>NC_090439.1:0-318125 GCF_031143425.1 Pleurodeles waltl | reverse complement strand
CTGGCCACTCAGAGCAGTCCAGTGTGCCAGCAGCACCTCTGTTTCCAAGATGGCAGAGGTCTGGAGCACACTGGAGGAGCTCTGGACACCTCCCAGGGGAGGTGCAGGTCAGGGGAGTGGTCACTCCCCTTTCCTTTGTCCAGTTTCGCGCCAGAGCAGGGGCTAAGGGGTCCCTGAACCGGTGTAGACTGGCTTATGCAGAATTGGGCACATCTGTGCCCAACAAAGCATTTCCAGAGGCTGGGGGAGGCTACTCCTCCCCTGCCTTCACACCATTTTCCAAAGGGAGAGGGTGTCACACCCTCTCTCAGAGGAAGTTCTTTGTTCTGCCATCCTGGGCCAGGCCTGGCTGGACCCCAGGAGGGCAGCTGCCTGTCTGAGGGGTTGGCAGCAGCAGCAGCTGCAGTGAAACCCCAGGAAGGGCAGTCTGGCAGTGCCAGGGTCTGTGCTACAGACCACTGGGATCATGGGATTGTGCCAACTATGCCAGGATGGCATAGAGGGGGCAATTCCATGATCATAGACATGTTACATGGCCATATTCGGAGTTACCAAGGTGAAGCTACATATAGGTAGTGACCTATATGTGGTGCACGCGTGTAATGGTGTCCCCGCACTCACAAAGTTCAGTGAATTGGCTCTGAACAATGTGGGGGCACCTTGGCTAGTGCCAGGGTGCCCTCACACTAAGTGACTTTGCACCTAACCTTTACCAGGTAAAGGTTAGACATATAGGTGACTTATAAGTTACTTAAGTGCAGTGTAAAATGGCTGTGAAATAACGTGGACGTTATTTCACTCAGGCTGCAGTGGCAGGCCTGTGTAAGAATTGTCAGAGCTCCATATGGGTGGCAAAAGAAATGCTGCAGCCCATAGGGATCTCCTGGAACCCCAATACCCTGGGTACCTCAGTACCATATACTAGGGAATTATAAGGGTGTTCCAGTAAGCCAATGTAAATTGGTAAAATTTGTCACTAGCCTGTTAGTGACAATTTGAAAGTAATGAGAGAGCATAACCACTGAGGTTCTGGTTAGCAGAGCCTCAGTGAGACAGTTAGGCACCACACAGGGAACATATACATGCACACCTATGAGCACTGGGGCCCTGTGTGACAGGGTCCCAGTGACACATACATATAGGCCACAAACCTATGAGCACTGGGGTCCTGACCAGCAGGATCCCAGTGACACATAACAACCATACTGAAAACATAGTGTTTTCACTATGAGCACTGAGGCCTGGCTATCAGGATCCCAGTGAGACAGTGAAAACAGTGACAAACACCCTGACATACACTCACAAACAGGCCAAAAGTGGGGGTAACAAGGCTAGAAAGAGGCTACCTTCTCACAATGCCTTTCTCCACTGGTTCTGGGGTGGGGGGGGGGCTTTGTGCCCAGAGTGCTTCATCCTGCCAAGGACAGAGGTAGTGGATGTGATACTCCACTGGTTCTGGAGGGGGCTTTGTGCCCAGAGTGCTTCATACTGCCAAGGACTGAGGTAGTGGATGTGATACTCCACTGGTTCTGGAGGGGGCTTTGTGCCCAGAGTGCTTCATCCTGCCAAGGACTGAGGTAGTGGATGTGATACTCCACTGGTTCTGGAGGGAGCTTTGTGCCCAGAGTGCTTCATCCTGCCAAGGACTGAGGTAGTGGATGTAATTCTCCACTGGTTCTGGAGGGGGCTTTGTGCCCAGAGTGCTTCATCCTGCCAAGGACAGAGGTAGTGGATGTGATACGCCACTGGTTCTGCAGGGGGCTTGGTCCCCAGGGTGCTTCATCCTGTCAGGGCCTGAGGTAGTGGATGCCTTTCTCCACTGGTTCTGGAGGGGGCTTTGTGCCCAGAGTGCTTCATCCTGCCAAGGACTTAGGTAGTGGATGTGATACTCCACTGGTTCTGGAGGGGGGTTTGTGCCGAGAGTGCTTCATCCTGCCAAGGACAGAGGTAGTGGATGTGATACTCCACTGGTTCTGGAGGGTGCTTTGTGCCCAGAGTGCTACATCCTGCCAAGGACTGAGGTAGTGGATGTGATACTCCACTGGTTCTGGAGGGGGCTTGTGCCCAGAGTGCTTCATCCTGCCAAGGCCTGAGATAGTGGATGCCTTTCTCCACTTTTTCTGGGGGGGGGGGGCTTTGTGCCCAGAGTGCTTCATCCTGCCAAGGACTGAGGTAGTGGATGTAATACTCCACTGGTTCTGGAGGGGGCTTTGTGCCCAGAGTGCTTCATCCTGCCAAGGACAGAGGCAGTGGATGTGACACTCCACTGGTTCTGGAGGGGGCTTTGTGCCCAGAGTGCTTCATCCTACCAAGGACTGATGTAGTTGATGTGATACTCCACTGGTTCTGGAGGGGGCTTTGTGCCCAGAGTGCTTCATCCTGCCAAGGACAGAGGTAGTGGATGTGAGACGCCACTGGTTCTGCAGGGGGCTTTGTGCCCAGGGTGCTTCATCCTGCCAGGGACTGAGGTAGTGGATGCCTTTCTCCACTGGTTCTGGAGGGGGCTTTGTGCCCAGAGTGCTTCATCCTGCCAAGGACTGAGGTAGTGGATGTGATACTCCATTGGTTCTGGAGGGGGCTTTGTGCCCAGAGTGCTTCATCCTGCCAAGGACTGAGGTAGTGGATGTGATACTCCACTGGTTCTGGAGGGGGCTTTGTGCCCAGAGTGCTTCATCCTGCCAAGGACTGAGTGTAGGAGGCTGGACTGGCTTGTAGTGAGTACCAAGGGGTACTTGCACCTTGCACCAGGCCCAGTTATCCCTTATTAGTGTATAGGGTGTCTAGCAGCTTAGGCTGATAGATAATGGTAGCTTAGCAGAGCAGCTTAGGCTGAACTAGGAGACGTGTGAAGCTACTACAGTACCACTTAGTGTCATATGCACAATATCATAAGAAAACACAATACACAGTTATACTAAAAATAAAGGTACTTTATTTTTATGACAATATGCCAAAGTATCTTAGAGTGTACCCTCAGTGAGAGGATAGGAAATATACACAAGATATATATACACAATAGCAAAAATATGCAGTATAGTCTTAGAAAACAGTGCAAACAATGTATAGTTACAATAGGATGCAATGGGGAAACATAGGGATGGGGCAACACAAACCATATACTCCAAAAGTGGAATGTGAACCACGAATGGACCCCAAACCTATGTGACCTTGTAGAGGGTCGCTGGGACTATTAGAAAATAGTGAGAGTTAGAAAAATAACCCTCCCCAAAACCCTGAAAAGTGAGTGCAAAGTGCACCAAAGTTCCCCTAAGGACAAAATAGTCGTGTTAGAGGGAAAATGCAAGGAAAACACAAATCAGCAATGCAACAACGATGGATTCCTGACTGAGGGTACCTGTGGAACAAGGGGACCAAGTCCAAAAGTCACAAGCAGCTCGGAGATGGGCAGATGCCCAAGAAATGCCAGCGGTTGGTGCAACGAAGCTCTTACTAGGCTGAAGAACTGTGAATACTGCAGGAACGACAAGGGCTAGAGACTTCCCCTTTAGAGGTTGGATCCCACACGCCTTGGAGAGTCGTGCAGAAGTATTTTCCCGCCGGATGGACGCAAACAAGCCTTGCTACACGCCAATCGTGCGTTTGGCGTTTTTGGACGCTGCTGGGGCCCAGGAGGGACCAGGAGGTCGCAAATTGGACCTGCAGAGAGAGGGGACGTCGAGCAAGACAAAGAGCCCTCACTGAAGCAGGTAGCTCCTGGAGAAGTGCCAGAACCAGGCACTACGAGGATGCGTGAAACGGTGCTCGCCGAAGTTGCACAAAGGAGTCCCACGTCGCCGGAGACCAACTTAGAAAGTCGTGCAATGCAGGTTAGAGTGCCGTGGACCCAGGCTTGGCTGTGCACGAAGGATTTCCGCCGGAAGTGCACAGGGGCCGGAGTAGCTTGCAAAGTCGCGGTTCCCAGCAATGCAGCCCAGCGAGGTGAGGCAAGGACTTACCTCCACCAAACTTGGGCTGAAGAGTCACTGGACTGTGGGGGTCACTTGGACGGTGTCGCTGGATTCGAGGGACCTCGCTCGTCGTGCTGAGAGGAGACCCAAGGGACCGGAAATGCAGCTTTTTGGTGCCTGCGGTTGCAGGGGGAAGATTCCGTCGACCCACGGGAGATTTCTTCGGAGCTTCTGGTGCAGAGAGGAGGCAGACTACCCCCACAGCATGCACAAGCAGGAAAACAGTCGAGAAGGCGGCAGGATCAGCGTTACAGAGTTGTAGTAGTCATCTTTGCTACTATGTTGCAGGTTTGCAGGCTTCCAGCGCGGTCAGCGGTCGATTCCTTATCAGAAGGTGAAGAGGGAGATGCAGAGGAACTCGGCTGAGCTCATGCATTCGTTATCTAAAGTTTCCCCAGAGACAGAGACCCTAAATAGCCAGAAAAGAGGGTTTGGCTACCTAGGAGAGAGGAAAGGCTACTAACACCTGAAGGAGCCTATCACAAGGAGTCTCTGACGTCACCTGGTGGCACTGGCCACTCAGAGCAGTCCAGTGTGCCAGCAGCACCTCTGTTTCCAAGATGCCAGAGGTCTGGAGCACACTGGAGGAGCTCTGGACACCTCCCAGGGGAGGTGCAGGTCAGGGGAGTGGTCACTCCCCTTTCCTTTGTCCAGTTTCGCGCCAGAGCAGGGGCTAAGGGGTCCCTGAACCGGTGTAGACTGGCTTATGCAGAATTGGGCACATCTGTGCCCAACAAAGCATTTCCAGAGGCTGGGGGAGGCTACTCCTCCCCTGCCTTCACACCATTTTCCAAAGGGAGAGGGTGTCACACCCTCTCTCAGAGGAAGTTCTTTGTTCTGCCATCCTGGGCCAGGCCTGGCTGGACCCCAGGAGGGCAGCTGCCTGTCTGAGGGGTTGGCAGCAGCAGCAGCTGCAGAGAAACCCCAGGAAGGGCAGTCTGGCAGTACCAGGGTCTGTGCTACAGACCACTGGGATCATGGAATTGTACCAACAATGCCAGGATGGCATAGAGGGGGCAATTCCATGATCATAGACATGTTACATGGCCATATTCGGAGTTACCATGGTGAAGCTACATATAGGTAGTGACCTATATGTAGTGCACGCGTGTAATGGTGTCCCCGCACTCACAAAGTTCAGTGAATTGGCTCTGAACAATGTGGGGGCACCTTGGCTAGTGCCAGGGTGCCCTCACACTAAGTAACTTTGCACCTAACCTTTACCAGGTAAAGGTTAGACATATAGGTGACTTATAAGTTACTTAAGTGCAGTGTAAAATGGCTGTGAAATAACGTGGACGTTATTTCACTCAGGCTGCAGTGGCAGGCCTGTGTAAGAATTGTCAGAGCTCCCTATGGGTGGCAAAAGAAATGCTGCAGCCCATAGGGATCTCCTGGAACCCCAATACCCTGGGTACCTCAGTACCATATACTAGGGAATTATAAGGGTGTTCCAGTAAGCCAATGAAAATTGGTAAAAATGGTCACTAGCCTGTTAGTGACAATTTGAAAGTAATGAGAGAGCATAACCACTGAGGTTCTGGTTAGCAGAGCCTCAGTGAGACAGTTAGGCACCACACAGGGAACATATACATGCCCACCTATGAGCACTGGGGCCCTGTGTGACAGGGTCCCAGTGACACATACATATAGGCCACAAACCTATGAGCACTGGGGTCCTGACCAGCAGGATCCCAGTGACACATAACAACCATACTGAAAACATAGTGTTTTCACTATGAGCACTGAGGCCTGGCTATCAGGATCCCAGTGAGACAGTGAAAACAGTGACAAACACCCTGACATACACTCACAAACAGGCCAAAAGTGGGGGTAACAAGGCTAGAAAGAGGCTACCTTCTCACACAACCCCCCCCCCAAACGAAGGACAATAAGGCTAACCTTGGCCAGTTGAGACTTTATTGTCTAAGTGGTGATAAGTAGAGAGTAGCTCTGCAATAGACTGGTTACTCCCTTTATCATCCACTATATGGTTACTTCCCTGTGGGGATGTAAACCACCCTGTTTGAAGTTTTTTAGCTAAGCAACAATGTGAAGATGTATTTTCAGAGTTTCTATCAGTAAGTTTTAGTTTAGAGCAGTGGGAATTGTCCACTGAACCTATTTGTAGTGATGGAAATGCCAGACAGGGATGCTGTCTCAGAAAAGCCATAGCTGGGCAAAAACCTTGTCCATCTGGCTGGAAGAGAGAACAGGGATGCTGTTTCTCTTGAGTTGGAGCAGGGCAGGGATGCTGTCCTATCAGCTCCACACTAGGGCAGGGATGCTGTCCTAAGTGTTGTGAGGTAGTGCAGGGTTTCTGCACTAAAGTTTCTCTGGGAGGGTTGGAGGGATGCTCCATGTTAACTAAAATGGTGCTGTTTTTCTCACCAATGTTAATTATCCCACAGAGAGGTACTTCCACCTCAGGGAGTCCAGCTTTGCCAGCTGATGATTCCCTTGGAACAGGTGCCACCCCAGGAAAGGTTTCTCCCACCACAGGAATAGTATCCTGAATGGTAGGGTGGTTAGGGGATACTGTGATACCCTTTTTACCTGTTGATGGAGAGGGATCCTGAGTTTTCAGGCCTTCTCTCCTTTGCTTTTTCATTTCACTTGAAATGAGAGGGAACAATTCCTCAGGGATGCCCAGCATGGCTGCATGGGCATAAAACTCTACATCAGCCCAACCTGAGGCCTCTAGGTCATTACCTAAGAGACAGTCTACAGGTAAGCTAGGTGATACCACCACCTGCTTAGGGCCAGTAACTCCACCCCAACTAAACTGAATTATAGCTAAGGGAAGAAACTTAGTGGAGTTATGGACATCAATAATCTTATACTGTTGTCCAATGATGTGTTGATCAGGGTGCACTAGGTTTTCAGTCACCAAAGTGAAACTGGCACCTGTGTCCCTGTAGGCCAAGGCCTCAACACCATTTATTGAAACTGTCTGCCTGTACTTATCCATTGTAAGGGGACAAGCAGCCAGTGTGGCAAGGCCAATGCCACTAGGTGTGACAGAAACTGTCTTGGGACTGATGACATCAGTTTCCACTATGGACCCATAAGTGAACCCAACTACACCCTTTGCTTGACTGTTGCCAGCAGTCCCACCACTAGTACCACTACTGTTAGGGGCACTAGAGCTTGATGTATTAGTGGTGGTAGGCTCAGGGGGTTTACCTGGACAGGACTTATCCCCTGGCCTATGGCCTCTGTTTTTACACACAAAGCACCAAGGCTTTTTAATGTGTGCAGGTTGGGAAGAAGAGGAAGAATTTGTTTTATCCCCACCCTCTGAAGAGTGTTTAAGATTTGAAGTGGGATCTTTGGTTTTACCCTTATCCCCATGCTTATCTTGAGATTTTTCACCATCTTTCTTTTTATTGCCATCTTTGTCACCCCCTGTATGAACTTTTCTGTTCACCCTTGTTCTGACCCATTTGTCTGCCTTCTTTCCCAATTCTTGGGGAGAGGTCAGATCAGAGTCTACCAGGTACTGGTGCAACAAATCAGACACACAATTATTAAGTATATGCTCTCTCAGGATTGTGTTATACAGGCTTTCATAATCAGTAACTTTACTGCCATGTAACCACCCCTCCAAGGCCTTCACTGAATGGTCAATGAAATCAACCCAGTCTTGTGAAGACTCCTTTTTGGTCTCTCTGAACTTTATCCTGTACTGTTCAGTGGTTAAGCCATAACCATCCAGGAGTGCATTCTTAAGAACTGTAAAATTATTGGCATCATTTTCTTTCACAGTAAGGAGCCTATCCCTACCTTTTCCACTAAATGATAGCCATAGGATAGCAGCCCACTGCCTTTGAGGGACATCCTGTACAACACAGGCCCTCTCAAGTGCAGCAAACCACTTGTTAATGTCATCCCCCTCCTTATAAGGGGGAACTATCTTGTGCAGATTCCTGGAATCATGCTCTTTTGCAGGATGACTATGGGGAATACTGCTGCTGCCACCATGGGTATCTAAACCCAACTTCTGTCTTTCCTTCTCTAATTCTAAAGACTGTCTATCCAAATCCAGCTGTTGCTTCTTGAGCTTCAGTCTGGTTTGTTCCACTCTCAATCTATTGAGCTCCCTTTCTAACAATCTGTCATTAGGGTGGGTGGGAGGGACATTTCTAGATACAGAGGTATGATGGGAATGAACAGAAGGAGACCTGTCCCTTACAGAGGGCACCCTAACAGCTTGGCTACCAGTATAATGTGAGAGCACACCATTAGTATGGTGTGATTCAACCTCTGTACCAACTATGCTAGACTGTCTAGTAATGGGCAGGCTGAGAAGTTTCTTTCCTGAACCTTTTCCTGGGGGAGTCCCTGGATCAGATTGAGAACCATTAGCTACTTTTTCTACAGATTGGGCACTTATGGCCTTATCCTGTACTCTAAGCATATGAATTAACAGTTCTAAAGAAGGATTCTTCCCTACACTCAAACCTCTCTCTATGCAGAGACTCCTTGCTCCTTTCCAGCTAAGGTGATCATATGCAAGTTTGGACAGTTCAACATTTTTTCCTGTGCCAGACATTTTTTTGAGAGAGTTAAAGTGATAGAAAAAGAGAAAAAAAAGTTTTCAGAACTTTTTGGAAAGACAGAAAAAACTTTTTAAACTTTTAAGAACTTTTTGAAAGTTTAGAAGTACTTTTCAGCACTTAGAAAAGAGTGAAAAGAGGAAATGCAAAACTTTTTGGCTATGTGTATATACACTGACCTTGTTTTGTATATTTTTCTCTTATGAAAAGTACAATGACAAGAGTGGTAAGTAGTCTCAAGCACTTATCCCACCGCTGCACAACCAATGTAGGAGGCTGGACTGGCTTGTAGTGAGTACCAAGGGGTACTTGCACCTTGCACCAGGCCCAGTTATCCCTTATTAGTGTATAGGGTGTCTAGCAGCTTAGGCTGATAGATAATGGTAGCTTAGCAGAGCAGCTTAGGCTGAACTAGGAGACGTGTGAAGCTACTACAGTACCACTTAGTGTCATATGCACAATATCATAAGAAAACACAATACACAGTTATACTAAAAATAAAGGTACTTTATTTTTATGACAATATGCCAAAGTATCTTAGAGTGTACCCTCAGTGAGAGGATAGGAAATATACACAAGATATATATACACAATAGCAAAAATATGCAGTATAGTCTTAGAAAACAGTGCAAACAATGTATAGTTACAATAGGATGCAATGGGGAAACATAGGGATAGGGGCAACACAAACCATATACTCCAAAAGTGGAATGTGAACCACGAATGGACCCCAAACCTATGTGACCTTGTAGAGGGTCGCTGGGACTATTAGAAAATAGTGAGAGTTAGAAAAATAACCCTCCCCAAGACCCTGAAAAGTGAGTGCAAAGTGCACCAAAGTTCCCCTAAGGACAAAATAGTCGTGTTAGAGGGAAAATGCAAGGAAAACACAAATCAGCAATGCAACAACGATGGATTCCTGACTGAGGGTACCTGTGGAACAAGGGGACCAAGTCCAAAAGTCACAAGCAGCTCGGAGATGGGCAGATGCCCAAGAAATGCCAGCGGTTGGTGCAAAGAAGCTCTTACTAGGCTGAAGAACTGTGAATACTGCAGGAACGACAAGGGCTAGAGACTTCCCCTTTAGAGGTTGGATCCCACACGCCTTGGAGAGTCGTGCAGAAGTGTTTTCCCGCCGGATGGACGCAAACAAGCCTTGCTACACGCAAATCGTGCGTTTGGCGTTTTTGGACGCTGCTGGGGCCCAGGAGGGACCAGGAGGTCGCAAATTGGACCTGCAGAGAGAGGGGACGTCGAGCAAGACAAAGAGCCCTCACTGAAGCAGGTAGCTCCTGGAGAAGTGCCAGAACCAGGCACTACGAGGATGCGTGAAACGGTGCTCGCCGAAGTTGCACAAAGGAGTCCCACGTCGCCGGAGACCAACTTAGAAAGTCGTGCAATGCAGGTTAGAGTGCCGTGGACCCAGGCTTGGCTGTGCACGAAGGATTTCCGCCGGAAGTGCACAGGGGCCGGAGTAGCTTGCAAAGTCGCGGTTCCCAGCAATGCAGCCCAGCGAGGTGAGGCAAGGACTTACCTCCACCAAACTTGGGCTGAAGAGTCACTGGACTGTGGGGGTCACTTGGACGGTGTCGCTGGATTCGAGGGACCTCGCTCGTCGTGCTGAGAGGAGACCCAAGGGACCGGAAATGCAGCTTTTTGGTGCCTGCGGTTGCAGGGGGAAGATTCCGTCGACCCACGGGAGATTTCTTCGGAGCTTCTGGTGCAGAGAGGAGGCAGACTACCCCCACAGCATGCACAAGCAGGAAAACAGTCGAGAAGGCGGCAGGATCAGCGTTACAGAGTTGCAGTAGTCATCTTTGCTACTATGTTGCAGGTTTGCAGGCTTCCAGCGCGGTCAGCGGTCGATTCCTTATCAGAAGGTGAAGAGGGAGATGCAGAGGAACTCGGCTGAGCTCATGCATTCGTTATCTAAAGTTTCCCCAGAGACAGAGACCCTAAATAGCCAGAAAAGAGGGTTTGGCTACCTAGGAGAGAGGAAAGGCTACTAACACCTGAAGGAGCCTATCACAAGGAGTCTCTGACGTCACCTGGTGGCACTGGCCACTCAGAGCAGTCCAGTGTGCCAGCAGCACCTCTGTTTCCAAGATGGCAGAGGTCTGGAGCACACTGGAGGAGCTCTGGACACCTCCCAGGGGAGGTGCAGGTCAGGGGAGTGGTCACTCCCCTTTCCTTTGTCCAGTTTCGCGCCAGAGCAGGGGCTAAGGGGTCCCTGAACCGGTGTAGACTGGCTTATGCAGAATTGGGCACATCTGTGCCCAACAAAGCATTTCCAGAGGCTGGGGGAGGCTACTCCTCCCCTGCCTTCACACCATTTTCCAAAGGGAGAGGGTGTCACACCCTCTCTCAGAGGAAGTTCTTTGTTCTGCCATCCTGGGCCAGGCCTGGCTGGACCCCAGGAGGGCAGCTGCCTGTCTGAGGGGTTGGCAGCAGCAGCAGCTGCAGAGAAACCCCAGGAAGGGCAGTCTGGCAGTACCAGGGTCTGTGCTACAGACCACTGGGATCATGGAATTGTACCAACAATGCCAGGATGGCATAGAGGGGGCAATTCCATGATCATAGACATGTTACATGGCCATATTCGGAGTTACCATGGTGAAGCTACATATAGGTAGTGACCTATATGTAGTGCACGCGTGTAATGGTGTCCCCGCACTCACAAAGTTCAGTGAATTGGCTCTGAACAATGTGGGGGCACCTTGGCTAGTGCCAGGGTGCCCTCACACTAAGTAACTTTGCACCTAACCTTTACCAGGTAAAGGTTAGACATATAGGTGACTTATAAGTTACTTAAGTGCAGTGTAAAATGGCTGTGAAATAACGTGGACGTTATTTCACTCAGGCTGCAGTGGCAGGCCTGTGTAAGAATTGTCAGAGCTCCCTATGGGTGGCAAAAGAAATGCTGCAGCCCATAGGGATCTCCTGGAACCCCAATACCCTGGGTACCTCAGTACCATATACTAGGGAATTATAAGGGTGTTCCAGTAAGCCAATGAAAATTGGTAAAAATGGTCACTAGCCTGTTAGTGACAATTTGAAAGTAATGAGAGAGCATAACCACTGAGGTTCTGGTTAGCAGAGCCTCAGTGAGACAGTTAGGCACCACACAGGGAACATATACATGCCCACCTATGAGCACTGGGGCCCTGTGTGACAGGGTCCCAGTGACACATACATATAGGCCACAAACCTATGAGCACTGGGGTCCTGACCAGCAGGATCCCAGTGACACATAACAACCATACTGAAAACATAGTGTTTTCACTATGAGCACTGAGGCCTGGCTATCAGGATCCCAGTGAGACAGTGAAAACAGTGACAAACACCCTGACATACACTCACAAACAGGCCAAAAGTGGGGGTAACAAGGCTAGAAAGAGGCTACCTTCTCACACTGAGGTAGTGGATGTAATACTCCACTGGTTCTGGAGGGGGCTTGTGCCCAGAGTACTTCATCCTGCAAGGGACAGAGGTAGTGGATGTGATACTCCACTGGTTCTACAGGGGGCTTTGTGCCCAGGGTGCTTCATCCTGCCAGGGACTGAGGTAGTGGATGCCTTTCTCCACTGGTTCTGGAGGGGGTTTTGTGCCCAGAGTGCTTGTGAGAAGGTAGCCTCTTTCTAGCCTTGTTACCCCCACTTTTGGCCTGTTTGTGAGTGTATGTCAGGGTGTTTGTCACTGTTTTCACTGTCTCACTGGGATCCTGATAGCCAGGCCTCAGTGCTCATAGTGAAAACACTATGTTTTCAGTATGGTTGTTATGTGTCACTGGGATCCTGCTGGTCAGGACCCCAGTGCTCATAGGTTTGTGGCCTATATGTATGTGTCACTGGGACCCTGTCACACAGGGCCCCAGTGCTCATAGGTGTACATGTATATGTTCCCTGTGTGGTGCCTAACTGTCTCACTGAGGCTCTGCTAACCAGAACCTCAGTGGTTATGCTCTCTCATTACTTCCAAATTGTCACTGACAGGCTAGTGACCATTTTTACCAATTTACATTGGCTTACTGGAACACCCTTATAATTCCCTAGTATATGGTACTAAGGTACCCAGGGTATTGGGGTTCCAGGAGATCCCTATGGGCTGCAGCATTTCTTTTGCCACCCATAGGGAGCTCTGACAATTCTTACACAGGCCTGCCACTGCAGCCTGAGTGAAATAACGTCCACGTTATTTCACAGCCATTTTACACTACACTTAAGTAACTTATAAGTCACCTATATGTCTAACCTTTACCTGGTAAAGGTTAGGTGCAAAGTTACTTAGTGTGAGGGCACCCTGGCACTAGCCAAGGTGCCCCCACATTGTTCAGAGCCAATTCACTGAACTTTGTGAGTGCGGGGACACCATTACACGCGTGCACTACATATAGGTCACTACCTATATGTAGCTTCACCATGGTAACTCCGAATATGGCCATGTAACATGTCTATGATCATGGAATTGCCCCCTCTATGCCATCCTGGCATTGTTGGTACAATTCCATGATCCCAGTGGTCTGTAGCACGGACCCTGGTACTGCCAGACTGCCCTTCCTGGGGTTTCACTGCAGCTGCTGCTGCTGCCAACCCCTCAGACAGGCAGCTGCCCTCCTGGGGTCCAGCCAGGCCTGGCCCAGGATGGCAGAACAAAGAACTTCCTCTGAGAGAGGGTGTGACACCCTCTCCCTTTGGAAAATGGTGTGAAGGCAGGGGAGGAGTAGCCTCCCCCAGCCTCTGGAAATGCTTTGTTGGGCACAGATGTGCCCAATTCTGCATAAGCCAGTCTACACCGGTTCAGGGACCCCTTAGCCCCTGCTCTGGCGCGAAACTGGACAAAGGAAAGGGGAGTGACCACTCCCCTGACCTGCACCTCCCCTGGGAGGTGTCCAGAGCTCCTCCAGTGTGCTCCAGACCTCTGCCATCTTGGAAACAGAGGTGCTGCTGGCACACTGGACTGCTCTGAGTGGCCAGTGCCACCAGGTGACGTTAGAGACTCCTTGTGATAGGCTCCTTCAGGTGTTAGTAGCCTTTCCTCTCTCCTAGGTAGCCAAACCCTCTTTTCTGGCTATTTAGGGTCTCTGTCTCTGGGGAAACTTCAGATAACGAATGCATGAGCTCAGCCGAGTTCCTCTGCATCTCCCTCTTCACCTTCTGATAAGGAATCGTCCGCTGACCGCGCTGGAAGCCTGCAAACCTGCAACATAGTAGCAAAGACGACTACTGCAACTCTGTAACGCTGATCCTGCCGCCTTCTCGACTGTTTTCCTGCTTGTGCATGCTGTGGGGGTAGTCTGCCTCCTCTCTGCACCAGAAGCTCCGAAGAAATCTCCCGTGGGTCGACGGAATCTTCCCCCTGCAACCGCAGGCACCAAAAAGCTGCATTACCGGTCCCTTGGGTCTCCTCTCAGCACGACGAGCGAGGTCCCTCGAATCCAGCGACACCGTCCAAGTGACCCCCTCAGTCCAGTGACTCTTCAGCCCAAGTTTGGTGGAGGTAAGTCCTTGCCTCACCTCGCTGGGCTGCATTGCTGGGAACCGCGACTTTGCAAGCTACTCCGGCCCCTGTCCACTTCCGGCGGAAATCCTTCGTGCACAGCCAAGCCTGGGTCCACGGCACTCTAACCTGCATTGCACGACTTTCTAAGTTGGTCTCCGGCGACGTGGGACTCCTTTGTGCAACTTTGGCGAGCACCGTTTCACACATCCTCGTAGTGCCTGTTTCTGGCACTTCTCCAGGTGCTATCTGCTTTAGTGAGGGCTCTTTGTCTTGCTCGACGTCCCCTCTCTCTGCAGGTCCAATTTGCGACCTCCTGGTCCCTCCTGGGCCCCAGCAGCGTCCAAAAACGCCAAACGCACGATTTGCGTGTAGCAAGGCTTGTTGGCGTCCATCCGGCGGGAAAACACTTCTGCACGACTCTCCAAGGCGTGGGGGATCCATCCTCCAAAGGGGAAGTCTCTAGCCCTTGTCGTTCCTGCACTATTCACAGTTCTTCAGCCTAGTAAGAGCTTCTTTGCACCAACCGCTGGCATTTCTTGGGCATCTGCCCATCTCCGAGCTGCTTGTGACTTTTGGACTTGGTCCCCTTGTTCCACAGGTACCCTCAGTCAGGAATCCATCGTTGTTGCATTGCTGATTTGTGTTTTCCTTGCATTTTCCCTCTAACACGACTATTTGGTCCTTAGGGGAACTTTAGTGCACTTTGCACTCACTTTTCAGGGTCTTGGGGAGGGTTATTTTTCTAACTCTCACTATTTTCTAATAGTCCCAGCGACCCTCTACAAGGTCACATAGGTTTGGGGTCCATTCGTGGTTCGCATTCCACTTCTGGAGTATATGGTTTGTGTTGCCCCTATCCCTATGTTTCCCCATTGCATCCTATTGTAACTATACATTGTTTGCACTGTTTTCTAAGACTATACGGCATATTTTTGCTATTGTGTATATATATCTTGTGTATATTTCCTATCCTCTCACTGAGGGTACACTCTAAGATACTTTGGCATATTGTCATAAAAATAAAGTACCTTTATTTTTAGTATAACTGTGTATTGTGTTTTCTTATGATATTGTGCATATGACACTAAGTGGTACTGTGGTAGCTTCACACGTCTCCTAGTTCAGCCTAAGCTGCTCTGCTAAGCTACCATTATCCATCAGCCTAAGCTGCTAGACACCCTATACACTAATAAGGGATAACTGGGCCTGGTGCAAGGTGCAAGTACCCTTTGGTACTCACTACAAGCCAGTCCAGCCTCCTACAGTGCTTCACCCTGCCAAGGACTGAGGTAGTGGATGTGATACTCCACTGGTTCTGGAGGGGGCTTTGTGCCCAGAGTGCTTCATCCTGCCAAGGACAGAGGTAGTGGATGTGATACTCCGCTGGTTCTGGAGGGGGCTTTGTGCCCAGAGTGCTACATCCTGCCAAGGGCTGATGTAGTGGATGTGATACTTCACTGGTTCTGGAGGGGGCTTGTGCCCAGAGTGATTCATCCTGCCAAGGCCTGAGGTAGTGGATGCCTTTCTCCACTGGATCTGGAGGGGGCTTTGTGCCCAGAGTGCTTCATCCTGCCAAGGACTGAGGTAGTGGATGTAATACTCCACTGGTTCTAGAGGGGGCTTTGTGCCCAGAGTGCTTGATCCTGCCAAGGGCAGAGGCAGTGGATGTGACACTCCACTGGTTCTGGAGGGGGCTTTGTGCCCAGAGTGCTTCATCCTGCCAAGGACTGAGGTAGTTGATGTGATACTCCACTGGTTCTGGAGGGGGCTTTGTGCCCAGAGTGCTTCATCCTGCCAAGGACAGAGGTAGTGGATGTGACACGCCACTGGTTCTGCAGGGGGCTTTGTGCCCAGGGTGCTTCATCCTGCCAGGGACTGAGGTAGTGGATGCCTTTCTCCACTGGTTCTGGAGGGGGCTTTGTGCCCAGAGTGCTTCATCCTGCCAAGGACTTAGATAGTGGATGTGATACTCCACTGGTTCTGGAGGGGGCTTTGTGCCGAGAGTGCTTCATCCTGCCAAGGACAGAGGTAGTGGATGTGATACTCCACTGGTTCTGGAGGGTGCTTTGTGCCCAGAGTGCTACATCCTGCCAAGGACTGAGGTAGTGGATGTGATACTCCACTGGTTCTGGAGGGGGCTTGTGCCCAGAGTGCTTCATCCTGCTAAGGCCTGAGGTAGTGGATGCCTTTCTCCACTGGTTCTGGGGGGGGGGGGGTTGTGCCCAGAGTGCTTCATCCTGCCAAGGACAGAGGTAGTGGATGTGATACTCCACTGGTTCTGGAGGGAGCTTTGTGCCCAGAGTGCTTCATACTGCCAAGGACTGAGGTAGTGGATGTGATACTCCACTGGTTCTGGAGGGGGCTTTGTGCCCAGAGTGCTTCATCCTGCCAAGGACTGAGGTAGTGGATGTGATACTCCACTAGTTCTGGAGGGAGCTTTGTGCCCAGAGTGCTTCATCCTGCCAAGGACTGAGGTAGTGGATGTAATTCTCCACTGGTTCTGGAGGGAGCTTTGTACCCAGAGTGCTTCATCCTGCCAAGGACAGAGGTAGTGGATGTGATACGCCACTGGTTCTGCAGGGGGCTTTGTGCCCAGGGTGCTTCATCCTGTCAGGGCCTGAGGTAGTGGATGCCTTTCTCCACTGGTTCTGGAGGGGGCTTTGTGCCCAGAGTGCTTCATCCTGCCAAGGACTGAGGTAGTGGATGTGATACTCCACTGGTTCTGGAGGGGGCTTTGTGCTGAGAGTGCTTCATCCTGCCAAGGACAGAGGTAGTGGATGTGATACTCCACTGGTTCTGGAGGGTGCTTTGTGCCCAGAGTGCTACATCCTGCCAAGGACTGAGGTAATGGATGTGATACTCCACTGGTTCTGGAGGGGGCTTATGCCCAGAGTGCTTCATCCTGCCAAGGCCTGAGGTAGTGGATGCCTTTCTCCACTGGTTCTGGGGGAAGGGGGGACTTTGTGCCCAGAGTGCTACATCCTGCCAAGGACTGAGGTAGTGGATATGATACTCCACTGGTTCTGGAGGGGGCTTTGTGCCCAGAGTGCTTCATCCTGACAAGGACAGAGGTAGTGGATGTGATACTCCACTGGTTCTGGGGGGGGCGTTGTGCCCAGAGTGCTTCATCCTGCCAAGGACTGAGGTAGTGGATGTGATAATCCACTGGTTCTGGAGGGGGCTTTGTGCCCAGAGTGCTTCATCCTGCCAAGGACAGAGGTAGTGGATGTGATATTCCACTGGTTCTGGAGGGGGCTTTGTGCCCAGAGTGCTTCATCCTGCCAAGGACTGAGGTAGTGGATGTGATACTCCACTGGATCTGGAGGGGGCTTTTTGCCCAGAGTACTTCATCCTGCCAAGGACAGAGGTAGTGGATGTGATACTCCACTGGTTCTGGAGGGGGCTTTGTGCCCAGGGTGCTTCATCCTGCCAGGGACTAAGGTAGTCGATGCCTTTCTCCACTGGTTCTGGAGGGGGTTTTGTGCCCAGAGTGCTTCATCCTGCGAAGGACTGAGGTAGTGGATGCCTTTCTCCACTGGTTCTGGAGGGGGCTTTGTGCCCAGAGTGCTTCATCCTGCCAAGGACTGAGGTAGTGGATGTGATTCTCCATTGGTTCTGGAGGGGGCTTTGTGCCCAGAGTACTTCATCCTGCCAAGGACTGAGGTTGTGGATGTGATACTCCACTGGTTCTGGAGGGGGCTTTGTGCCCAGAGTGCTTCATCCTGCCAAGGACTGAGGTAGTGGATGTGATACTCCACTAGTCCTGGAGGGAGCTTTGTGCCCAGAGTGCTTCATCCTGCCAAGGACTGAGGTAGTGGATGTAATTCTCCACTGGTTCTGGAGGGAGCTTTGTACCCAGAGTGCTTCATCCTGCCAAGGACAGAGGTAGTGGATGTGATACGCCACTGGTTCTGCAGGGGGCTTTGTGCCCAGGGTGCTTCATCCTGTCAGGGCCTGAGGTAGTGGATGCCTTTCTCCACTGGTTCTGGAGGGGGCTTTGTGCCCAGAGTGCTTCATCCTGCCAAGGACTGAGGTAGTGGATGTGATACTCCACTGGTTCTGGAGGGGGCTTTGTGCTGAGAGTGCTTCATCCTGCCAAGGACAGAGGTAGTGGATGTGATACTCCACTGGTTCTGGAGGGTGCTTTGTGCCCAGAGTGCTACATCCTGCCAAGGACTGAGGTAATGGATGTGATACTCCACTGGTTCTGGAGGGGGCTTATGCCCAGAGTGCTTCATCCTGCCAAGGCCTGAGGTAGTGGATGCCTTTCTCCACTGGTTCTGGGGGAAGGGGGGACTTTGTGCCCAGAGTGCTACATCCTGCCAAGGACTGAGGTAGTGGATATGATACTCCACTGGTTCTGGAGGGGGCTTTGTGCCCAGAGTGCTTCATCCTGACAAGGACAGTGGTAGTGGATGTGATACTCCACTGGTTCTGGGGGGGGGCGTTGTGCCCAGAGTGCTTCATCCTGCCAAGGACTGAGGTAGTGGATGTGATAATCCACTGGTTCTGGAGGGGGCTTTGTGCCCAGAGTGCTTCATCCTGCCAAGGACAGAGGTAGTGGATGTGATATTCCACTGGTTCTGGAGGGGGCTTTGTGCCCAGAGTGCTTCATCCTGCCAAGGACTGAGGTAGTGGATGTGATACTCCACTGGATCTGGAGGGGGCTTTTTGCCCAGAGTACTTCATCCTGCCAAGGACAGTGGTAGTGGATGTGATACTCCACTGGTTCTGGAGGGGGCTTTGTGCCCAGGGTGCTTCATCCTGCCAGGGACTAAGGTAGTGGATGCCTTTCTCCACTGGTTCTGGAGGGGGTTTTGTGCCCAGAGTGCTTCATCCTGCGAAGGACTGAGGTAGTGGATGCCTTTCTCCACTGGTTCTGGAGGGGGCTTTGTGCCCAGAGTGCTTCATCCTGCCAAGGACTGAGGTAGTGGATGTGATTCTCCATTGGTTCTGGAGGGGGCTTTGTGCCCAGAGTACTTCATCCTGCCAAGGACTGAGGTAGTGGATGTGATACTCCACTGGTTCTGGAGGGGGCTTTTTGCCCAGAGTACTTCATCCTGCCAGGGACAGAGGTAGTGGATGTGATACTTGTGAGAAGGTAGCCTCTTTCTAGCCTTGTTACCCCCACTTTTGGCCTGTTTGTGAGTGTATGTCAGGGTGTTTGTCACTGTTTTCACTGTCTCACTGGGATCCTGATAGCCAGGCCTCAGTGCTCATAGTGAAAACACTATGTTTTCACTATGTTTGTTATGTGTCACTGGGATCCTGCTAATCAGGACCCCAGTGCTCATAGGTTTGTGGCCTATATGTATGTGTCACTGGGACCCTGTCACACAGGGCCCCAGTGCTCATAGGTGTGCATGTATATGTTCCCTGTGTGGTGCCTAACTGTCTCACTGAGGCTCTGCTAACCAGAACCTCAGTGGTTATGCTCTCTCATTACTTTCAAATTGTCACTAACAGGCTAGTGACCAATTTTACCAATTTACATTGGCTTACTGGAACACCCTTATAATTCCCTAGTATATGGTACTGAGGTACCCAGGGTATTGGGGTTCCAGGAGATCCCTATGGGCTGCAGCATTTCTTTTGCCACCCATAGGGAGCTCTGACAATTCTTACACAGGCCTGCCACTGCAGCCTGAGTGAAATAACGTCCACGTTATTTCACAGCCATTTTACACTGCACTTAAGTAACTTATAAGTCACCTATATGTCTAACCTTTACCTGGTAAAGGTTAGGTGCAAAGTTACTTAGTGTGAGGGCACCCTGGCAGTAGCCACGGTGCCCCCACATTGTTCAGAGCCAATTCACTGAACTTTGTGAGTGCGGGGACACCATTACACGAGTGCACTACATATAGGTCACTACCTATATGTAGCTTCACCATGGTAACTCCGAATATGGCCATGTAACATGTCTATGATCATGGAATTGCCCCCTCTATGCCATCCTGGCATTGTTGGTACAATTCCATGATCCCAGTGGTCTGTAGCACAGACCCTGGTACTGCCAGACTGCCCTTCCTGGGGTTTCACTGCAGCTGCTGCTGCTGCCAACCCCTCAGACAGGCAGCTGCCCTCCTGGGGTCCAGCCAGGCCTGGCCCAGGATGGCAGAACAAAGAACTTCCTCTGAGAGAGGGTGTGAAACCCTCTCCCTTTGGAAAATGGTGTGAAGGCAGGGGAGGAGTAGCCTCCCCCAGCCTCTGGAAATGATTTGTTGGGCACAGATGTGCCCAATTCTGCATAAGCCAGTCTACACCGGTTCAGGGACCCCTTAGCCCCCGCTCTGGCGCGAAACTGGACAAAGGAAAGGGGAGTGACCACTCCCCTGACCTGCACCTCCCCTGGGAGGTGTCCAGAGCTCCTCCAGTGTGCTCCAGACCTCTGCCATCTTGGAAACAGAGGTGCTGCTGGCACACTGGACTGCTCTGAGTGGCCAGTGCCACCAGGTGACGTCAGAGACTCCTGCTGATAGGCTCCTTCAGGTGTTAGTAGCCTTTCCTCTCTCCTAGGTAGCCAAACCCTCTTTTCTGGCTATTTAGGGTCTCTGTCTCTGGGGAAACTTTAGATAACGAATGCATGAGCTCAGCCGAGTTCCTCTGCATCTCTCTCTTCACCTTCTGATAAGGAAACGACCGCTGACCGCGCTGGAAGCCTGCAAACCTGCAACATAGTAGCAAAGACGACTACTGCAACTCTGTAACGCTGATCCTGCCGCCTTCTCAACTGTTTTCCTGCTTGTGCATGCTGTGGGGGTAGTCTGCCTCCTCTCTGCACCAGAAGCTCCGAAGAAATCTCCCGTGGGTCGACGGAATCTTCCCCCTGCAACCGCAGGCACCAAAACGCTGCATTACTGGTCCCTTGGGTCTCCTCTCAGCACGACGAGCGAGGTCCCTCGAATCCAGCGACACCGTCCAAGTGACCCCCACCGTCCAGTGACTCTTCAGCCCAAGTTTGGTGGAGGTAAGTCCTTGCCTCACCTCGCTGGGCTGCATTGCTGGGAACCGCGACTTTGCAGCTACTCCGGCCCCTGTGCACTTCCGGCGGAAATCCTTTGTGCACAGCCAAGCCTGGGTCCACGGCACTCTAACCTGCATTGCACGACTTTCTAAGTTGGTCTCCGGCGACGTGGGACTCCTTTGTGCAACTTCGGCGAGCACCGTTTCACGCATCCTCGTAATGCCTGTTTCTGGCACTTCTCCGGGTGCTACCTGCTTCAGTGAGAGCTCTTTGTCTTGCTCGACGTCCCCTCTCTCTTCAGGTCCAATTTGCGACCTCCTGGTCCCTCCTGGGCCCCAGCAGCGTCCAAAAACGCCAAACGCACGATTTACGTGTAGCAAGGCTTGTTGGCGTCCATCCGGCGGGAAAACACTTCTGCACGACTCTCCAAGGCGTGCCGGATCCATCCTCCAAAGGGGAAGTCTCTAGCCCTTGTCGTTCCTGCAGTATTCACAGTTCTTCAGCCTAGTAAGAGCTTCTTTGCACCAACCGCTGGCATTTCTTGGGCATCTGCCCATCTCCGACTTGCTTGTGACTTTTGGACTTGGTCCCCTTGTTCCACAGGTACCCTAGATTGGAAATCCACAGTTGTTGCATTGCTGGTTTGTGTCTTTCCTGCATTATTCCTCTAACACGACTCTTTTGTCCTTAGGGGAACTTTGGTGCACTTTGCACTCACTTTTCAGGGTCTTGGGGAGGGTTATTTTTCTAACTCTCACTATTTTCTAATAGTCCCAGCGACCCTCTACAAGGTCACATAGGTTTGGGGTCCATTCGTGGTTCGCATTCCACTTCTGGAGTATATGGTTTGTGTTGCCCCTATCCCTATGTTTCCCCATTGCATCCTATTGTAACTATACATTGTTTGCACTGTTTTCTAAGACTATACTGCATATTTTTGCTATTGTGTATATATATCTTGTGTATATTTCCTATCCTCTCACTGAGGGTACACTCTAAGATACTTTGGCATATTGTCATAAAAATAAAGTACCTTTATTTTTAGTATAACTGTGTATTGTGTTTTCTTATGATATTGTGCATATGACACTAAGTGGTACTGTAGTAGCTTCACACGTCTCGTAGTTCAGCCTAAGCTGCTCTGCTAAGCTACCATTATCTATCAGCCTAAGCTGCTAGACACCCTATACACTAATAAGGGATAACTGGGCCTGGTGCAAGGTGCAAGTACCCCTTGGTACTCACTACAAGCCAGTCCAGCCTCCTACATTGGTTGTGCAGCGGTGGGATAAGTGCTTGAGACTACTTACCACTCTTGTCATTGTACTTTTCATAAGAGAAAAATATACAAAACAAGGTCAGTGTATATACACATAGTCAAAAAGTTTTGCATTTCCTCTTTTCACTCTTTTCTAAGTGCTGAAAAGTACTTCTAAACTTTCAAAAAGTTCTTAAAAGTTTAAAAAGTTTTTTCTGTCTTTCCAAAAAGTTCTGAAAACTTTTTTCTCTTTTTCTATCACTTTAACTCTCTCTAAAAAATGTCTGGCACAGGAAAAAATGTTGAACTGTCCAAACTTGCATATGATCACCTTAGCTGGAAAGGAGCAAGGAGTCTCTGCATAGAGAGAGGTTTGAGTGTAGGGAAGAATCCTTCCTTAGAACTGTTAATTAATATGCTTAGAGTACAGGATAAGGCCATAAGTGCCCAATCTGTAGAAAAAGTAGCTAATGGTTCTCAATCTGATCCAGGGACTCCCCCAGGAAAAGGTTCAGGAAAGAAACCTCTCAGCCTGCCCATTACTAGACAGTCTAGCATAGTTGGTACAGAGGTTGAATCACACCATACTGAGGATGTGATCTCACATTATGCTGGTAGCCAAGCTGTTAGGGTGCCCTCTGTAAGGGACAGGTCTCCTTCTGTTCATTCCCATCATACCTCTGTATCTAGAAATGTCCCTCCCACCCACCCTGATGACAGATTGTTAGAAAGGGAACTCAATAGATTGAGAGTGGAACAAACCAGACTGAAGCTCAAGAAGCAACAGCTGGATTTGGATAGACAGTCTTTAGAAATAGAGAGGGAAAGACAGAAGTTGGGTTTAGATACCCATGGTGGCAGCAGCAGTATTCCCCATAGTCATCCTGCAAAAGAGCATGATTCCAGGAATCTGCACAAGATAGTTCCCCCTTATAAGGAGGGGGATGACATTAACAAGTGGTTTGCTGCACTTGAGAGGGCCTGTGCTGTACAGGATGTCCCTCAAAAGCAGTGGGCTGCTATCCTATGGCTATCATTTAGTGGAAAAGGTAGGGATAGGCTCCTTACAGTGAAAGAAAATGATGCCAATAATTTCCAAGTTCTTAAGAATGCACTCCTGGATGGTTATGGCTTAACCACTGAACAGTACAGGATAAAGTTCAGAGAGACCAAAAAGGAGTCTTCACAAGACTGGGTTGATTTCATTGACCATTCAGTGAAGGCCTTGGAGGGGTGGTTACATGGCAGTAAAGTTACTGATTATGAAAGCCTGTATAACACAATCCTGAGAGAGCATATACTTAATAATTGTGTGTCTGATTTGTTGCACCAGTACCTGGTAGACTCTGATCTGACCTCTCCCCAAGAATTGGGAAAGAAGGCAGACAAATGGGTCAGAACAAGGGTGAACAGAAAAGTTCATACAGGGGGTGACAAAGATGGCAATAAGAAGAAAGATGGTGAAAAATCTCAAGATAAGCATGGGGATAAGGGTAAAACCAAAGATCCCACTTCAAATCTTAAACACTCTTCAGAGGGTGGGGATAAAACAAATTCTTCCTCTTCTTCCCAACCTGCACACATTAAAAAGCCTTGGTGCTTTGTGTGTAAAAATAGAGGCCATAGGCCAGGGGATAAGTCCTGTCCAGGTAAACCCCCTGAGCCTACCACCACTAATACATCAAGCTCTAGTGCCCCTAGCAGTAGTGGTACTAGTGGTGGGACTGCTGGCAACAGTCAAGCAAAGGGTGTAGTTGGGTTCACTTTTGGGTCCATAGTAGAAACTGGGGTAATCACTCCCAAGACAGTTTCTGTCACACCTAGTGGCATTGGCCTTGCCACACTGGCTGCTTGTCCCCTTACAATGGATAAGTACAGGCAGACAGTTTCAATAAATGGTGTTGAGGCCTTGGCCTACAGGGACACAGGTGCCAGTTTTACTTTGGTGACTGACAACCTAGTGCACCCTAATCAACACATCATTGGACAACAGTATAAGATTATTGATGTCCATAACTCCACTAAGTTTCTTCCCTTAGCTATAATTCAGTTTAGTTGGGGTGGAGTTACTGGCCCTAAGCAGGTGGTGGTATCACCTAGCTTACCTGTAGACTGTCTCTTAGGTAATGACCTAGAGGCCTCAGGTTGGGCTGATGTAGAGTTTTATGCCCATGCAGCCATGCTGGGCATCCCTGAGGAATTGTTCCCTCTCATTTCAAGTGAAATGAAAAAGCAAAGGAGAGAAGGCCTGAAAACTCAGGATCCCTCTCCATCAACAGGTAAAAAGGGTATCACAGTATCCCCTAACCACCCTACCATTCAGGATACTATTCCTGTGGTGGGAGAAACCTCTCCTGGGGTGGCACCTGTTCCAAGGGAATCATCAGCTGGCATAGCTGGACTCCCTGAGGTAGAAGTACCTCTCTGTGGGATAACTAACATTGGTGACAAAAAGAGCACCATTTTAGTTAACATGGAGCATCCCTCCAACCCTCTCAGAGAAACTTTAGTGCAGAAACCCTGTACTGCCTCACAACACTTAGGACAGCATCCCTGCCCTAGTGTGGAGCTCATAGGACAGCATCCCTGCCCTGCTCCAACTCAAGAGAAACAGCATCCCTGTTCTCTCTTCCAGCCAAATGGACAAAGTTTTTGTCCAGCTATGGCTTTACTGAGACAGCATCCCTGTCTGGCATTTCCATCATTACAAATAGGTTCAGTGGATAATTCCCACTGCTCTAAACTAAAACTTACTGATAGAAACTCTGAAAATACATCTTCACATTGTTGGTTAGCTAAAAAACTTCAAACAGGGTGGTTTACATCCCCACAGGGAAGTAACCATATAGTGGATGATAAAGGGAGTAACCAGTCTATTGCAGAGCTACTCTCTACTTATCACCACTTAGACAATAAAGTCTCAACTGGCCAAGGTTAGCCTTATTGTCCTTCGTTTGGGGGGGGTTGTGTGAGAAGGTAGCCTCTTTCTAGCCTTGTTACCCCCACTTTTGGCCTGTTTGTGAGTGTATGTCAGGGTGTTTGTCACTGTTTTCACTGTCTCACTGGGATCCTGATAGCCAGGCCTCAGTGCTCATAGTGAAAACACTATGTTTTCAGTATGTTTGTTATGTGTCACTGGGATCCTGCTAGTCAGGACCCCAGTGCTCATAGGTTTGTGGCCTATATGTATGTGTCACTGGGACCCTGTCACACAGGGCCCCAGTGCTCATAGGTGTGCATGTATATGTTCCCTGTGTGGTGCCTAACTGTCTCACTGAGGCTCTGCTAACCAGAACCTCAGTGGTTATGCTCTCTCATTACTTTCAAATTGTCACTAACAGGCTAGTGACCAATTTTACCAATTTACATTGGCTTACTGGAACACCCTTATAATTCCCTAGTATATGGTACTGAGGTACCCAGGGTATTGGGGTTCCAGGAGATCCCTATGGGCTGCAGCATTTCTTTTGCCACCCATAGGGAGCTCTGACAATTCTTACACAGGCCTGCCACTGCAGCCTGAGTGAAATAACGTCCACGTTATTTCACAGCCATTTTACACTGCACTTAAGTAACTTATAAGTCACCTATATGTCTAACCTTTACCTGGTAAAGGTTAGGTGCAAAGTTACTTAGTGTGAGGGCACCCTGGCAGTAGCCAAGGTGCCCCCACATTGTTCAGAGCCAATTCACTGAACTTTGTGAGTGTGGGGACACCATTACACGCGTGCACTACATATAGGTCACTACCTATATGTAGCTTCACCATGGTAACTCCGAATATGGCCATGTAACATGTCTATGATCATGGAATTGCCCCCTCTATGCCATCCTGGCATTGTTGGTACAATTCCATGATCCCAGTGGTCTGTAGCACAGACCCTGGTACTGCCAGACTGCCCTTCCTGGGGTTTCACTGCAGCTGCTGCTGCTGCCAACCCCTCAGACAGGCAGCTGCCCTCCTGGGGTCCAGCCAGGCCTGGCCCAGGATGGCAGAACAAAGAACTTCCTCTGAGAGAGGGTGTGACACCCTCTCCCTTTGGAAAATGGTGTGAAGGCAGGGGAGGAGTAGCCTCCCCCAGCCTCTGGAAATGCTTTGTTGGGCACAGATGTGCCCAATTCTGCATAAGCCAGTCTACACCGGTTCAGGGACCCCTTAGCCCCCGCTCTGGCACGAAACTGGACAAAGGAAAGGGGAGTGACCACTCCCCTGACCTGTGCTCCAGACCTCTGCCATCTTGGAAACAGAGGTGCTGCTGGCACACTGGACTGCTCTGAGTGGCCAGTGCCACCAGGTGACGTCAGAGACTCCTGCTGATAGGCTCCTTCAGGTGTTAGTAGCCTTTCCTCTCTCCTGGGTAGCCAAACCCTCTTTTCTGGCTATTTAGGGTCTCTGTCTCTGGGTAAACTTTAGATAACGAATGCATGAGCTCAGCCGAGTTCCTCTGCATCTCTCTCTTCACCTTCTGATAAGGAAACGACCGCTGACCGCGCTGGAAGCCTGCAAACCTGCAACATAGTAGCAAAGACGACTACTGCAACTCTGTAACGCTGATCCTGCCGCCTTCTCGACTGTTTTCCTGCTTGTGCATGCTGTGGGGATAGTCTGCCTCCTCTCTGCACCAGAAGCTCCGAAGAAATCTCCCGTGGGTCGACGGAATCTTCCCCCTGCAACCGCAGGAACCAAAATGCTGCATTACCGGTCCCTTGGGTCTCCTCTCAGCACGACGAGCGAGGTCCCTCGAATCCAGCGACACCGTCCAAGTGACCACCACCGTCCAGTGACTCTTCAGCCCAAGTTTGGTGGAGGTAAGTCCTTGCCTCACCTCGCTGGGCTGCATTGCTGGGAACCGCGACTTTGCAGCTACTCCGGCCCCTGTGCACTTCCGGCGGAAATCCTTTGTGCACAGCCAAGCCTGGGTCCACGGCACTCTAACCTGCATTGCACGACTTTCTAAGTTGGTCTCCGGCGACGTGGGACTCCTTTGTGCAACTTCGGCGAGCACCGTTTCACGCATCCTCGTAGTGCCTGTTTCTGGCACTTCTCCGGGTGCTACCTGCTTTAGTGAGGGCTCTTTGTCTTGCTCGACGTCCCCTCTTTCTTCAGGTCCAATTTGCGACCTCCTGGTCCCTCCTGGGCCCCAGCAGCGTCCAAAAACGCCAAACGCACGATTTGCGTGTAGCAAGGCTTGTTGGCGTCCATCCGGCGGGAAAACACTTCTGCACGACTCTCCAAGGCGTGGGGGATCCATCCTCCAAAGGGGAAGTCTCTAGCCCTTGTCGTTCCTGCAGTATTCACAGTTCTTCAGCCTAGTAAGAGCTTCTTTGCACCAACCGCTGGCATTTCTTGGTCATCTGCCCATCTCCGACTTGCTTGTGACTTTTGGACTTGGTCCCCTTGTTCCACAGGTACCCTAGATTGGAAATCCACAGTTGTTGCATTGCTGGTTTGTGTCTTTCCTGCATTATTCCTCTAACACGACTCTTTTGTCCTTAGGGGAACTTTGGTGCACTTTGCACTCACTTTTCAGGGTCTTGGGGAGGGTTATTTTTCTAACTCTCACTATTTTCTAATAGTCCCAGCGACCCTCTACAAGGTCACATAGGTTTGGGGTCCATTCGTGGTTCGCATTCCACTTCTGGAGTATATGGTTTGTGTTGCCCCTATCCCTATGTTTCCCCATTGCATCCTATTGTAACTATACATTGTTTGCACTGTTTTCTAAGACTATACTGCATATTTTTGCTATTGTGTATATATATCTTGTGTATATTTCCTATCCTCTCACTGAGGGTACACTCTAAGATACTTTGGCATATTGTCATAAAAATAAAGTACCTTTATTTTTAGTATAACTGTGTATTGTGTTTTCTTATGATATTGTGCATATGACACTAAGTGGTACTGTAGTAGCTTCACACGTCTCCTAGTTCAGCCTAAGCTGCTCTGCTAAGCTACCATTATCTATCAGCCTAAGTTGCTAGACACCCTATACACTAATAAGGGATAACTGGGCCTGGTGCAAGGTGCAAGTACCCCTTGGTACTCACTACAAGCCAGTCCAGCCTCCTACATTGGTTGTGCAGCGGTGGGATAAGTGCTTGAGACTACTTACCACTCTTGTCATTGTACTTTTCATAAGAGAAAAATATACAAAACAAGGTCAGTGTATATACACATAGTCAAAAAGTTTTGCATTTCCTCTTTTCACTCTTTTCTAAGTGCTGAAAAGTACTTCTAAACTTTCAAAAAGTTCTTAAAAGTTTAAAAAGTTTTTTCTGTCTTTCCAAAAAGTTCTGAAAACTTTTTTCTCTTTTTCTATCACTTTAACTCTCTCTAAAAAATGTCTGGCACAGGAAAAAATGTTGAACTGTCCAAACTTGCATATGATCACCTTAGCTGGAAAGGAGCAAGGAGTCTCTGCATAGAGAGAGGTTTGAGTGTAGGGAAGAATCCTTCCTTAGAACTGTTAATTAATATGCTTAGAGTACAGGATAAGGCCATAAGTGCCCAATCTGTAGAAAAAGTAGCTAATGGTTCTCAATCTGATCCAGGGACTCCCCCAGGAAAAGGTTCAGGAAAGAAACTTCTCAGCCTGCCCATTACTAGACAGTCTAGCATAGTTGGTACAGAGGTTGAATCACACCATACTGAGGATGTGATCTCACATTATGCTGGTAGCCAAGCTGTTAGGGTGCCCTCTGTAAGGGACAGGTCTCCTTCTGTTCATTCCCATCATACCTCTGTATCTAGAAATGTCCCTCCCACCCACCCTGATGACAGATTGTTAGAAAGGGAACTCAATAGATTGAGAGTGGAACAAACCAGACTGAAGCTCAAGAAGCAACAGCTGGATTTGGATAGACAGTCTTTAGAAATAGAGAGGGAAAGACAGAAGTTGGGTTTAGATACCCATGGTGGCAGCAGCAGTATTCCCCATAGTCATCCTGCAAAAGAGCATGATTCCAGGAATCTGCACAAGATAGTTCCCCCTTATAAGGAGGGGGATGACATTAACAAGTGGTTTGCTGCACTTGAGAGGGCCTGTGCTGTACAGGATGTCCCTCAAAAGCAGTGGGCTGCTATCCTATGGCTATCATTTAGTGGAAAAGGTAGGGATAGGCTCCTTACAGTGAAAGAAAATGATGCCAATAATTTCCAAGTTCTTAAGAATGCACTCCTGGATGGTTATGGCTTAACCACTGAACAGTACAGGATAAAGTTCAGAGAGACCAAAAAGGAGTCTTCACAAGACTGGGTTGATTTCATTGACCATTCAGTGAAGGCCTTGGAGGGGTGGTTACATGGCAGTAAAGTTACTGATTATGAAAGCCTGTATAACACAATCCTGAGAGAGCATATACTTAATAATTGTGTGTCTGATTTGTTGCACCAGTACCTGGTAGACTCTGATCTGACCTCTCCCCAAGAATTGGGAAAGAAGGCAGACAAATGGGTCAGAACAAGGGTGAACAGAAAAGTTCATACAGGGGGTGACAAAGATGGCAATAAGAAGAAAGATGGTGAAAAATCTCAAGATAAGCATGGGGATAAGGGTAAAACCAAAGATCCCACTTCAAATCTTAAACACTCTTCAGAGGGTGGGGATAAAACAAATTATTCCTCTTCTTCCCAACCTGCACACATTAAAAAGCCTTGGTGCTTTGTGTGTAAAAATAGAGGCCATAGGCCAGGGGATAAGTCCTGTCCAGGTAAACCCCCTGAGCCTACCACCACTAATACATCAAGCTCTAGTGCCCCTAGCAGTAGTGGTACTAGTGGTGGGACTGCTGGCAACAGTCAAGCAAAGGGTGTAGTTGGGTTCACTTTTGGGTCCATAGTAGAAACTGGGGTAATCACTCCCAAGACAGTTTCTGTCACACCTAGTGGCATTGGCCTTGCCACACTGGCTGCTTGTCCCCTTACAATGGATAAGTACAGGCAGACAGTTTCAATAAATGGTGTTGAGGCCTTGGCCTACAGGGACACAGGTGCCAGTTTTACTTTGGTGACTGACAACCTAGTGCACCCTAATCAACACATCATTGGACAACAGTATAAGATTATTGATGTCCATAACTCCACTAAGTTTCTTCCCTTAGCTATAATTCAGTTTAGTTGGGGTGGAGTTACTGGCCCTAAGCAGGTGGTGGTATCACCTAGCTTACCTGTAGACTGTCTCTTAGGTAATGACCTAGAGGCCTCAGGTTGGGCTGATGTAGAGTTTTATGCCCATGCAGCCATGCTGGGCATCCCTGAGGAATTGTTCCCTCTCATTTCAAGTGAAATGAAAAAGCAAAGGAGAGAAGGCCTGAAAACTCAGGATCCCTCTCCATCAACAGGTAAAAAGGGTATCACAGTATCCCCTAACCACCCTACCATTCAGGATACTATTCCTGTGGTGGGAGAAACCTCTCCTGGGGTGGCACCTGTTCCAAGGGAATCATCAGCTGGCATAGCTGGACTCCCTGAGGTAGAAGTACCTCTCTGTGGGATAACTAACATTGGTGACAAAAAGAGCACCATTTTAGTTAACATGGAGCATCCCTCCAACCCTCCCAGAGAAACTTTAGTGCAGAAACCCTGTACTGCCTCACAACACTTAGGACAGCATCCCTGCCCTAGTGTGGAGCTCATAGGACAGCATCCCTGCCCTGCTCCAACTCAAGAGAAACAGCATCCCTGTTCTCTCTTCCAGCCAAATGGACAAAGTTTTTGTCCAGCTATGGCTTTACTGAGACAGCATCCCTGTCTGGCATTTCCATCATTACAAATAGGTTCAGTGGATAATTCCCACTGCTCTAAACTAAAACTTACTGATAGAAACTCTGAAAATACATCTTCACATTGTTGGTTAGCTAAAAAACTTCAAACAGGGTGGTTTACATCCCCACAGGGAAGTAACCATATAGTGGATGATAAAGGGAGTAACCAGTCTATTGCAGAGCTACTCTCTACTTATCACCACTTAGACAATAAAGTCTCAACTGGCCAAGGTTAGCCTTATTGTCCTTCGTTTGGGGGGGGGTTGTGTGAGAAGGTAGCCTCTTTCTAGCCTTGTTACCCCCACTTTTGGCCTGTTTGTGAGTGTATGTCAGGGTGTTTGTCACTGTTTTCACTGTCTCACTGGGATCCTGATAGCCAGGCCTCAGTGCTCATAGTGAAAACACTATGTTTTCAGTATGTTTGTTATGTGTCACTGGGATCCTGCTAGTCAGGACCCCAGTGCTCATAGGTTTGTGGCCTATATGTATGTGTCACTGGGACCCTGTCACACAGGGCCCCAGTGCTCATAGGTGTGCATGTATATGTTCCCTGTGTGGTGCCTAACTGTCTCACTGAGGCTCTGCTAACCAGAACCTCAGTGGTTATGCTCTCTCATTACTTTCAAATTGTCACTAACAGGCTAGTGACCAATTTTACCAATTTACATTGGCTTACTGGAACACCCTTATAATTCCCTAGTATATGGTACTGAGGTACCCAGGGTATTGGGGTTCCAGGAGATCCCTATGGGCTGCAGCATTTCTTTTGCCACCCATAGGGAGCTCTGACAATTCTTACACAGGCCTGCCACTGCAGCCTGAGTGAAATAACGTCCACGTTATTTCACAGCCATTTTACACTGCACTTAAGTAACTTATAAGTCACCTATATGTCTAACCTTTACCTGGTAAAGGTTAGGTGCAAAGTTACTTAGTGTGAGGGCACCCTGGCAGTAGCCAAGGTGCCCCCACATTGTTCAGAGCCAATTCACTGAACTTTGTGAGTGTGGGGACACCATTACACGCGTGCACTACATATAGGTCACTACCTATATGTAGCTTCACCATGGTAACTCCGAATATGGCCATGTAACATGTCTATGATCATGGAATTGCCCCCTCTATGCCATCCTGGCATTGTTGGTACAATTCCATGATCCCAGTGGTCTGTAGCACAGACCCTGGTACTGCCAGACTGCCCTTCCTGGGGTTTCACTGCAGCTGCTGCTGCTGCCAACCCCTCAGACAGGCAGCTGCCCTCCTGGGGTCCAGCCAGGCCTGGCCCAGGATGGCAGAACAAAGAACTTCCTCTGAGAGAGGGTGTGACACCCTCTCCCTTTGGAAAATGGTGTGAAGGCAGGGGAGGAGTAGCCTCCCCCAGCCTCTGGAAATGCTTTGTTGGGCACAGATGTGCCCAATTCTGCATAAGCCAGTCTACACCGGTTCAGGGACCCCTTAGCCCCCGCTCTGGCGCGAAACTGGACAAAGGAAAGGGGAGTGACCACTCCCCTGACCTGTGCTCCAGACCTCTGCCATCTTGGAAACAGAGGTGCTGCTGGCACACTGGACTGCTCTGAGTGGCCAGTGCCACCAGGTGACGTCAGAGACTCCTGCTGATAGGCTCCTTCAGGTGTTAGTAGCCTTTCCTCTCTCCTAGGTAGCCAAACCCTCTTTTCTGGCTATTTAGGGTCTCTGTCTCTGGGGAAACTTTAGATAACGAATGCATGAGCTCAGCCGAGTTCCTCTGCATCTCTCTCTTCACCTTCTGATAAGGAAACGACCGCTGACCGCGCTGGAAGCCTGCAAACCTGCAACATAGTAGCAAAGACGACTACTGCAACTCTGTAACGCTGATCCTGCCGCCTTCTCAACTGTTTTCCTGCTTGTGCATGCTGTGGGGGTAGTCTGCCTCCTCTCTGCACCAGAAGCTCCGAAGAAATCTCCCGTGGGTCGACGGAATCTTCCCCCTGCAACCGCAGGCACCAAAACGCTGCATTACCGGTCCCTTGGGTCTCCTCTCAGCACGACGAGCGAGGTCCCTCGAATCCAGCGACACCGTCCAAGTGACCCCCACCGTCCAGTGACTCTTCAGCCCAAGTTTGGTGGAGGTAAGTCCTTGCCTCACCTCGCTGGGCTGCATTGCTGGGAACCGCGACTTTGCAGCTACTCCGGCCCCTGTGCACTTCCGGCGGAAATCCTTTGTGCACAGCCAAGCCTGGGTCCACGGCACTCTAACCTGCATTGCACGACTTTCTAAGTTGGTCTCCGGCGACGTGGGACTCCTTTGTGCAACTTCGGCGAGCACCGTTTCACGCATCCTTGTAGTGCCTGTTTCTGGCACTTCTCCGGGTGCTACCTGCTTCAGTGAGGGATCTTTGTCTTGATCGACGTCCCCTCTCTCTTCAGGTCCAATTTGCGACCTCCTGGTCCCTCCTGGGCCCCAGCAGCGTCCAAAAACGCCAAACGCACGATTTGCGTTTAGCAAGGCTTGTTGGCGTCCTTCCGGCGGGAAAACACTTCTGCACGACTCTCCAAGGCGTGGGGGATCCATCCTCCAAAGGGGAAGTCTCTAGCCCTTGTCGTTCCTGCAGTATTCACAGTTCTTCAGCCTAGTAAGAGCTTCTTTGCACCAACCGCTGGCATTTCTTGGGCATCTGCCCATCTCCGACTTGCTTGTGACTTTTGGACTTGGTCCCCTTGTTCCACAGGTACCCTAGATTGGAAATCCACAGTTGTTGCATTGCTGGTTTGTGTCTTTCCTGCATTATTCCTCTAACACGACTCTTTTGTCCTTAGGGGAACTTTGGTGCACTTTGCACTCACTTTTCAGGGTCTTGGGGAGGGTTATTTTTCTAACTCTCACTATTTTCTAATAGTCCCAGCGACCCTCTACAAGGTCACATAGGTTTGGGGTCCATTCGTGGTTCGCATTCCACTTCTGGAGTATATGGTTTGTGTTGCCCCTATCCCTATGTTTCCCCATTGCATCCTATTGTAACTATACATTGTTTGCACTGTTTTCTAAGACTATACTGCATATTTTTGCTATTGTGTATATATATCTTGTGTATATTTCCTATCCTCTCACTGAGGGTACACTCTAAGATACTTTGGCATATTGTCATAAAAATAAAGTACCTTTATTTTTAGTATAACTGTGTATTGTGTTTTCTTATGATATTGTGCATATGACACTAAGTGGTACTGTAGTAGCTTCACACGTCTCCTAGTTCAGCCTAAGCTGCTCTGCTAAGCTACCATTATCTATCAGCCTAAGCTGCTAGACACCCTATACACTAATAAGGGATAACTGGGCCTGGTGCAAGGTGCAAGTACCCCTTGGTACTCACTACAAGCCAGTCCAGCCTCCTACAATACTCCACTGGTTCTGGAGGGGGCTTTGTGCCCAGGGTGCTTCATCCTGCCAGGGACTGAGGTAGTGGATGCCTTTCTCCACTGGTTCTGGAGGGGGTTTTGTGCCCATAGTGCTTCATCCTGCCAAGGACTGAGGTAGTGGATGTGATAATCCACTGGTTCTGGAGGGGGCTTTGTGCCCAGAGTGCTTCATCCTGCCAAGGACCGAGGTAGTGAATGTGATACTTCACTGGTTCTGGAGGGGGCTTTGTGCCCAGAGTGCTTCATCCTGCCAAGGGCTGATGTAGTGGATGTGATACTCCACTGGTTCTGGAGAAGGCTTGTGCCCAGAGTGATTCATCCTGCCAAGGCCTGAGGTAGTGGGTGCCTTTCTCCACTGGTTCTGGAGGGGGCTTTGTGCCCAGAGTGCTTCATCCTGCCAAGGACTGAGGTAGTGGATTTAATACTCCACTGGTTCTGGAGGGGGCTTTGTGCCCAGAGTGCTTCATCCTGCCAAGGACAGAGGCAGTGGATGTGACACTCCACTGGTTCTGGAGGGGGCTTTGTGCCCAGAGTGCTTCATCCTGCCAAGGACTGAGGTAGTTGATGTGATACTCCACTGGTTCTGGAGGGGGCTTTGTGCCCAGAGTGCTTCATCCTGCCAAGGACTGAGGTAGTGGATGTGTACTCCACTGGTTCTGGAGTGGGCTTTGTGCCCAGAGTGCTTCAACCTGCCAAGGACAGAGGTAGTGGATGCCTTTCTCCACTGGATCTGGAGGGGGCTTTGTGCCCAGAGTGCTTCATCCTGCCAAGGACTTAGGTAGTGGATGCCTTTCTCCACTTGTTCCGGAGGGGGCTTTGTGCCCAGAGTGCTTCATGCTGCCAAGGACTGAGGTAGTGGATGTGATACTCCACTGGTTCTGGAGGGGGCTTTGTGCCCAGAGTGCTTCATACTGCCAAGGACTGAGGTAGTGGATGTGATACTCCACTGGTTCTGAAGGGGGCTTTGTGCCCAGAGTACTTCATCCTGCCAAGGACTGAAGTAGTGGATGCCTTTCTCCACTGGTTCTGGAGAGGGCTTTGTGCCCAGAGTGCTTCATCCTGCCAAGGACAGAGGTAGTGGATGTGATACTCCATTGGTTCTGGAGGGGGCTTTGTGCCCAGAGTGCTTCATCCTGCCAAGGACTGAGGTAGTGGATGTGAAACTCCACTGGTTCTGGAGGGGGCTTTGTGCCCAGAGTGATTCATCCTGCTAAGGATTGAGGTAGTGGATGTGATACTCCACTGGTTCTGGAGGGCGCTTTTTGCCCAGAGTGCTTCATCTTGCCAAGGCCTGAGGTAGTGGATGCCTTTCTCCACTGGTTCTGGAGGGGTCTTTGTGCCCAGAGTGCTTCATCTTGCCAAGGACTGAGGTAGTGGATGTGATACTCCATTGGTTCTGGAGGGGGTTTTGTGCCCAGAGTGCTTCATCCTGCCAAGGACTGAGGTAGTGGATGTGATACTCCACTGGTTCTGGAGGGGGCTTTGTGCCCAGAGTGCTTCATCCTGCCAAGGACTGAGGTAGTGGATGTGATGCTCCACTGGTTCTGGAGGGGGCTTTGGGTCCCAGAGTGCTTCATCTTGCCAAGGCCTGAGGTAGTGGATGCCTCTCTTCACTGGTTCTGGAGGGGGCTTTGTGCCCAGAGTGCTTCATCCTGTCAAGGACTGAGGTAGTGGATGTGATACTCCACTGGTTCTGCATGGGGCTTTGTGCCCAGAGTGCTTCATCCTGCCAAGGACAGAGGTAGTGGATGTGATACTCCACTGGTTCTGGAGGGGGCTTTGTGCCCAGAGTGCTTCATACTGCCAAGGACTGAGGTAGTGGATGTGATACTCCACTGGTTCTGGAGGGGGCTTTGTGCCCAGAGTGCTTCATCCTGCCAAGGACTGAGGTAGTGGATGTGATACTCCACTGGTTCTGGAGGGAGCTTTGTGCCCAGAGTGCTTCATCCTGCCAAGGACTGAGGTAGTGGATGTAATTCTCCACTGGTTCTGGAGGGGGCTTTGTGCCCAGAGTGCTTCATCCTGCCAAGGACAGAGGTAGTGGATGTGATACGCCACTGGTTCTGCAGGGGGCTTTGTGCCCAGGGTGCTTCATCCTGTCAGGGCCTGAGGTAGTGGATGCCTTTCTCCACTGGTTCTGGAGGGGGCTTTGTGCCCAGAGTGCTTCATCCTGCCAAGGACTTAGGTAGTGGATGTGATACTCCACTGGTTCTGGAGGGGGGTTTGTGCCGAGAGTGCTTCATCCTGCCAAGGACAGAGGTAGTGGATGTGATACTCCACTGGTTCTGGAGGGTGCTTTGTGCCCAGAGTGCTACATCCTGCCAAGGACTGAGGTAGTGGATGTGATACTCCACTGGTTCTGGAGGGGGCTTGTGCCCAGAGTGCTTCATCCTGCCAAGGCCTGAGGTAGTGGATGCCTTTCTCCACTGGTTCTAAGGGGGGGGGGGGCTTTGTGCCCAGAGTGCTTCATCCTGCCAAGGACTGAGGTAGTGGATGTAATACTCCACTGGTTCTGGAGGGGGCTTTGTGCCCAGAGTGCTTCATCCTGCCAAGGACTGAGGTAGTGGATGCCTTTCTCCACTGGTTCTGGAGGGGGCTTTGTGCCCAGAGTGCTTCATCCTGCCAAGGACTGAGGTAGTAGATGTGATTCTCCACTGGTTCTGGAGGGGGCTTTGTGCCCAGGGTGCTTCTTCCTGCCAAGGACAGAGGTAGTGGATGTGATACTTCACTGATTCTGGAGGGGGCTTTGTGCCCGGAGTGCTTCATCCTGCCAAGGACTGAGGTAGTGGATGCCTTTCTCCACTGGTTCTGGAGGGGGCTTTGTGCCCAGAGTGCTTCATCCTGCCAAGGACTGAGGTAGTGGATGTGATACTCCATTGGTTCTGGAGGGGGCTTTGTGCCCAGAGTGCTTCATCCTGCCAAGGACTGAGGTAGTGGATGTGATACTCCACTGGTTCTGGAGGGGGCTTTGTGCCCAGAGTGCTTCATCCTGCCAAGGACTGAGGTAGTGGATGTAATACTCCACTGGTTCTGGAGGGGGCTTTGTGCCCAGAGTACTTCATCCTGCCAGGGACAGAGGTAGCGGATGTGATACTCCACTGGTTCTACAGGGGGCTTTGTGCCCAGGGTGCTTCATCCTGCCAGGGACTGAGGTAGTGGATGCCTTTCTCCACTGGTTCTGGAGGGGGTTTTGTGCCCAGAGTGCTTCACCCTGCCAAGGACTGAGGTAGTGGATGTGATACTCCACTGGTTCTGGAGAGGGCTTTGTGCCCAGAGTGCTTCATCCTGCCAAGGACAGAGGTAGTGGATGTGATACTCCACTGGTTCTGGAGGGGGCTTTGTGCCCAGAGTACTTCATCCTGCCAAGGGCTGATGTAGTGGATGTGATACTCCACTGGTTCTGGAGGGGGCTTGTGCCCAGAGTGATTCATCCCGCCAAGGCCTGAGGTAGTGGATGCCTTTCTCCACTGGATCTGGAGGGGGCTTTGTGCCCAGAGTGCTTCATCCTGCCAAGGACAGAGGTAGTGGATGTGACACTCTACTGGTTCTGGAGGGGGCTTTGTGCCCAGAGTGCTTCATCCTGCCAAGGACTGAGGTAGTTGATGTGATACTCCACTGGTTCTGGAGTGGGCTTTGTGCCCAGAGAGCTTCATCCTGCCAAGGACAGAGGTAGTGGATGTGACACGCCACTGGTTCTGCAGGGGGCTTTGTGCCCAGGGTGCTTCATCCTGCCAGGGACTAAGGTAGTGGATGCCTTTCTCCACTGGTTCTGGAGGGGGTTTTGTGCCCAGGGTGCTTCATCCTGCCAAGGACTTAGGTAGTGGATGTGATACTCCACTGGTTCTGGAGGGGGCTTTGTGCCGAGAGTGCTTCATCCTTCCAAGGACAGAGGTAGTGGACGTGATACTCCACTGGTTCTGGAGGGTGCTTTGTGCCCAGAGTGCTACATCCTGCCAAGGACTGAGGTAGTGGATGTGATACTCCACTGGTTCTGGAGGGGGCTTGTGCCCAGAGTGCTTCATCCTGCCAAGGCCTGAGGTAGTGGATGCCTTTCTCCACTGGTTCTGGTGGGGGGGGGGCTTTGTGCCCAGAGTGCTTCATCCTGCCAAGGACAGAGGTAGTGGATGTGATACTCCACTGGTTCTGGAGGGGGCTTTGTGCCCAGAGTGCTTCATACTGCCAAGGACTGAGGTAGTGGATGTGATACTCCACTGGTTCTGGAGGGGGCTTTGTGCCCAGAGTGCTTCATCCTGCCAAGGACTGAGATAGTGGATGTGATACTCCACTGGTTCTGGAGGGGGCTTTGTGCCCAGAGTGCTTCATCCTGCCAAGGACTGAGGTAGTGGATGTAATACTCCACTGGTTCTGGAGGGGGCTTTGTGCCCAGAGTGCTTCATCCTGCAAAGGACAGAGGTAGTGGATGTGATACGCCACTGGTTCTGCAGGGGGCTTTGTGCCAAGGGTGCTTCATCCTGTCAGGGCCTGAGGTAGTGGATGCCTTTCTCCACTGGTTCTGGAGGGGGCTTTGTGCCCAGAGTGCTTCATCCTGCCAATGACTGAGGTAGTGGATGTGATACTCCACTGGTTCTGGAGGGGGCTTTGTGCCGAGAGTGCTTCATCCTGCCAAGGACAGAGGTAGTGGATGTGATACTCCACTGGTTCTGGAGGGTGCTTTGTGCCCAGAGTGCTACATCCTGCCAAGGACTGAGGTAGTGGATGTGATACTCCACTGGTTCTGGAGGGGGCTTGTGCCCAGAGTGCTTCATCCTGCCAAGGCCTGAGGTAGTGGATGCCTTTCTCCACTGGTTCTGGGGGAAGGGGGGACTTTGTGCCCAGAGTGCTACATCCTGCCAAGGACTGAGGTAGTGGATGTGATACTCCACTGGTTCTGGAGGGGGCTTTGTGCCCAGAGTGCTTCATCCTGCCAAGGACAGAGGTAGTGGATGTGATACTCCACTGGTTCTATGGGGGGGCTTTGTGCCCAGAGTGCTTCATCCTGCCAAGGACTGAGGTAGTGGATGTGATACTCCACTGGTTCTGGAGGGGGCTTTGTGCCCAGAGTGCTTCATCCTGCCAAGGACAGAGGTAGTGGATGTGATATTCCACTGGTTCTGGAGGGGGCTTTGTGCCCAGAGTGCTTCATCCTGCCAAGGACTGAGGTAGTGGATGTGATACTCCACTGGTTCTGGAGGGGGCTTTGTGCCCAGAGTGCTTCATCCTGCCAAGGACAGAGGTAGTGGATGTGATACTCCACTGGTTCTGGAGGAGGCTTTGTGCCCAGGGTGCTTCATCCTGCCAGGGACTGAGGTAGTGGATGCCTTTCTCCACTGGTTCTGGAGGGGGTTTTGTGCCCAGAGTGCTTCATCCTGCGAAGGACTGAGGTAGTGGATGCCTTTCTCCACTGGTTCTGGAGGGGGCTTTGTGCCCAGAGTGCTTCATCCTGCCAAGGACTGAGGTAGTGGATGTGATACTCCATTGGTTCTGGAGGGGGCTTTGTGCCCAGAGTGCTTCATCCTGCCAAGGACTGAGGTAGTGGATGTGATACTCCACTGGTTCTGGAGGGGGCTTTTTGGCCAGAGTACTTCATCCTGCCAGGGACAGAGGTAGTGGATGTGATACTCCACTGGTTCTGGAGGGGGCTTTGTGCCCAGGGTGCTTCATCCTGCCAGGGACTGAGGTAGTGGATGCCTTTCTCCACTGGTTCTGGAGGGGGCTTTGTGCCCATAGTGCTTCATCCTGCCAAGGACTGAGGTAGTGGATGTGATACTCCACTGGTTCTGGAGGGGGCTTTGTGCCCAGAGTGCTTCATCCTGCCAAGGACCGAGGTAGTGAATGTGATACTCCACTGGTTCTGGAGGGGGCTTTGTGCCCAGAGTGCTTCATCCTGCCAAGGGCTGATGTAGTGGATGTGATACTCCGCTGGTTCTGGAGAAGGCTTGTGCCCAGAGTGATTCATCCTGCCAAGGCCTGAGGTAGTGGGTGCCTTTCTCCACTGGTTCTGGAGGGGGCTTTGTGCCCAGAGTGCTACATCCTGCCAAGGACTGAGGTAGTGGATGTGATACTCCACTGGTTCTGGAGGGGGCTTTGTGCCCAGAGTGCTTCATCCTGCCAAGGAGTGAGGTAGTGGTTGTGATCCTGCACTGGTTCTAAAGGGGGCTTTGTGCCCAGAATGCTCTATCCTTTCAAGGCCTGAGGTACTGGATGTCTTTCTCCACTGGTTCTGGAGGGGGCTTGTGCCCAGAGTGCTTCATCCTGCCAAGGCCTGAGGTAGTGGATGCCTTTCTCCACTGGTTCTGGGGGAAGGGGGGACTTTGTGCCCAGAGTGCTACATCCTGCCAAGGACTGAGGTAGTGGATGTGATACTCCACTGGTTCTGGAGGGGGCTTTATGCCCAGAGTGCTTCATCCTGCCAAGGACTGAGGTAGTGGATGTGATACTCCACTGGTTCTGGAGTGGGCTTTGTGCCCAGAGTGCTTCATCCTGCCAAGGACAGAGGTAGTGGATGCCTTTCTCCACTGGATCTGGGGGGGGCTTTGTGCCCAGAGTGCTTCATCCTGCCAAGGACAGAGGTAGTGGATGCCTTTCTCCACTTGTTCCGGAGGGGGCTTTGTGCCCAGAGTGCTTCATGCTGCCAAGGACTGAGGTAGTGGATGTGATACTCCACTGGTTCTGGAGGGGGCTTTGTGCCCAGAGTGCCTCATACTGCCAAGGACTGAGGTAGTGGATGTGATACTCCACTGGTTCTGAAGGGGGCTTTGTGCCCAGAGTACTTCATCCTGCCAAGGACTGAAGTAGTGGATGCCTTTCTCCACTGGTTCTGGAGAGGGCTTTGTGCCCAGAGTGCTTCATCCTGCCAAGGACAGAGGTAGTGGATGTGATACTCCATTGGTTCTGGAGGGGGCTTTGTGCCCAGAGTGCTTCATCCTGCCAAGGACTGAGGTAGTGGATGTGAAACTCCACTGGTTCTGGAGGGGGCTTTGTGCCCAGAGTGATTCATCCTGCTAAGGACTGAGGTAGTGGATGTGATACTCCACTGTGAGAAGGTAGCCTCTTTCTAGCCTTGTTACCCCCACTTTTGGCCTGTTTGTGAGTGTATGTCAGGGTGTTTGTCACTGTTTTCACTGTCTCACTGGGAACCTGATAGCCAGGCCTCAGTGCTCATAGTGAAAACACCATGTTTTCAGTATGGTTGTTATGTGTCACTGGGATCCTGCTGGTCAGGACCCCAGTGCTCATAGGTTTGTGGCCTATATGTATGTGTCACTGGGACCCTGTCACACAGGACCCCAGTGCTCATAGGTGTGCATGTATGTGTTCCCTGTGTGGTGCCTAACTGTCTCACTGAGGCTCTGCTAACCAGAACCTCAGTGGTTATGCTCTCTCATTACTTCCAAATTGTCACTGACAGGCTAGTGACCATTTTTACCAATTTACATTGGCTTACTGGAACACCCTTATAATTCCCTAGTATATGGTACTGAGGTACCCAGGGTTTTGGGGTTCCAGGAGATCCCTATGGGCTGCAGCATTTCTTTTGCCACCCATAGGGAGCTCTGACAATTCTTACACAGGCCTGCCACTGCAGCCTGAGTGAAATAACGTCCACGTTATTTCACAGCCATTTTACACTGCACTTAAGTAACTTATAAGTCACCTATATGTCTAACCTTTACCTGGTAAAGGTTAGGTGCAAAGTTACTTAGTGTGAGGGCACCCTGGCACTAGCCAAGGTGCCCCCACATTGTTCAGAGCCAATTCACTGAACTTTGTGAGTGCGGGGACACCATTACACGCGTGCACTACATATAGGTCACTACCTATATGTAGCTTCACCATGGTAACTCCGAATATGGCCATGTAACATGTCTATGATCATGGAATTGCCCCCTCTATGCCATCCTGGCATTGTTGGTACAATTCCATGATCCCAGTGGTCTGTAGCACAGACCCTGGTACTGCCAGACTGCCCTTCCTGGGGTTTCTCTGCAGCTGCTGCTGCTGCCAACCCCTCAGACAGGCAGCTGCCCTCCTGGGGTCCAGCCAGGCCTGGCCCAGGATGGCAGAACAAAGAACTTCCTCTGAGAGAGGGTGTGACACCCTCTCCCTTTGGAAAATGGTGTGAAGGCAGGGGAGGAGTAGCCTCCCCCAGCCTCTGGAAATGCTTTGTTGGGCACAGATGTGCCCAATTCTGCATAAGCCAGTCTACACCGGTTCAGGGACCCCTTAGCCCCTGCTCTGGCGCGAAACTGGACAAAGGAAAGGGGAGTGACCACTCCCCTGACCTGCACCTCCCCTGGGAGGTGTCCAGAGCTCCTCCAGTGTGCTCCAGACCTCTGCCATCTTGGAAACAGAGGTGCTGCTGGCACACTGGACTGCTCTGAGTGGCCAGTGCCACCAGGTGACGTCAGAGACTCCTTGTGATAGGCTCCTTCAGGTGTTAGTAGCCTTTCCTCTCTCCTAGGTAGCCAAACCCTCTTTTCTGGCTATTTAGGGTCTCTGTCTCTGGGGAAACTTTAGATAACGAATGCATGAGCTCAGCCGAGTTCCTCTGCATCTCCCTCTTCACCTTCTGATAAGGAATCGACCGCTGACCGCGCTGGAAGCCTGCAAACCTGCAACATAGTAGCAAAGACGACTACTGCAACTCTGTAACGCTGATCCTGCCGCCTTCTCGACTGTTTTCCTGCTTGTGCATGCTGTGGGGGTAGTCTGCCTCCTCTCTGCACCAGAAGCTCCGAAGAAATCTCCCGTGGGTCAACGGAATCTTCCCCCTGCAACCGCAGGCACCAAAAAGCTGCATTACTGGTCCCTTGGGTCTTCTCTCAGCACGACGAGCGAGGTCCCTCGAATCCAGCGACACCGTCCAAGTGACCCCTACAGTCCAGTGACTCTTCAGCCCAAGTTTGGTGGAGGTAAGTCCTTGCCTCACCTCGCTGGGCTGCATTGCTGGGAACCGCGACTTTGCAAGCTACTCCGGCCCCTGTGCACTTCCGGCGGAAATCCTTCGTGCACAGCCAAGCCTGGGTCCACGGCACTCTAACCTGCATTGCACGACTTTCTAAGTTGGTCTCCGGCGACGTGAGACTCCTTTGTGCAACTTCGGCGAGCACCGTTTCACGCATCCTCGTAGTGCCTGTTTTTGGCACTTCTCCGGGTGCTACCTGCTTCAGTGAGGGCTCTTTGTCTTGCTCGACGTCCCCTCTCTCTGCAGGTCCAATTTGCGACCTTCTGGTCCCTCCTGGGCCCCAGCAGCGTCCAAAAACGCCAAACGCACGATTTGCGTGTAGCAAGGCTTGTTGGCGTCCATCCGGCGGGAAAACACTTCTGCACGACTCTCCAAGGCGTGGGGGATCCATCCTCCAAAGGGGAAGTCTCTAGCCCTTGTCTTTCTTGCAGTATTCACAGTTCTTCAGCCTAGTAAGAACTTCTTTGCACCAACCGCTGGCATTTCTTGGGCATCTGCCCATCTCCGAGCTGCTTGTGACTTTTGGACTTGGTCCCCTTGTTCCACAGGTACCCTCAGTCAGGAATCCATCGTTGTTGCATTGCTGATTTGTGTTTTCCTTGCATTTTCCCTCTAACACGACTATTTTGTCCTTAGGGGAACTTTAGTGCACTTTGCACTCACTTTTCAGGGTCTTGGGGAGGGTTATTTTTCTAACTCTCACTATTTTCTAATAGTCCCAGCGACCCTCTACAAGGTCACATAGGTTTGGGGTCCATTCGTGGTTCGCATTCCACTTTTGGAGTATATGGTTTGTGTTGCCCCTATCCCTATGTTTCCCCATTGCATCCTATTGTAACTATACATTGTTTGCACTGTTTTCTAAGACTATACTGCATATTTTTGCTATTGTGTATATATATCTTGTGTATATTTCCTATCCTCTCACTGAGGGTACACTCTAAGATACTTTGGCATATTGTCATAAAAATAAAGTACCTTTATTTTTAGTATAACTGTGTATTGTGTTTTCTTATGATATTGTGCATATGACACTAAGTGGTACTGTAGTAGCTTCACACGTCTCCTAGTTCAGCCTAAGCTGCTCTGCTAAGCTACCATTATCTATCAGCCTAAGCTGCTAGACACCCTATACACTAATAAGGGATAACTGGGCCTGGTGCAAGGTGCAAGTACCCCTTGGTACTCACTACAAGCCAGTCCAGCCTCCTACATTGGTTGTGCAGTGGTGGGATAAGTGCTTTGAGACTACTTACCACTCTTGTCATTGTACAAAATATACAAAACAAGGTCAGTGTATATACACATAGCCAAAAAGTTTTGCATTTCATCTTTTCACTCTTTTCTTAGTGCTGAAAAGTACTCCTAAAACTTTCAAAAAGTTCTTAAAAGTTTAAAAAGTTTTTTTCTGTCTTTCCAAAAAGTTCTGAAAAGTTTTTTCTCTTTTTCTATCACTTTAACTCTCTCTAAAAAAATGTCTGGCACAGGCAAAAATGTTGAACTGTCCAAACTTGCATATGATCACCTTAGCTGGAAAGGAGCAAGGAGTCTCTGCATAGAGAGAGGTTTGAGTGTAGGGAAGAATCCTTCCTTAGAACTGTTAATTAATATGCTTAGAGTACAGGATAAGGCCATAAGTGCCCAATCTGTAGAAAAAGTAGCTAATGGTTCTCAATCTGATCCAGGGACTCCCCCAGGAAAAGGTTCAGGAAAGAAACTTCTCAGCCTGCCCATTACTAGACAGTCTAGCATAGTTGGTACAGAGGTTGAATCACATCATACTGATGATGTGCTCTCACATTATGCTGGTAGCCAAGCTGTTAGGGTGCCCTTGGTAAGGGACAGGTCTCCTTCTGTTCATTCCCATCATACCTCTGTATCTAGAAATGTCCCTCCCACCCACCCTGATGACAGATTGTTAGAAAGGGAGCTCAATAGATTGAGAGTGGAACAAACCAGACTGAAGCTCAAGAAGCAACAGCTGGATTTGGATAGACAGTCTTTAGAAATAGAGAGGGAAAGACAGAAGTTGGGTTTAGAAACCCATGGTGGCAGCAGCAGTATTCCCCATAGTCATCCTGCAAAAGAGCATGATTCCAGGAATCTGCACAAGATAGTTCCCCCTTATAAGGAGGGGGATGACATTAACAAGTGGTTTGCTGCACTTGAGAGGGCCTGTGTTGTACAGGATGTCCCTCAAAGGCAGTGGGCTGCTATCCTATGGCTATCATTTAGTGGAAAAGGTAGGGATAGGCTCCTTACTGTGAAAGAAAATGATGCCAATAATTTTACAGTTCTTAAGAATGCACTCCTGGATGGTTATGGCTTAACCACTGAACAGTACAGGATAAAGTTCAGAGATACCAAAAAGGAGTCTTCACAAGACTGGGTTGATTTCATTGACCAGGCAGTGAAGGCCTTGGAGGGGTGGTTACATGGCATTAAAGTTACTGATTATGAAAGCCTGTATAACACAATCCTGAGAGAGCATATACTTAATAATTGTGTGTCTGATTTGTTGCACCAGTACCTGGTAGACTCTGATCTGACCTCTCCCCAAGAATTGGGAAAGAAGGCAGACAAATGGGTCAGAACAAGGGTGAACAGAAAAGTTCATACAGGGGGTGACAAAGATGGCAATAAGAAGAAAGATGGTGAAAAATCTCAAGATAAGCATGGGGATAAGGGTAAAACCAAAGATCCCACTTCAAATCTTAAACACTCTTCAGAGGGTGGGGATAAAACAAATTCTTCCTCTTCTTCCCAACCTGCACACATTAAAAAGCCTTGGTGCTTTGTGTGTAAAAACAGAGGCCATAGGCCAGGGGATAAGTCCTGTCCAGGTAAACCCCCTGAGCCTACCACCACTAATACATCAAGCTCTAGTGCCCCTAGCAGTAGTGGTACTAGTGGTGGGACTGCTGGCAACAGTCAAGCAAAGGGTGTAGTTGGGTTCACTTATGGGTCCATAGTGGAAACTGATGTAATCAGTCCCAAGACAGTTTCTGTCACACCTAGTGGCATTGGCCTTGCCACACTGGCTGCTTGTCCCCTTACAATGGATAAGTACAGGCAGACAGTTTCAATAAATGGTGTTGAGGCCTTGACCTACAGGGACACAGGTGCCAGTTTCACTTTGGTGACTGAAAACCTAGTGCCTCCTGAACAACACATCATTGGACAACAGTATAAGATTATTGATGTCCATAACTCCACTAAGTTTCTTCCCTTAGCTATAATTCAGTTTAGTTGGGGTGGAGTTACTGGCCCTAAGCAGGTGGTGGTATCACCTAGCTTACCTGTAGACTGTCTCTTAGGTAATGACCTAGAGGCCTCAGGTTGGGCTGATGTAGAGTTTTATGCCCATGCAGCCATGCTGGGCATCCCTGAGGAATTGTTCCCTCTCATTTCTACTGAAATGAAAAAGCAAAGGAGAGAAGGCCTGAAAACTCAGGATCCCTCTCCATCAACAGGTAAAAAGAGTATCACAGTATCCCCTAACCACCCTACCATTCAGGATACCATTCCTGTGGTGGGAGAAACCTCTCCTGGGGTGGCACCTGTTCCAAGGGAATCATCAGCTGGCAAAGCTGGACTCCCTGAGGTGGAAGTACCTCTCTGTGGGATAACTAACATTGGTGAGAAAAAGAGCACCATTTTAGTTAACATGGAGCATCCCTCCAACCCTCCCAGAGAAACTTTAGTGCAGAAACCCTGCACTGCCTCACAACACTTAGGACAGCATCCCTGCCCTAGTGTGGAGCTGATAGGACAGCATCCCTGCCCTGCTCCAACCCAAGAGAAACAGCATCCCTGTTCTCTCTTCCAGCCATATGGACAAAGTTTTTGCCCAGCTATGGCTTTTCTGAGACAGCATCCCTGTCTGGCATTTCCATCACTACAAATAGGTTCAGTGGACAATTCCCACTGCTCTAAACTAAAACTTACTGATAGAAACTCTGAAAATACATCTTCACATTGTTGCTTAGCTAAAAAACTTCAAACAGGGTGGTTTACATCCCCACAGGGAAGTAACCATATAGTGGATGATAAAGGGAGTAACCAGTCTATTGCAGAGCTACTCTCTACTTATCACCACTTAGACAATAAAGTCTCAACTGGCCAAGGTTAGCCTTATTGTCCTTCGTTTGGGGGGGGGGTTGTGTGAGAAGGTAGCCTCTTTCTAGCCTTGTTACCCCCACTTTTGGCCTGTTTGTGAGTGTATGTCAGGGTGTTTGTCACTGTTTTCACTGTCTCACTGGGAACCTGATAGCCAGGCCTCAGTGCTCATAGTGAAAACACCATGTTTTCAGTATGGTTGTTATGTGTCACTGGGATCCTGCTGGTCAGGACCCCAGTGCTCATAGGTTTGTGGCCTATATGTATGTGTCACTGGGACCCTGTCACACAGGACCCCAGTGCTCATAGGTGTGCATGTATGTGTTCCCTGTGTGGTGCCTAACTGTCTCACTGAGGCTCTGCTAACCAGAACCTCAGTGGTTATGCTCTCTCATTACTTCCAAATTGTCACTGACAGGCTAGTGACCATTTTTACCAATTTACATTGGCTTACTGGAACACCCTTATAATTCCCTAGTATATGGTACTGAGGTACCCAGGGTATTGGGGTTCCAGGAGATCCCTATGGGCTGCAGCATTTCTTTTGCCACCCATAGGGAGCTCTGACAATTCTTACACAGGCCTGCCACTGCAGCCTGAGTGAAATAACGTCCACGTTATTTCACAGCCATTTTACACTGCACTTAAGTAACTTATAAGTCACCTATATGTCTAACCTTTACCTGGTAAAGGTTAGGTGCAAAGTTACTTAGTGTGAGGGCACCCTGGCACTAGCCAAGGTGCCCCCACATTGTTCAGAGCCAATTCACTGAACTTTGTGAGTGCGGGGACACCATTACACGCGTGCACTACATATAGGTCACTACCTATATGTAGCTTCACCATGGTAACTCCGAATATGGCCATGTAACATTTCTATGATCATGGAATTGCCCCCTCTATGCCATCCTGGCATTGTTGGTACAATTCCATGATCCCAGTGGTCTGTAGCACAGACCCTGGTACTGCCAGACTGCCCTTCCTGGGGTTTCTCTGCAGCTGCTGCTGCTGCCAACCCCTCAGACAGGCAGCTTCCCTCCTGGGGTCCAGCCAGGCCTGGCCCAGGATGGCAGAACAAAGAACTTCCTCTGAGAGAGGGTGTGACACCCTCTCCCTTTGGAAAATGGTGTGAAGGCAGGGGAGGAGTAGCCTCCCCCAGCCTCTGGAAATGCTTTGTTGGGCACAGATGTGCCCAATTCTGCATAAGCCAGTCTACACCGGTTCAGGGACCCCTTAGCCCCTGCTCTGGCGCGAAACTGGACAAAGGAAAGGGGAGTGACCACTCCCCTGACCTGCACCTCCCCTGGGAGGTGTCCAGAGCTCCTCCAGTGTGCTCCAGACCTCTGCCATCTTGGAAACAGAGGTGCTGCTGGCACACTGGACTGCTCTGAGTGGCCAGTGCCACCAGGTGACGTCAGAGACTCCTTGTGATAGGCTCCTTCAGGTGTTAGTAGCCTTTCCTCTCTCCTAGGTAGCCAAACCCTCTTTTCTGGCTATTTAGGGTCTCTGTCTCTGGGGAAACTTTAGATAACGAATGCATGAGCTCAGCCGAGTTCCTCTGCATCTCCCTCTTCACCTTCTGATAAGGAATCGACCGCTGACCGCGCTGGAAGCCTGCAAACCTGCAACATAGTAGCAAAGACGACTACTGCAACTCTGTAACGCTGATCCTGCCGCCTTCTCGACTGTTTTCCTGCTTGTGCATGCTGTGGGGGTAGTCTGCCTCCTCTCTGCACCAGAAGCTCCGAAGAAATCTCCCGTGGGTCGACGGAATCTTCCCCCTGCAACCGCAGGCACCAAAAAGCTGCATTACCGGTCCCTTGGGTCTCCTCTCAGCACGACGAGCGAGGTCCCTCGAATCCAGCGACACCGTCCAAGTGACCCCTACAGTCCAGTGACTGTTCAGCCCAAGTTTGGTGGAGGTAAGTCCTTGCCTCACCTCGCTGGGCTGCATTGCTGGGAACCGCGACTTTGCAAGCTACTCCGGCCCCTGTGCACTTCCGGCGGAAATCCTTCGTGCACAGCCAAGCCTGGGTCCACGGCACTCTAACCTGCATTGCACGACTTTCTAAGTTGGTCTCCGGCGACGTGAGACTCCTTTGTGCAACTTCGGCGAGCACCGTTTCACGCATCCTCGTAGTGCCTGTTTTTGGCACTTCTCCGGGTGCTACCTGCTTCAGTGAGGGCTCTTTGTCTTGCTCGACGTCCCCTCTCTCTGCAGGTCCAATTTGCGACCTTCTGGTCCCTCCTGGGCCCCAGCAGCGTCCAAAAACGCCAAACGCACGATTTGCGTGTAGCAAGGCTTGTTGGCGTCCATCCGGCGGGAAAACACTTCTGCACGACTCTCCCAGGCGTGGGGGATCCATCCTCCAAAGGGGAAGTCTCTAGCCCTTGTCTTTCCTGCAGTATTCACAGTTCTTCAGCCTAGTAAGAGCTTCTTTGCACCAACCGCTGGCATTTCTTGGGCATCTGCCCATCTCCGAGCTGCTTGTGACTTTTGGACTTGGTCCCCTTGTTCCACAGGTACCCTCAGTCAGGAATCCATCGTTGTTGCATTGCTGATTTGTGTTTTCCTTGCATTTTCCCTCTAACACGACTATTTTGTCCTTAGGGGAACTTTAGTGCACTTTGCACTCACTTTTCAGGGTCTTGGGGAGGGTTATTTTTCTAACTCTCACTATTTTCTAATAGTCCCAGCGACCCTCTACAAGGTCACATAGGTTTGGGGTCCATTCGTGGTTCGCATTCCACTTTTGGAGTATATGGTTTGTGTTGCCCCTATCCCTATGTTTCCCCATTGCATCCTATTGTAACTATACATTGTTTGCACTGTTTTCTAAGACTATACTGCATATTTTTGCTATTGTGTATATATATCTTGTGTATATTTCCTATCCTCTCACTGAGGGTACACTCTAAGATACTTTGGCATATTGTCATAAAAATAAAGTACCTTTATTTTTAGTATAACTGTGTATTGTGTTTTCTTATGATATTGTGCATATGACACTAAGTGGTACTGTAGTAGCTTCACACGTCTCCTAGTTCAGCCTAAGCTGCTCTGCTAAGCTACCATTATCTATCAGCCTAAGCTGCTAGACACCCTATACACTAATAAGGGATAACTGGGCCTGGTGCAAGGTGCAAGTACCCCTTGGTACTCACTACAAGCCAGTCCAGCCTCCTACATTGGTTGTGCAGTGGTGGGATAAGTGCTTTGAGACTACTTACCACTCTTGTCATTGTACTTTTCATAAGAGAAAAATATACAAAACAAGGTCAGTGTATATACACATAGCCAAAAAGTTTTGCATTTCCTCTTTTCACTCTTTTCTAAGTGCTGAAAAGTACTCCTAAAACTTTCAAAAAGTTCTTAAAAGTTTAAAAAGTTTTTTTCTGTCTTTCCAAAAAGTTCTGAAAAGTTTTTTCTCTTTTTCTATCACTTTAACTCTCTCAAAAAAAATGTCTGGCACAGGCAAAAATGTTGAACTGTCCAAACTTGCATATGATCACCTTAGCTGGAAAGGAGCAAGGAGTCTCTGCATAGAGAGAGGTTTGAGTGTAGGGAAGAATCCTTCCTTAGAACTGTTAATTAATATGCTTAGAGTACAGGATAAGGCCATAAGTGCCCAATCTGTAGAAAAAGTAGCTAATGGTTCTCAATCTGATCCAGGGACTCCCCCAGGAAAAGGTTCAGGAAAGACACTTCTCAGCCTGCCCATTACTAGACAGTCTAGCATAGTTGGTACAGAGGTTGAATCACATCATACTGATGATGTGCTCTCACATTATGCTGGTAGCCAAGCTGTTAGGGTGCCCTTGGTAAGGGACAGGTCTCCTTCTGTTCATTCCCATCATACCTCTGTATCTAGAAATGTCCCTCCCACCCACCCTGATGACAGATTGTTAGAAAGGGAGCTCAATAGATTGAGAGTGGAACAAACCAGACTGAAGCTCAAGAAGCAACAGCTGGATTTGGATAGACAGTCTTTAGAAATAGAGAGGGAAAGACAGAAGTTGGGTTTAGAAACCCATGGTGGCAGCAGCAGTATTCCCCATAGTCATCCTGCAAAAGAGCATGATTCCAGGAATCTGCACAAGATAGTTCCCCCTTATAAGGAGGGGGATGACATTAACAAGTGGTTTGCTGCACTTGAGAGGGCCTGTGTTGTACAGGATGTCCCTCAAAGGCAGTGGGCTGCTATCCTATGGCTATCATTTAGTGGAAAAGGTAGGGATAGGCTCCTTACTGTGAAAGAAAATGATGACAATAATTTTACAGTTCTTAAGAATGCACTCCTGGATGGTTATGGCTTAACCACTGAACAGTACAGGATAAAGTTCAGAGATACCAAAAAGGAGTCTTCACAAGACTGGGTTGATTTCATTGACCAGGCAGTGAAGGCCTTGGAGGGGTGGTTACATGGCAGTAAAGTTACTGATTATGAAAGCCTGTATAACACAATCCTGAGAGAGCATATACTTAATAATTGTGTGTCTGATTTGTTGCACCAGTACCTGGTAGACTCTGATCTGACCTCTCCCCAAGAATTGGGAAAGAAGGCAGACAAATGGGTCAGAACAAGGGTGAACAGAAAAGTTCATACAGGGGGTGACAAAGATGGCAATAAGAAGAAAGATGGTGAAAAATCTCAAGATAAGCATGGGGATAAGGGTAAAACCAAAGATCCCACTTCAAATCTTAAACACTCTTCAGAGGGTGGGGATAAAACAAATTCTTCCTCTTCTTCCCAACCTGCACACATTAAAAAGCCTTGGTGCTTTGTGTGTAAAAACAGAGGCCATAGGCCAGGGGATAAGTCCTGTCCAGGTAAACCCCCTGAGCCTACCACCACTAATACATCAAGCTCTAGTGCCCCTAGCAGTAGTGGTACTAGTGGTGGGACTGCTGGCAACAGTCAAGCAAAGGGTGTAGTTGGGTTCACTTATGGGTCCATAGTGGAAACTGATGTCATCAGTCCCAAGACAGTTTCTGTCACACCTAGTGGCATTGGCCTTGCCACACTGGCTGCTTGTCCCCTTACAATGGATAAGTACAGGCAGACAGTTTCAATAAATGGTGTTGAGGCCTTGGCCTACAGGGACACAGGTGCCAGTTTCACTTTGGTGACTGAAAACCTAGTGCCTCCTGAACAACACATCATTGGACAACAGTATAAGATTATTGATGTCCATAACTCCACTAAGTTTCTTCCCTTAGCTATAATTCAGTTTAGTTGGGGTGGAGTTACTGGCCCTAAGCAGGTGGTGGTATCACCTAGCTTACCTGTAGACTGTCTCTTAGGTAATGACCTAGAGGCCTCAGGTTGGGCTGATGTAGAGTTTTATGCCCATGCAGCCATGCTGGGCATCCCTGAGGAATTGTTCCCTCTCATTTCTACTGAAATGAAAAAGCAAAGGAGAGAAGGCCTGAAAACTCAGGATCCCTCTCCATCAACAGGTAAAAAGGGTATCACAGTATCCCCTAACCACCCTGCCATTCAGGATACCATTCCTGTGGTGGGAGAAACCTCTCCTGGGGTGGCACCTGTTCCAAGGGAATCATCAGCTGGCAAAGCTGGACTCCCTGAGGTGGAAGTACCTCTCTGTGGGATAACTAACATTGGTGAGAAAAAGAGCACCATTTTAGTTAACATGGAGCATCCCTCCAACCCTCCCAGAGAAACTTTAGTGCAGAAACCCTGCACTGCCTCACAACACTTAGGACAGCATCCCTGCCCTAGTGTGGAGCTGATAGGACAGCATCCCTGCCCTGCTCCAACCCAAGAGAAACAGCATCCCTGTTCTCTCTTCCAGCCATATGGACAAAGTTTTTGCCCAGCTATGGCTTTTCTGAGACAGCATCCCTGTCTGGCATTTCCATCACTACAAATAGGTTCAGTGGACAATTCCCACTGCTCTAAACTAAAACTTACTGATAGAAACTCTGAAAATACATCTTCACATTGTTGCTTAGCTAAAAAACTTCAAACAGGGTGGTTTACATCCCCACAGGGAAGTAACCATATAGTGGATGATAAAGGGAGTAACCAGTCTATTGCAGAGCTACTCTCTACTTATCACCACTTAGACAATAAAGTCTCAACTGGCCAAGGTTAGCCTTATTGTCCTTCGTTTGGGGGGGGGTTGTGTGAGAAGGTAGCCTCTTTCTAGCCTTGTTACCCCCACTTTTGGCCTGTTTGTGAGTGTATGTCAGGGTGTTTGTCACTGTTTTCACTGTCTCACTGGGAACCTGATAGCCAGGCCTCAGTGCTCATAGTGAAAACACCATGTTTTCAGTATGGTTGTTATGTGTCACTGGGATCCTGCTGGTCAGGACCCCAGTGCTCATAGGTTTGTGGCCTATATGTATGTGTCACTGGGACCCTGTCACACAGGACCCCAGTGCTCATAGGTGTGCATGTATGTGTTCCCTGTGTGGTGCCTAACTGTCTCACTGAGGCTCTGCTAACCAGAACCTCAGTGGTTATGCTCTCTCATTACTTCCAAATTGTCACTGACAGGCTAGTGACCATTTTTACCAATTTACATTGGCTTACTGGAACACCCTTATAATTCCCTAGTATGTGGTACTGAGGTACCCAGGGTATTGGGGTTCCAGGAGATCCCTATGGGCTGCAGCATTTCTTTTGCCACCCATAGGGAGCTCTGACAATTCTTACACAGGCCTGCCACTGCAGCCTGAGTGAAATAACGTCCACGTTATTTCACAGCCATTTTACACTGCACTTAAGTAACTTATAAGTCACCTATATGTCTAACCTTTACCTGGTAAAGGTTAGGTGCAAAGTTACTTAGTGTGAGGGCACCCTGGCACTAGCCAAGGTGCCCCCACATTGTTCAGAGCCAATTCACTGAACTTTGTGAGTGCGGGGACACCATTACACGCGTGCACTACATATAGGTCACTACCTATATGTAGCTTCACCATGGTAACTCCGAATATGGCCATGTAACATGTCTGTCCTCTTGTCCTCATCCTCGGCAACACCCCGTCCGCCTGGGACGACTCCTGGTGGCCCACGGCCCTCGGCACCGCACCGACCCCCGCAGACCACGCCCGCAACCTCGGCTTCATCTTGGACCCTCTTCTCACCATGACCAACCAAGTCAACGCCGTGTCCTCCGCCTGCTTCCTCACTCTCCGCATGCTCCGTAAGATCTTCCGCTGGATCCCCGCCGACACCAGAAAAACCGTGACCCACGCCCTCGTCACGAGCCGCCTGGACTACGGCAACACCCTCTACGCCGGGACCACAGCCAAACTCCAAAACCGCCTGCAACGCATCCAAAACGCCTCGGCCCGCCTCATCCTCGACGTACCCCGCAACAGCCACATCTCCGCACACCTGAGACACCTGCATTGGCTCCCAGTCAGCAAAAGGATCACCTTCCGTCTTCTCACCCACGCACACAAAGCCCTCCACAACAAGGGACCGGAATACCTCAACAGACGCCTCAGCTTCTACGTCCCCACCCGCCCCCTCCGCTCGCTGGCCTCGCACTTGCTGCCGTCCCTCGCACCCGCCGCTCCACGGCGGGTGGGAGATCTTTCTCCTTCCTGGCGGCCAAGACCTGGAACTCCCTCCCCACCAGCCTCAGGACCACCCAGGACCACTCCGCTTTCCGGAGACTCCTAAAGACTTGGCTGTTCGAGCAGCGATAACCCCCCCTTTCCCCCCTAGCGCCTTGAGACCCGCACGGGTGAGTAGCGCGCTTTATAAATGTTAATGATTTGATTTGATGATCATGGAATTGCCCCCTCTATGCCATCCTGGCATTGTTGGTACAATTCCATGATCCCAGTGGTCTGTAGCACAGACCCTGGTACTGCCAGACTGCCCTTCCTGGGGTTTCTCTGCAGCTGCTGCTGCTGCCAACCCCTCAGACAGGCAGCTGCCCTCCTGGGGTCCAGCCAGGCCTGGCCCAGGATGGCAGAACAAAGAACTTCCTCTGAGAGAGGGTGTGACACCCTCTCCCTTTGGAAAATGGTGTGAAGGCAGGGGAGGAGTAGCCTCCCCCAGCCTCTGGAAATGCTTTGTTGGGCACAGATGTGCCCAATTCTGCATAAGCCAGTCTACACCGGTTCAGGGACCCCTTAGCCCCTGCTCTGGCGCGAAACTGGACAAAGGAAAGGGGAGTGACCACTCCCCTGACCTGCACCTCCCCTGGGAGGTGTCCAGAGCTCCTCCAGTGTGCTCCAGACCTCTGCCATCTTGGAAACAGAGGTGCTGCTGGCACACTGGACTGCTCTGAGTGGCCAGTGCCACCAGGTGACGTCAGAGACTCCTTGTGATAGGCTCCTTCAGGTGTTAGTAGCCTTTCCTCTCTCCTAGGTAGCCAAACCCTCTTTTCTGGCTATTTAGGGTCTCTGTCTCTGGGGAAACTTTAGATAACGAATGCATGAGCTCAGCCGAGTTCCTCTGCATCTCCCTCTTCACCTTCTGATAAGGAATCGACCGCTGACCGCGCTGGAAGCCTGCAAACCTGCAACATAGTAGCAAAGACGACTACTGCAACTCTGTAACGCTGATCCTGCCGCCTTCTCGACTGTTTTCCTGCTTGTGCATGCTGTGGGGGTAGTCTGCCTCCTCTCTGCACCAGAAGCTCCGAAGAAATCTCCCGTGGGTCGACGGAATCTTCCCCCTGCAACCGCAGGCACCAAAAAGCTGCATTACCGGTCCCTTGGGTCTCCTCTCAGCACGACGAGCGAGGTCCCTCGAATCCAGCGACACCGTCCAAGTGACCCCTACAGTCCAGTGACTCTTCAGCCCAAGTTTGGTGGAGGTAAGTCCTTGCCTCACCTCGCTGGGCTGCATTGCTGGGAACCACGACTTTGCAAGCTACTCCGGCCCCTGTGCACTTCCAGCGGAAATCCTTCGTGCACAGCCAAGCCTGGGTCCACGGCACTCTAACCTGCATTGCACGACTTTCTAAGTTGGTCTCCGGCGACGTGGGACTCCTTTGTGCAACTTCGGCGAGCACCGTTTCACGCATCCTCGTAGTGCCTGTTTTTGGCACTTCTCCGGGTGCTACCTGCTTCAGTGAGGGCTCTTTGTCTTGCTCGACGTCCCCTCTCTCTGCAGGTCCAATTTGCGACCTTCTGGTCCCTCCTGGTCCCCAGCAGCGTCCAAAAACGCCAAACGCACGATTTGCGTGTAGCAAAGCTTGTTGGCATCCATCCGGCGGGAAAACACTTCTGCACGACTCTCCAAGGCGTGGGGGATCCATCCTCCAAAGGGGAAGTCTCTAGCCCTTGTCGTTCTTGCAGTATTCACAGTTCTTCAGCCTAGTAAGAGCTTCTTTGCACCAACCGCTGGCATTTCTTGGGCATCTGCCCATCTCCGAGCTGCTTGTGACTTTTGGACTTGGTCCCCTTGTTCCACAGGTACCCTCAGTCAGGAATCCATCGTTGTTGCATTGCTGATTTGTGTTTTCCTTGCATTTTCCCTCTAACACGACTATTTTGTCCTTAGGGGAACTTTAGTGCACTTTGCACTCACTTTTCAGGGTCTTGGGGAGGGTTATTTTTCTAACTCTCACTATTTTCTAATAGTCCCAGCGACCCTCTACAAGGTCACATAGGTTTGGGGTCCATTCGTGGTTCGCATTCCACTTTTGGAGTATATGGTTTGTGTTGCCCCTATCCCTATGTTTCCCCATTGCATCCTATTGTAACTATACATTGTTTGCACTGTTTTCTAAGACTATACTGCATATTTTTGCTATTGTGTATATATATCTTGTGTATATTTCCTATCCTCTCACTGAGGGTACACTCTAAGATACTTTGGCATATTGTCATAAAAATAAAGTACCTTTATTTTTAGTATAACTGTGTATTGTGTTTTCTTATGATATTGTGCATATGACACTAAGTGGTACTGTAGTAGCTTCACACGTCTCCTAGTTCAGCCTAAGCTGCTCTGCTAAGCTACCATTATCTATCAGCCTAAGCTGCTAGACACCCTATACACTAATAAGGGATAACTGGGCCTGGTGCAAGGTGCAAGTACCCCTTGGTACTCACTACAAGCCAGTCCAGCCTCCTACATCCACTGGTTCTGGAGGGCGCTTTTTGCCCAGAGTGCTTCATCTTGCCAAGGCCTGAGGTAGTGGATGCCTTTCTCCACTGTTTCTGGAGGGGGCTTTGTGCCCAGAGTGCTTCATCTTGCCAAGGACTGAGGTAGTGGATGTGATACTCCATTGGTTCTGGAGGGGGTTTTGTGCCCAGAGTGCTTCATCCTGCCAAGGACTGAGGTAGTGGATGTGATACTCCACTGGTTCTGGAGGGGGCTTTGTGCCCAGAGTGCTTCATCCTGCCAAGGACAGAGGTAGTGGATGTGATACTCCGCTGGTTCTGGAGGGGGCTTTGTGCCCAGAGTGCTACATCCTGCCAAGGGCTGATGTAGTGGATGTGATACTTCACTGGTTCTGGAGGGGGCTTGTGTCCAGAGTGATTCATCCTGCCAAGGCCTGAGGTAGTGGATGTCTTTCTCCACTGGATCTGGAGGGGGCTTTGTGCCCAGAGTGCTTCATCCTGCCAAGGACTGAGGTAGTGGATGTAATACTCCACTAGTTCTGGAGGGGGCTTTGTGCCCAGAGTGCTTCATCCTGCCAAGGACAGAGGCAGTGGATGTGACACTCCACTGGTTCTGGGGCTTTGTGCCCAGAGTGCTTCATCCTGCCAAGGACTGAGGTAGTTGATGTGATACTCCACTGGTTCTGGAGGGGGCTTTGTGCCCAGAGTGCTTCATCCTGCCAAGGACAGAGGTAGTGGATGTGACACGCCACTGGTTCTGCAGGGGGCTTTGTGCCCAGGGTGCTTCATCCTGCCAGGGACTGAGGTAGTGGATGCCTTTCTCCACTGGTTCTGGAGGGGGCTTTGTGCCCAGAGTGCTTCATCCTGCCAAGGACTTAGGTAGTGGATGTGATACTCCACTGGTTCTGGAGGGGGGTTTGTGCAGAGAGTGCTTCATCCTGCCAAGGACAGAGGTAGTGGATGTGATACTCCACTGGTTCTGGAGGGTGCTTTGTGCCCAGAGTGCTACATCCTGCCAAGGACTGAGGTAGTGGATGTGATACTCCACTGGTTCTGGAGGGGGCTTGTGCCCAGAGTGCTTCATCCTGCCAAGGCCTGAGGTAGTGGATGCCTTTCTCCACTGGTTCTGGGGGGTGGGGGGGGGGGGCTTTGTGCCCAGAGTGCTTCATCCTGCCAAGGACTGAGGTAGTGGATGTAATACTCCACTGGTTCTGGAGGGGGCTTTGTGCCCAGAGTGCTTCATCCTGCCAAGGACAGAGGCAGTGGATGTGACACTCCACTGGTTCTGGAGGGGGCTTTGTGCCCAGAGTGCTTCATCCTGCCAAGGACTGAGGTAGTTGATGTGATACTCCACTGGTTCTGGAGGGGGCTTTGTGCCCAGAGTGCTTCATCCTGCCAAGGACAGAGGTAGTGGATGTGACACGCCACTGGTTCTGCAGGGGGCTTTGTGCCCAGGGTGCTTCATCCTGCCAGGGACTGAGGTAGTGGATGCCTTTCTCCACTGGTTCTGGAGGGGGCTTTGTGCCCAGAGTGCTTCATCCTGCCAAGGACTGAGGTAGTGGATGTGATACTCCATTGGTTCTGGAGGGGGCTTTGTGCCCAGAGTGCTTCATCCTGCCAAGGACTGAGGTAGTGGATGTGATACTCCACTGGTTCTGGAGGGGGCTTTGTGCCCAGAGTGCTTCATCCTGCCAAGGACTGAGGTAGTGGATGTAATACTCCACTGGTTCTGGAGGGGGCTTGTGCCCAGAGTACTTCATCCTGCAGGGGACAGAGGTAGTGGATGTGATACTCCACTGGTTCTACAGGGGGCTTTGTGCCCAGGGTGCTTCATCCTGCCAGGGACTGAGATAGTGGATGCCTTTCTCCATTGGTTCTGGAGGGGGTTTTGTGCCCAGAGTGCTTCACCCTGCCAAGGACTGAGGTAGTGGATGTGATACTCCACTGGTTCTGGAGGGGGCTTTGTGCCCAGAGTGCTTCATCCTGCCAAGGACAGAGGTAGTGGATGTGATACTCCGCTGGTTCTGGAGGGGGCTTTGTGCCCAGAGTGCTACATCCTGCCAAGGGCTGATGTAGTGGATGTGATACTTCACTGGTTCTGGAGGGGGCTTGTGCCCAGAGTGATTCATCCTGCCAAGGCCTGAGGTAGTGGATGCCTTTCTCCACTGGATCTGGAGGGGGCTTTGTGCCCAGAGTGCTTCATCCTGCCAAGGACTGAGGTAGTGGATGTAATACTCCACTGGTTCTGGAGGGGGCTTTGTGAACAGAGTGCTTCATCCTGCCAAGGACAGAGGCAGTGGATGTGACACTCCACTGGTTCTGGAGGGGGCTTTGTGCCCAGAGTGCTTCATCCTGCCAAGGACAGAGGTAGTGGATGTGACACGCCACTGGTTCTGCAGGGGGCTTTGTGCCCAGGGTGCTTCATCCTGCCAGGGACTGAGGTAGTGGATGCCTTTCTCCATTGGTTCTGGAGGGGGCTTTGTGCCCAGAGTGCTTCATCCTGCCAAGGACTTAGGTAGTGGATGTGATACTCCACTGGTTCTGGAGGGGGCTTTGTGCCGAGAGTGCTTCATCCTGCCAAGGACAGAGGTAGTGGATGTGATACTCCACTGGTTCTGGAGGGTGCTTTGTGCCCAGAGTGCTACATCCTGCCAAGGACTGAGGTAGTGGATGTGATACTCCACTGGTTCTGGAGGGGGCTTGTGCCCAGAGTGCTTCATCCTGCTAAGGCCTGAGGTAGTGGATGCCTTTCTCCACTGGTTCTGGGGGGGGGGGGGGGGTTTGTGCCCAGAGTGCTTCATCCTGCCAAGGACAGAGGTAGTGGATGTGATACTCCACTGGTTCTGGAGGGAGCTTTGTGCCCAGAGTGCTTCATACTGCCAAGGACTGAAGTAGTGGATGTGATACTCCACTGGTTCTGGAGGGGGCTTTGTGCCCAGAGTGCTTCATCCTGCCAAGGACTGAGGTAGTGGATGTGATACTCCACTAGTTCTGGAGGGAGCTTTGTGCCCAGAGTGCTTCATCCTGCCAAGGACTGAGGTAGTGGATGTAATTCTCCACTGGTTCTGGAGGGAGCTTTGTGCCCAGAGTGCTTCATCCTGCCAAGGACAGAGGTAGTGGATGTGATACGCCACTGGTTCTGCAGGGGGCTTTGTGCCCAGGGTGCTTCATCCTGTCAGGGCCTGAGGTAGTGGATACCTTTCTCCACTGGTTCTGGAGGGGGCTTTGTGCCCAGAGTGCTTCATCCTGCCAAGGACTGAGGTAGTGGATGTGATACTCCACTGGTTCTGGAGGGGGCTTTGTGCTGAGAGTGCTTCATCCTGCCAAGGACAGAGGTAGTGGATGTGATACTCCACTGGTTCTGGAGGGTGCTTTGTGCCCAGAGTGCTACATCCTGCCAAGGACTGAGGTAGTTGATGTGATACTCCACTGGTTCTGGAGGGGGCTTATGCCCAGAGTGCTTCATCCTGCCAAGGCCTGAGGTAGTGGATGCCTTTCTCCACTGGTTCTGGGGGAAGGGGGGACTTTGTGCCCAGAGTGCTACATCCTGCCAAGGACTGAGGTAGTGGATATGATACTCCACTGGTTCTGGAGGGGGCTTTGTGCCCAGAGTGCTTCATCCTGACAAGGACAGAGGTAGTGGATGTGATACTCCACTGGTTCTGGGGGGGGCGTTGTGCCCAGAGTGCTTCATCCTGCCAAGGACTGGGGTAGTGGATGTGATAATCCACTGGTTCTGGAGGGGGCTTTGTGCCCAGAGTGCTTCATCCTGCCAAGGACAGAGGTAGTGGATGTGATATTCCACTGGTTCTGGAGGGGGCTTTGTGCCCAGAGTGCTTCATCCTGCCAAGGACTGAGGTAGTGGATGTGATACTCCACTGGATCTGGAGGGGGCTTTTTGCCCAGAGTACTTCATCCTGCCAAGGACAGAGGTAGTGGATGTGATACTCCACTGGTTCTGGAGGGGGCTTTGTGCCCAGGGTGCTTCATCCTGCCAGGGACTGAGGTAGTGGATGCCTTTCTCCACTGGTTCTGGAGGGGGTTTTGTGCCCAGAGTGCTTCATCCTGCGAAGGACTGAGGTAGTGGATGCCTTTCTCCACTGGTTCTGGAGGGGGCTTTGTGCCCAGAGTGCTTCATCCTGCCAAGGACTGAGGTAGTGGATGTGATTCTCCATTGGTTCTGGAGGGGGCTTTGTGCCCAGAGTGCTTCATCCTGCCAAGGACTGAGGTAGTGGATGTGATACTCCACTGGTTCTGGAGGGGGCTTTTTGCCCAGAGTACTTCATCCTGCCAGGGACAGAGGTAGTGGATGTGATACTCCACTGGTTCTGGAGGGGGCTTTGTGCCCAGGGTGCTTCATCCTGCCAGGGACTGAGGTAGTGGATGCCTTTCTCCACTGGTTCTGGAGGGGGTTTTGTGCCCATAGTGCTTCATCCTGCCAAGGACTGAGGTAGTGGATGTGATAATCCACTGGTTCTGGAGGGGGCTTTGTGCCCAGAGTGCTTCATCCTGCCAAGGACCGAGGTAGTGAATGTGATACTTCACTGGTTCTGGAGGGGGCTTTGTGCCCAGAGTGCTTCATCCTGCCAAGGGCTGATGTAGTGGATGTGATACTCCACTGGTTCTGGAGAAGGCTTGTGCCCAGAGTGATTCATCCTGCCAAGGCCTGAGGTAGTGGGTGCCTTTCTCCACTGGTTCTGGAGGGGGCTTTGTGCCCAGAGTGCTTCATCCTGCCAAGGACTGAGGTAGTGGATGTAATACTCCACTGGTTCTGGAGGGGGCTTTGTGCCCAGAGTGCTTCATCCTGCCAAGGACAGAGGCAGTGGATGTGACACTCCACTGGTTCTGGAGGGGGCTTTGTGCCCAGAGTGCTTCATCCTGCCAAGGACTGAGGTAGTTGATGTGATACTCCACTGGTTCTGGAGGGGTCTTTGTGCCCAGAGTGCTTCATCCTGCCAAGGACTGAGGTAGTGGATGTGTACTCCACTGGTTCTGGAGTGGGCTTTGTGCCCAGAGTGCTTCAACCTGCCAAGGACAGAGGTAGTGGATGCCTTTCTCCACTAGATCTGGAGGGGGCTTTGTGCCCAGAGTGCTTCATCCTGCCAAGGACTTAGGTAGTGGATGCCTTTCTCCACTTGTTCCGGAGGGGGCTTTGTGCCCAGAGTGCTTCATGCTGCCAAGGACTGAGGTAGTGGATGTGATACTCCACTGGTTCTGGATGGGGCTTTGTGCCCAGAGTGCTTCATACTGCCAAGGACTGAGGTAGTGGATGTGATACTCCACTGGTTCTGAAGGGGGCTTTGTGCCCAGAGTACTTCATCCTGCCAAGGACTGAGGTAGTGGATGCCTTTCTCCACTGGTTCTGGAGAGGGCTTTGTGCCCAGAGTGCTTCATCCTGCCAAGGACAGAGGTAGTGGATGCGATACTCCATTGGTTCTGGAGGGGGCTTTGTGCCCAGAGTGCTTCATCCTGCCAAGGACTGAGGTAGTGGATGTGAAACTCCACTGGTTCTGGAGGGGGCTTTGTGCCCAGAGTGATTCATCCTGCTAAGGACTGAGGTAGTGGATGTGATACTCCACTGGTTCTGGAGGGCGCTTTTTGCCCAGAGTGCTTCATCTTGCCAAGGCCTGAGGTAGTGGATGCCTTTCTCCACTGGTTCTGGAGGGGGCTTTGTGCCCAGAGTGCTTCATCTTGCCAAGGACTGAGGTAGTGGATGTGATACTCCATTGGTTCTGGAGGGGGTTTTGTGCCCAGAGTGCTTCATCCTGCCAAGGACTGAGGTAGTGGATGTGATACTCCACTGGTTCTGGAGGGGGCTTTGTGCCCAGAGTGCTTCATCCTGCCAAGGACTGAGGTAGTGGATGTGATGCTCCACTGGTTCTGGAGGGGGCTTTGGGTCCCAGAGTGCTTCATCTTGCCAAGGCCTGAGGTAGTGGATGCCTCTCTTCACTGGTTCTGGAGGGGGCTTTGTGCCCAGAGTGCTTCATCCTGTCAAGGACTGAGGTAGTGGATGTGATACTCCACTGGTTCTGCATGGGGCTTTGTGCCCAGAGTGCTTCATCCTGCCAAGGACAGAGGTAGTGGATGTGATACTCCACTGGTTCTGGAGGGGGCTTTGTGCCCAGAGTGCTTCATACTGCCAAGGACTGAGGTAGTGGATGTGATACTCCACTGGTTCTGGAGGGGGCTTTGTGCCCAGAGTGCTTCATCCTGCCAAGGACTGAGGTAGTAGATGTGATACTCCACTGGTTCTGGAGGGAGCTTTGTGCCCAGAGTGCTTCATCCTGCCAAGGACTGAGGTAGTGGATGTAATTCTCCACTGGTTCTGGAGGGGGCTTTGTGCCCAGAGTGCTTCATCCTGCCAAGGACAGAGGTAGTGGATGTGATACGCCACTGGTTCTGCAGGGGGCTTTGTGCCCAGGGTGCTTCATCCTGTCAGGGCCTGAGGTAGTGGATGCCTTTCTCCACTGGTTCTGGAGGGGGCTTTGTGCCCAGAGTGCTTCATCCTGCCAAGGACTTAGGTAGTGGATGTGATACTCCACTGGTTCTGGAGGGGGGTTTGTGCCGAGAGTGCTTCATCCTGCCAAGGACAGAGGTAGTGGATGTGATACTCCACTGGTTCTGGAGGGTGCTTTGTGCCCAGAGTGCTACATCCTGCCAAGGACTGAGGTAGTGGATGTGATACTCCACTGGTTCTGGAGGGGGCTTGTGCCCAGAGTGCTTCATCCTGCCAAGGCCTGAGGTAGTGGATGCCTTTCTCCACTGGTTCTAAGGGGGGGGGGGGCTTTGTGCCCAGAGTGCTTCATCCTGCCAAGGACTGAGGTAGTGGATGTAATACTCCACTGGTTCTGGAGGGGGCTTTGTGCCCAGAGTGCTTCATCCTGCCAAGGACAGAGGCAGTGGATGTGACACTCCACTGGTTCTGGAGGGGGCTTTGTGCCCGGAGTGCTTCATCCTGCCAAGGACTGAGGTAGTGGATGCCTTTCTCCACTGGTTCTGGAGGGGGCTTTGTGCCCAGAGTGCTTCATCCTGCCAAGGACTGAGGTAGTAGATGTGATTCTCCACTGGTTCTGGAGGGGGCTTTGTGCCCAGGGTGCTTCATCCTGCCAAGGACAGAGGTAGTGGATGTGATACTTCACTGATTCTGGAGGGGGCTTTGTGCCCGGAGTGCTTCATCCTGCCAAGGACTGAGGTAGTGGATGCCTTTCTCCACTGGTTCTGGAGGGGGCTTTGTGCCCAGAGTGCTTCATCCTGCCAAGGACTGAGGTAGTGGATGTGATACTCCATTGGTTCTGGAGGGGGCTTTGTGCCCAGAGTGCTTCATCCTGCCAAGGACTGAGGTAGTGGATGTGATACTCCACTGGTTCTGGAGGGGGCTTTGTGCCCAGAGTGCTTCATCCTGCCAAGGACTGAGGTAGTGGATGTAATACTCCACTGGTTCTGGAGGGGGCTTTGTGCCCAGAGTACTTCATCCTGCCAGGGACAGAGGTAGCGGATGTGATACTCCACTGGTTCTACAGGGGGCTTTGTGCCCAGGGTGCTTCATCCTGCCAGGGACTGAGGTAGTGGACGCCTTTCTCCACTGGTTCTGGAGGGGGTTTTGTGCCCAGAGTGCTTCACCCTGCCAAGGACTGAGGTAGTGGATGTGATACTCCACTGGTTCTGGAGAGGGCTTTGTGCCCAGAGTGCTTCATCCTGCCAAGGACAGAGGTAGTGGATGTGATACTCCACTGGTTCTGGAGGGGGCTTTGTGCCCAGAGTGCTTCATCCTGCCAAGGGCTGATGTAGTGGATGTGATACTCCACTGGTTCTGGAGGGGGCTTGTGCCCAGAGTGATTCATCCCGCCAATGCCTGAGGTAGTGGATGCCTTTCTCCACTGGATCTGGAGGGGGCTTTGTGCCCAGAGTGCTTCATCCAGCCAAGGACTGAGGTTGTGGATGTAATACTCCACTGGTTCTGGAGGGGGCTTTGTGCCCAGAGTGCTTCATCCTGCCAAGGACAGAGGTAGTGGATGTGACACTCCACTGGTTCTGGAGGGGGCTTTGTGCCCAGAGTGCTTCATCCTGCCAAGGACTGAGGTACTTGATGTGATACTCCACTGGTTCTGGAGGGGGCTTTGTGCCCAGAGAGCTTTATCCTGCCAAGGACAGAGGTAGTGGATGTGACACGCCACTGGTTCTGCAGGGGGCTTTGTGCCCAGGGTGCTTCATCCTGCCAGGGACTGAGGTAGTGGATGCCTTTCTCTACTGGTTCTGGAGGGGGTTTTGTGCCCAGGGTGCTTCATCCTGCCAAGGACTTAGGAATTGGATGTGATACTCCACTGGTTCTGGAGGGGGCTTTGTGCCGAGAGTGCTTCATCCTGCCAAGGAGTGAGGTGGTGGTTGTGATCCTGCACTGGTTCTAAAGGGGGCTTTGTGCCCAGAATGCTCTATCCTGTCAAGGCCTGAGGTACTGGATGTCTTTCTCCACTGGTTCTGGAGGGGGCTTTATGCCCAGAGTGCTTCATCCTGCCAAGGACTGAGGTAGTGGACGTGATACTCCACTGGTTCTGGAGGGTGCTTTGTGCCCAGAGTGCTACATCCTGCCAAGGACTGAGGTAGTGGATGTGATACTCCACTGGTTCTGGAGGTGGCTTGTGCCCAGAGTGCTTCATCCTGCCAAGGCCTGAGGTAGTGGATGCCTTTCTCCACTGGTTCTGGGGGGGGGGGGCTTTGTGCCCAGAGTGCTTCATCCTGCCAAGGACAGAGGTAGTGGATGTGATACTCCACTGGTTCTGGAGGGGGCTTTGTGCCCAGAGTGCTTCATACTGCCAAGGACTGAGGTAGTGGATGTGATACTCCACTGGTTCTGGAGGGGGCTTTGTGCCCAGAGTGCTTCATCCTGCCAAGGACTGAGGTAGTGGATGTGATACTCCACTGGTTCTGGAGGGGGCTTTGTGCCCAGAGTGCTTCATCCTGCCAAGGACTGAGGTAGTGGATGTAATACTCCACTGGTTCTGGAGGGGGCTTTGTGCCCAGAGTGCTTCATCCTGCAAAGGACAGAGGTAGTGGATGTGATACGCCACTGGTTCTGCAGGGGGCTTTGTGCCAAGGGTGCTTCATCCTGTCAGGGCCTGAGGTAGTGGATGCCTTTCTCCACTGGTTCTGGAGGGGGCTTTGTGCCCAGAGTGCTTCATCCTGCCAATGACTGAGGTAGTGGATGTGATACTCCACTGGTTCTGGAGGGGGCTTTGTGCCGAGAGTGCTTCATCCTGCCAAGGACAGAGGTAGTGGATGTGATACTCCACTGGTTCTGGAGGGTGCTTTGTGCCCAGAGTGCTACATCCTGCCAAGGACTGAGGTAGTGGATGTGATACTCCACTGGTTCTGGAGGGGGCTTGTGCCCAGAGTGCTTCATCCTGCCAAGGCCTGAGGTAGTGGATGCCTTTCTCCACTGGTTCTGGGGGAAGGGGGGACTTTGTGCCAGAGTGCTACATCCTGCCAAGGACTGAGGTAGTGGATGTGATACTCCACTGGTTCTGGAGGGGGCTTTGTGCCCAGAGTGCTTCATCCTGCCAAGGACAGAGGTAGTGGATGTGATACTCCACTGGTTCTGGGGGGGGGCTTTGTGCCCAGAGTGCTTCATCCTGCCAGGGACTGAGGTAGTGGATGTGATACTCCACTGGTTCTGGAGGGGGCTTTGTGCCCAGAGTGCTTCATCCTGCCAAGGACAGAGGTAGTGGATGTGATATTCCACTGGTTCTGGAGGGGGCTTTGTGCCCAGAGTGCTTCATCCTGCCAAGGACTGAGGTAGTGGATGTGATACTCCACTGGTTCTGGAGGGGGCTTTGTGACCAGAGTGCTTCATCCTGCCAAGGACAGAGGTAGTGGATGTGATACTCCACTGGTTCTGGAGGAGGCTTTGTGCCCAGGGTGCTTCATCCTGCCAGGGACTGAGGTAGTGGATGCCTTTCTCCACTGGTTCTGGAGGGGGTTTTGTGCCCAGAGTGCTTCATCCTGCGAAGGACTGAGGTAGTGGATGCCTTTCTCCACTGGTTCTGGAGGGGGCTTTGTGCCCAGAGTGCTTCATCCTGCCAAGGACTGAGGTAGTGGATGTGATACTCCATTGGTTCTGGAGGGGGCTTTGTGCCCAGAGTGCTTCATCCTGCCAAGGACTGAGGTAGTGGATGTGATACTCCACTGGTTCTGGAGGGGGCTTTTTGGCCAGAGTACTTCATCCTGCCAGGGACAGAGGTAGTGGATGTGATACTCCACTGGTTCTGGAGGGGGCTTTGTGCCCAGGGTGCTTCATCCTGCCAGGGACTGAGGTAGTGGATGCCTTTCTCCACTGGTTCTGGAGGGGGCTTTGTGCCCATAGTGCTTCATCCTGCCAAGGACTGAGGTAGTGGATGTGATACTCCACTGGTTCTGGAGGGGGCTTTGTGCCCAGAGTGCTTCATCCTGCCAAGGACCGAGGTAGTGAATGTGATACTCCACTGGTTCTGGAGGGGGCTTTGTGCCCAGAGTGCTTCATCCTGCCAAGGGCTGATGTAGTGGATGTGATACTCCACTGGTTCTGGAGAAGGCTTGTGCCCAGAGTGATTCATCCTGCCAAGGCCTGAGGTAGTGGGTGCCTTTCTCCACTGGTTCTGGAGGGGGCTTTGTGCCCAGAGTGCTACATCCTGCCAAGGACTGAGGTAGTGGATGTGATACTCCACTGGTTCTGGAGGGGGCTTTGTGCCCAGAGTGCTTCATCCTGCCAAGGAGTGAGGTAGTGGTTGTGATCCTGCACTGGTTCTAAAGGGGGCTTTGTGCCCAGAATGCTCTATCCTGTCAAGGCCTGAGGTACTGGATGTCTTTCTCCACTGGTTCTGGAGGGGGCTTTATGCCCAGAGTGCTTCATCCTGCCAAGGACTGAGGTAGTGGATGTGATACTCCACTGGTTCTGGAGTGGGCTTTGTGCCCAGAGTGCTTCATCCTGCCAAGGACAGAGGTAGTGGATGCCTTTCTCCACTGGATCTGGAGGGGGCTTTGTGCCCAGAGTGCTTCATCCTGCCAAGGACAGAGGTAGTGGATGCCTTTCTCCACTTGTTCCGGAGGGGGCTTTGTGCCCAGAGTGCTTCATGCTGCCAAGGACTGAGGTAGTGGATGTGATACTCCACTGGTTCTGGAGGGGGCTTTGTGCCCAGAGTGCTTCATACTGCCAAGGACTGAGGTAGTGGATGTGATACTCCACTGGTTCTGAAGGGGGCTTTGTGCCCAGAGTACTTCATCCTGCCAAGGACTGAAGTAGTGGATGCCTTTCTCCACTGGTTCTGGAGAGGGCTTTGTGCCCAGAGTGCTTCATCCTGCCAAGGACAGAGGTAGTGGATGTGATACTCCATTGGTTCTGGAGGGGGCTTTGTGCCCAGAGTGCTTCATCCTGCCAAGGACTGAGGTAGTGGATGTGAAACTCCACTGGTTCTGGAGGGGGCTTTGTGCCCAGAGTGATTCATCCTGCTAAGGACTGAGGTAGTGGATGTGATACTCCACTGGTTCTGGAGGGCGCTTTTTGCCCAGAGTGCTTCATCTTGCCAAGGCCTGAGGTAGTGGATGCCTTTCTCCACTGGTTCTGGAGGGGGCTTTGTGCCCAGAGTGCTTCATCTTGCCAAGGACTGAGGTAGTGGATGTGATACTCCATTGGTTCTGGAGGGGGTTTTGTGCCCAGAGTGCTTCATCCTGCCAAGGACTGAGGTAGTGGATGTGATACTCCACTGGTTCTGGAGGGGGCTTTGTGCCCAGAGTGCTTCATCCTGCCAAGGACTGAGGTAGTGGATGTGATGCTCCACTGGTTCTGGAGGGGGCTTTGGGTCCCAGAGTGCTTCATCTTGCCAAGGCCTGAGGTAGTGGATGCCTCTCTTCACTGGTTCTGGAGGGGGCTTTGTGCCCGGAGTGCTTCATCCTGCCAAGGACTGAGGTAGTGGATGTGATACTCCACTGGTTCTGCATGGGGCTTTGTGCCCAGAGTGCTTCATCCTGCCAAGGACAGAGGTAGTGGATGTGATACTCCACTGGTTCTGGAGGGGGCTTTGTGCCCAGAGTGCTTCATCCTGTCAAGGACTGAGGTAGTGGATGTGATACTCCACTGGTTCTGGAGGGGGCTTTGTGCCCAGAGTGCTTCATCCTGCCAAGGCCTGAGGTAGTGGATGACTTTCTCCACTGGTTCTGGAGGGGGCTTGGTGCCTAGAGTGCTTCATCCTGCCAAGGACAGAGATAGTGGATGTGATACTCCACTGGTTCTGGAGGGGGCTTTGTGCCCAGAGTGCTTCATCCTGCCAAGGACTCAGGTAGTGGATGTGATACTTCACTGGTTCTGGAGGGGGCTTGTGCCCAGAGTGCTTCATCCTGCCAAGGCCTGAGGTAGTGGATGCCTTTCTCCACTGGTTCTGGAGGGGGCTTTGTGCCCATAGTGCTTCATCCTGCCAAGGACTGAGGTAGTGGATGTGATACTCCACTGGTTCTGGAGGGGGCTTTGTGCCCAGAGTGCTTCATCCTGCCAAGGACTGAGGTAGTGGATGTGAAACTCCACTGGTTCTGGAGGGGGCTTTGTGCCCAGAGTGATTCATCCTGCTAAGGACTGAGGTAGTGGATGTGATACTCCACTGGTTCTGGAGGGCGCTTTTTGCCCAGAGTGCTTCATCTTGCCAAGGCCTGAGGTAGTGGATGCCTTTCTCCACTGGTTCTGGAGGGGGCTTTGTGCCCATAGTGCTTCATCCTGCCAAGGCCTGAGGTAGTGGATGACTTTCTCCACTGGTTCTGGAGGGGGCTTGGTGCCCAGAGTGCTTCATCCTGCCAAGGACAGAGATAGTGGATGTGATACTCCACTGGTTCTGGAGGGGGCTTTGTGCCCAGAGTGCTTCATCCTGCCAAGGACCGAGGTAGTGAATGTGATACTCCACTGGTTCTGGAGGGGGCTTTGTGCCCAGAGTGCTTCATCCTGCCAAGGGCTGATGTAGTGGATGTGATACTCCACTGGTTCTGGAGAAGGCTTGTGCCCAGAGTGATTCATCCTGCCAAGGCCTGAGGTAGTGGGTGCCTTTCTCCACTGGTTCTGGAGGGGGCTTTGTGCCCAGAGTGCTACATCCTGCCAAGGACTGAGGTAGTGGATGTGATACTCCACTGGTTCTGGAGGGGGCTTTGTGCCCAGAGTGCTTCATCCTGCCAAGGAGTGAGGTAGTGGTTGTGATCCTGCACTGGTTCTAAAGGGGGCTTTGTGCCCAGAATGCTCTATCCTGTCAAGGCCTGAGGTACTGGATGTCTTTCTCCACTGGTTCTGGAGGGGGCTTTATGCCCAGAGTGCTTCATCCTGCCAAGGACTGAGGTAGTGGATGTGATACTCCACTGGTTCTGGAGTGGGCTTTGTGCCCAGAGTGCTTCATCCTGCCAAGGACAGAGGTAGTGGATGCCTTTCTCCACTGGATCTGGAGGGGGCTTTGTGCCCAGAGTGCTTCATCCTGCCAAGGACAGAGGTAGTGGATGCCTTTCTCCACTTGTTCCGGAGGGGGCTTTGTGCCCAGAGTGCTTCATGCTGCCAAGGACTGAGGTAGTGGATGTGATACTCCACTGGTTCTGGAGGGGGCTTTGTGCCCAGAGTGCTTCATACTGCCAAGGACTGAGGTAGTGGATGTGATACTCCACTGGTTCTGAAGGGGGCTTTGTGCCCAGAGTACTTCATCCTGCCAAGGACTGAAGTAGTGGATGCCTTTCTCCACTGGTTCTGGAGAGGGCTTTGTGCCCAGAGTGCTTCATCCTGCCAAGGACAGAGGTAGTGGATGTGATACTCCATTGGTTCTGGAGGGGGCTTTGTGCCCAGAGTGCTTCATCCTGCCAAGGACTGAGGTAGTGGATGTGAAACTCCACTGGTTCTGGAGGGGGCTTTGTGCCCAGAGTGATTCATCCTGCTAAGGACTGAGGTAGTGGATGTGATACTCCACTGGTTCTGGAGGGCGCTTTTTGCCCAGAGTGCTTCATCTTGCCAAGGCCTGAGGTAGTGGATGCCTTTCTCCACTGGTTCTGGAGGGGGCTTTGTGCCCAGAGTGCTTCATCTTGCCAAGGACTGAGGTAGTGGATGTGATACTCCATTGGTTCTGGAGGGGGTTTTGTGCCCAGAGTGCTTCATCCTGCCAAGGACTGAGGTAGTGGATGTGATACTCCACTAGTTCTGGAGGGGGCTTTGTGCCCAGAGTGCTTCATCCTGCCAAGGACTGAGGTAGTGGATGTGATGCTCCACTGGTTCTGGAAGGGGCTTTGGGTCCCAGAGTGCTTCATCTTGCCAAGGCCTGAGGTAGTGGATGCCTCTCTTCACTGGTTCTGGAGGGGGCTTTGTGCCCAGAGTGCTTCATCCTGCCAAGGACTGAGGTAGTGGATGTGATACTCCACTGGTTCTGCATGGGGCTTTGTGCCCAGAGTGCTTCATCCTGCCAAGGACAGAGGTAGTGGATGTGATACTCCACTGGTTCTGGAGGGGGCTTTGTGCCCAGAGTGCTTCATCCTGTCAAGGACTGAGGTAGTGGATGTGATACTCCACTGGTTCTGGAGGGGGCTTTGTGCCCAGAGTGCTTCATCCTGCCAAGGCCTGAGGTAGTGGATGACTTTCTCCACTGGTTCTGGAGGGGGCTTGGTGCCCAGAGTGCTTCATCCTGCCAAGGACAGAGATAGTGGATGTGATACTCCACTGGTTCTGGAGGGGGCTTTGTGCCCAGAGTGCTTCATCCTGCCAAGGACTCAGGTAGTGGATGTGATACTTCACTGGTTCTGGAGGGGGCTTGTGCCCAGAGTGCTTCATCCTGCCAAGGCCTGAGGTAGTGGATGCCTTTCTCCACTGGTTCTGGACGGGGCTTTGTGCCCAGAGTGCTACATCCTGCCAAGGACTGAGGTAGTGGATGTGCCACTCCACTGCTTCTGGAGGGGGCTTTGTGCCCAGAGTGCTTCATCCTGCCAAGGACTGAGGTAGTGGATGTGAAACTCCACTGGTTCTGGAGGGGGCTTTGTGCCCAGAGTGATTCATCCTGCTAAGGACTGAGGTAGTGGATGTGATACTCCACTGTGAGAAGGTAGCCTCTTTCTAGCCTTGTTACCCCCACTTTTGGCCTGTTTGTGAGTGTATGTCAGGGTGTTTGTCACTGTTTTCACTGTCTCACTGGGAACCTGATAGCCAGGCCTCAGTGCTCATAGTGAAAACACCATGTTTTCAGTATGGTTGTTATGTGTCACTGGGATCCTGCTGGTCAGGACCCCAGTGCTCATAGGTTTGTGGCCTATATGTATGTGTCACTGGGACCCTGTCACACAGGACCCCAGTGCTCATAGGTGTGCATGTATGTGTTCCCTGTGTGGTGCCTAACTGTCTCACTGAGGCTCTGCTAACCAGAACCTCAGTGGTTATGCTCTCTCATTACTTCCAAATTGTCACTGACAGGCTAGTGACCATTTTTACCAATTTACATTGGCTTACTGGAACACCCTTATAATTCCCTAGTATATGGTACTGAGGTACCCAGGGTTTTGGGGTTCCAGGAGATCCCTATGGGCTGCAGCATTTCTTTTGCCACCCATAGGGAGCTCTGACAATTCTTACACAGGCCTGCCACTGCAGCCTGAGTGAAATAACGTCCACGTTATTTCACAGCCATTTTACACTGCACTTAAGTAACTTATAAGTCACCTATATGTCTAACCTTTACCTGGTAAAGGTTAGGTGCAAAGTTACTTAGTGTGAGGGCACCCTGGCACTAGCCAAGGTGCCCCCACATTGTTCAGAGCCAATTCACTGAACTTTGTGAGTGCGGGGACACCATTACACGCGTGCACTACATATAGGTCACTACCTATATGTAGCTTCACCATGGTAACTCCGAATATGGCCATGTAACATGTCTATGATCATGGAATTGCCCCCTCTATGCCATCCTGGCATTGTTGGTACAATTCCATGATCCCAGTGGTCTGTAGCACAGACCCTGGTACTGCCAGACTGCCCTTCCTGGGGTTTCTCTGCAGCTGCTGCTGCTGCCAACCCCTCAGACAGGCAGCTGCCCTCCTGGGGTCCAGCCAGGCCTGGCCCAGGATGGCAGAACAAAGAACTTCCTCTGAGAGAGGGTGTGACACCCTCTCCCTTTGGAAAATGGTGTGAAGGCAGGGGAGGAGTAGCCTCCCCCAGCCTCTGGAAATGCTTTGTTGGGCACAGATGTGCCCAATTCTGCATAAGCCAGTCTACACCGGTTCAGGGACCCCTTAGCCCCTGCTCTGGCGCGAAACTGGACAAAGGAAAGGGGAGTGACCACTCCCCTGACCTGCACCTCCCCTGGGAGGTGTCCAGAGCTCCTCCAGTGTGCTCCAGACCTCTGCCATCTTGGAAACAGAGGTGCTGCTGGCACACTGGACTGCTCTGAGTGGCCAGTGCCACCAGGTGACGTCAGAGACTCCTTGTGATAGGCTCCTTCAGGTGTTAGTAGCCTTTCCTCTCTCCTAGGTAGCCAAACCCTCTTTTCTGGCTATTTAGGGTCTCTGTCTCTGGGGAAACTTTAGATAACGAATGCATGAGCTCAGCCGAGTTCCTCTGCATCTCCCTCTTCACCTTCTGATAAGGAATCGACCGCTGACCGCGCTGGAAGCCTGCAAACCTGCAACATAGTAGCAAAGACGACTACTGCAACTCTGTAACGCTGATCCTGCCGCCTTCTCGACTGTTTTCCTGCTTGTGCATGCTGTGGGGGTAGTCTGCCTCCTCTCTGCACCAGAAGCTCCGAAGAAATCTCCCGTGGGTCGACGGAATCTTCCCCCTGCAACCGCAGGCACCAAAAAGCTGCATTACTGGTCCCTTGGGTCTCCTCTCAGCACGACGAGCGAGGTCCCTCGAATCCAGCGACACCGTCCAAGTGACCCCTACAGTCCAGTGACTCTTCAGCCCAAGTTTGGTGGAGGTAAGTCCTTGCCTCACCTCGCTGGGCTGCATTGCTGGGAACCGCGACTTTGCAAGCTACTCCGGCCCCTGTGCACTTCCGGCGGAAATCCTTCGTGCACAGCCAAGCCTGGGTCCACGGCACTCTAACCTGCATTGCACGACTTTCTAAGTTGGTCTCCGGCGACGTGAGACTCCTTTGTGCAACTTCGGCGAGCACCGTTTCACGCATCCTCGTAGTGCCTGTTTTTGGCACTTCTCCGGGTGCTACCTGCTTCAGTGAGGGCTCTTTGTCTTGCTCGACGTCCCCTCTCTCTGCAGGTCCAATTTGCGACCTTCTGGTCCCTCCTGGGCCCCAGCAGCGTCCAAAAACGCCAAACGCACGATTTGCGTGTAGCAAGGCTTGTTGGCGTCCATCCGGCGGGAAAACACTTCTGCACGACTCTCCAAGGCGTGGGGGATCCATCCTCCAAAGGGGAAGTCTCTAGCCCTTGTCTTTCTTGCAGTATTCACAGTTCTTCAGCCTAGTAAGAACTTCTTTGCACCAACCGCTGGCATTTCTTGGGCATCTGCCCATCTCCGAGCTGCTTGTGACTTTTGGACTTGGTCCCCTTGTTCCACAGGTACCCTCAGTCAGGAATCCATCGTTGTTGCATTGCTGATTTGTGTTTTCCTTGCATTTTCCCTCTAACACGACTATTTTGTCCTTAGGGGAACTTTAGTGCACTTTGCACTCACTTTTCAGGGTCTTGGGGAGGGTTATTTTTCTAACTCTCACTATTTTCTAATAGTCCCAGCGACCCTCTACAAGGTCACATAGGTTTGGGGTCCATTCGTGGTTCGCATTCCACTTTTGGAGTATATGGTTTGTGTTGCCCCTATCCCTATGTTTCCCCATTGCATCCTATTGTAACTATACATTGTTTGCACTGTTTTCTAAGACTATACTGCATATTTTTGCTATTGTGTATATATATCTTGTGTATATTTCCTATCCTCTCACTGAGGGTACACTCTAAGATACTTTGGCATATTGTCATAAAAATAAAGTACCTTTATTTTTAGTATAACTGTGTATTGTGTTTTCTTATGATATTGTGCATATGACACTAAGTGGTACTGTAGTAGCTTCACACGTCTCCTAGTTCAGCCTAAGCTGCTCTGCTAAGCTACCATTATCTATCAGCCTAAGCTGCTAGACACCCTATACACTAATAAGGGATAACTGGGCCTGGTGCAAGGTGCAAGTACCCCTTGGTACTCACTACAAGCCAGTCCAGCCTCCTACATTGGTTGTGCAGTGGTGGGATAAGTGCTTTGAGACTACTTACCACTCTTGTCATTGTACAAAATATACAAAACAAGGTCAGTGTATATACACATAGCCAAAAAGTTTTGCATTTCATCTTTTCACTCTTTTCTTAGTGCTGAAAAGTACTCCTAAAACTTTCAAAAAGTTCTTAAAAGTTTAAAAAGTTTTTTTCTGTCTTTCCAAAAAGTTCTGAAAAGTTTTTTCTCTTTTTCTATCACTTTAACTCTCTCTAAAAAAATGTCTGGCACAGGCAAAAATGTTGAACTGTCCAAACTTGCATATGATCACCTTAGCTGGAAAGGAGCAAGGAGTCTCTGCATAGAGAGAGGTTTGAGTGTAGGGAAGAATCCTTCCTTAGAACTGTTAATTAATATGCTTAGAGTACAGGATAAGGCCATAAGTGCCCAATCTGTAGAAAAAGTAGCTAATGGTTCTCAATCTGATCCAGGGACTCCCCCAGGAAAAGGTTCAGGAAAGAAACTTCTCAGCCTGCCCATTACTAGACAGTCTAGCATAGTTGGTACAGAGGTTGAATCACATCATACTGATGATGTGCTCTCACATTATGCTGGTAGCCAAGCTGTTAGGGTGCCCTTGGTAAGGGACAGGTCTCCTTCTGTTCATTCCCATCATACCTCTGTATCTAGAAATGTCCCTCCCACCCACCCTGATGACAGATTGTTAGAAAGGGAGCTCAATAGATTGAGAGTGGAACAAACCAGACTGAAGCTCAAGAAGCAACAGCTGGATTTGGATAGACAGTCTTTAGAAATAGAGAGGGAAAGACAGAAGTTGGGTTTAGAAACCCATGGTGGCAGCAGCAGTATTCCCCATAGTCATCCTGCAAAAGAGCATGATTCCAGGAATCTGCACAAGATAGTTCCCCCTTATAAGGAGGGGGATGACATTAACAAGTGGTTTGCTGCACTTGAGAGGGCCTGTGTTGTACAGGATGTCCCTCAAAGGCAGTGGGCTGCTATCCTATGGCTATCATTTAGTGGAAAAGGTAGGGATAGGCTCCTTACTGTGAAAGAAAATGATGCCAATAATTTTACAGTTCTTAAGAATGCACTCCTGGATGGTTATGGCTTAACCACTGAACAGTACAGGATAAAGTTCAGAGATACCAAAAAGGAGTCTTCACAAGACTGGGTTGATTTCATTGACCAGGCAGTGAAGGCCTTGGAGGGGTGGTTACATGGCATTAAAGTTACTGATTATGAAAGCCTGTATAACACAATCCTGAGAGAGCATATACTTAATAATTGTGTGTCTGATTTGTTGCACCAGTACCTGGTAGACTCTGATCTGACCTCTCCCCAAGAATTGGGAAAGAAGGCAGACAAATGGGTCAGAACAAGGGTGAACAGAAAAGTTCATACAGGGGGTGACAAAGATGGCAATAAGAAGAAAGATGGTGAAAAATCTCAAGATAAGCATGGGGATAAGGGTAAAACCAAAGATCCCACTTCAAATCTTAAACACTCTTCAGAGGGTGGGGATAAAACAAATTCTTCCTCTTCTTCCCAACCTGCACACATTAAAAAGCCTTGGTGCTTTGTGTGTAAAAACAGAGGCCATAGGCCAGGGGATAAGTCCTGTCCAGGTAAACCCCCTGAGCCTACCACCACTAATACATCAAGCTCTAGTGCCCCTAGCAGTAGTGGTACTAGTGGTGGGACTGCTGGCAACAGTCAAGCAAAGGGTGTAGTTGGGTTCACTTATGGGTCCATAGTGGAAACTGATGTAATCAGTCCCAAGACAGTTTCTGTCACACCTAGTGGCATTGGCCTTGCCACACTGGCTGCTTGTCCCCTTACAATGGATAAGTACAGGCAGACAGTTTCAATAAATGGTGTTGAGGCCTTGACCTACAGGGACACAGGTGCCAGTTTCACTTTGGTGACTGAAAACCTAGTGCCTCCTGAACAACACATCATTGGACAACAGTATAAGATTATTGATGTCCATAACTCCACTAAGTTTCTTCCCTTAGCTATAATTCAGTTTAGTTGGGGTGGAGTTACTGGCCCTAAGCAGGTGGTGGTATCACCTAGCTTACCTGTAGACTGTCTCTTAGGTAATGACCTAGAGGCCTCAGGTTGGGCTGATGTAGAGTTTTATGCCCATGCAGCCATGCTGGGCATCCCTGAGGAATTGTTCCCTCTCATTTCTACTGAAATGAAAAAGCAAAGGAGAGAAGGCCTGAAAACTCAGGATCCCTCTCCATCAACAGGTAAAAAGGGTATCACAGTATCCCCTAACCACCCTACCATTCAGGATACCATTCCTGTGGTGGGAGAAACCTCTCCTGGGGTGGCACCTGTTCCAAGGGAATCATCAGCTGGCAAAGCTGGACTCCCTGAGGTGGAAGTACCTCTCTGTGGGATAACTAACATTGGTGAGAAAAAGAGCACCATTTTAGTTAACATGGAGCATCCCTCCAACCCTCCCAGAGAAACTTTAGTGCAGAAACCCTGCACTGCCTCACAACACTTAGGACAGCATCCCTGCCCTAGTGTGGAGCTGATAGGACAGCATCCCTGCCCTGCTCCAACCCAAGAGAAACAGCATCCCTGTTCTCTCTTCCAGCCATATGGACAAAGTTTTTGCCCAGCTATGGCTTTTCTGAGACAGCATCCCTGTCTGGCATTTCCATCACTACAAATAAGTTCAGTGGACAATTCCCACTGCTCTAAACTAAAACTTACTGATAGAAACTCTGAAAATACATCTTCACATTGTTGCTTAGCTAAAAAACTTCAAACAGGGTGGTTTACATCCCCACAGGGAAGTAACCATATAGTGGATGATAAAGGGAGTAACCAGTCTATTGCAGAGCTACTCTCTACTTATCACCACTTAGACAATAAAGTCTCAACTGGCCAAGGTTAGCCTTATTGTCCTTCGTTTGGGGGGGGGGGTTGTGTGAGAAGGTAGCCTCTTTCTAGCCTTGTTACCCCCACTTTTGGCCTGTTTGTGAGTGTATGTCAGGGTGTTTGTCACTGTTTTCACTGTCTCACTGGGAACCTGATAGCCAGGCCTCAGTGCTCATAGTGAAAACACCATGTTTTCAGTATGGTTGTTATGTGTCACTGGGATCCTGCTGGTCAGGACCCCAGTGCTCATAGGTTTGTGGCCTATATGTATGTGTCACTGGGACCCTGTCACACAGGACCCCAGTGCTCATAGGTGTGCATGTATGTGTTCCCTGTGTGGTGCCTAACTGTCTCACTGAGGCTCTGCTAACCAGAACCTCAGTGGTTATGCTCTCTCATTACTTCCAAATTGTCACTGACAGGCTAGTGACCATTTTTACCAATTTACATTGGCTTACTGGAACACCCTTATAATTCCCTAGTATATGGTACTGAGGTACCCAGGGTATTGGGGTTCCAGGAGATCCCTATGGGCTGCAGCATTTCTTTTGCCACCCATAGGGAGCTCTGACAATTCTTACACAGGCCTGCCACTGCAGCCTGAGTGAAATAACGTCCACGTTATTTCACAGCCATTTTACACTGCACTTAAGTAACTTATAAGTCACCTATATGTCTAACCTTTACCTGGTAAAGGTTAGGTGCAAAGTTACTTAGTGTGAGGGCACCCTGGCACTAGCCAAGGTGCCCCCACATTGTTCAGAGCCAATTCACTGAACTTTGTGAGTGCGGGGACACCATTACACGCGTGCACTACATATAGGTCACTACCTATATGTAGCTTCACCATGGTAACTCCGAATATGGCCATGTAACATTTCTATGATCATGGAATTGCCCCCTCTATGCCATCCTGGCATTGTTGGTACAATTCCATGATCCCAGTGGTCTGTAGCACAGACCCTGGTACTGCCAGACTGCCCTTCCTGGGGTTTCTCTGCAGCTGCTGCTGCTGCCAACCCCTCAGACAGGCAGCTTCCCTCCTGGGGTCCAGCCAGGCCTGGCCCAGGATGGCAGAACAAAGAACTTCCTCTGAGAGAGGGTGTGACACCCTCTCCCTTTGGAAAATGGTGTGAAGGCAGGGGAGGAGTAGCCTCCCCCAGCCTCTGGAAATGCTTTGTTGGGCACAGATGTGCCCAATTCTGCATAAGCCAGTCTACACCGGTTCAGGGACCCCTTAGCCCCTGCTCTGGCGCGAAACTGGACAAAGGAAAGGGGAGTGACCACTCCCCTGACCTGCACCTCCCCTGGGAGGTGTCCAGAGCTCCTCCAGTGTGCTCCAGACCTCTGCCATCTTGGAAACAGAGGTGCTGCTGGCACACTGGACTGCTCTGAGTGGCCAGTGCCACCAGGTGACGTCAGAGACTCCTTGTGATAGGCTCCTTCAGGTGTTAGTAGCCTTTCCTCTCTCCTAGGTAGCCAAACCCTCTTTTCTGGCTATTTAGGGTCTCTGTCTCTGGGGAAACTTTAGATAACGAATGCATGAGCTCAGCCGAGTTCCTCTGCATCTCCCTCTTCACCTTCTGATAAGGAATCGACCGCTGACCGCGCTGGAAGCCTGCAAACCTGCAACATAGTAGCAAAGACGACTACTGCAACTCTGTAACGCTGATCCTGCCGCCTTCTCGACTGTTTTCCTGCTTGTGCATGCTGTGGGGGTAGTCTGCCTCCTCTCTGCACCAGAAGCTCCGAAGAAATCTCCCGTGGGTCGACGGAATCTTCCCCCTGCAACCGCAGGCACCAAAAAGCTGCATTACCGGTCCCTTGGGTCTCCTCTCAGCACGACGAGCGAGGTCCCTCGAATCCAGCGACACCGTCCAAGTGACCCCTACAGTCCAGTGACTCTTCAGCCCAAGTTTGGTGGAGGTAAGTCCTTGCCTCACCTCGCTGGGCTGCATTGCTGGGAACCGCGACTTTGCAAGCTACTCCGGCCCCTGTGCACTTCCGGCGGAAATCCTTCGTGCACAGCCAAGCCTGGGTCCACGGCACTCTAACCTGCATTGCACGACTTTCTAAGTTGGTCTCCGGCGACGTGAGACTCCTTTGTGCAACTTCGGCGAGCACCGTTTCACGCATCCTCGTAGTGCCTGTTTTTGGCACTTCTCCGGGTGCTACCTGCTTCAGTGAGGGCTCTTTGTCTTGCTCGACGTCCCCTCTCTCTGCAGGTCCAATTTGCGACCTTCTGGTCCCTCCTGGGCCCCAGCAGCGTCCAAAAACGCCAAACGCACGATTTGCGTGTAGCAAGGCTTGTTGGCGTCCATCCGGCGGGAAAACACTTCTGCACGACTCTCCAAGGCGTGGGGGATCCATCCTCCAAAGGGGAAGTCTCTAGCCCTTGTCTTTCCTGCAGTATTCACAGTTCTTCAGCCTAGTAAGAGCTTCTTTGCACCAACCGCTGGCATTTCTTGGGCATCTGCCCATCTCCGAGCTGCTTGTGACTTTTGGACTTGGTCCCCTTGTTCCACAGGTACCCTCAGTCAGGAATCCATCGTTGTTGCATTGCTGATTTGTGTTTTCCTTGCATTTTCCCTCTAACACGACTATTTTGTCCTTAGGGGAACTTTAGTGCACTTTGCACTCACTTTTCAGGGTCTTGGGGAGGGTTATTTTTCTAACTCTCACTATTTTCTAATAGTCCCAGCGACCCTCTACAAGGTCACATAGGTTTGGGGTCCATTCGTGGTTCGCATTCCACTTTTGGAGTATATGGTTTGTGTTGCCCCTATCCCTATGTTTCCCCATTGCATCCTATTGTAACTATACATTGTTTGCACTGTTTTCTAAGACTATACTGCATATTTTTGCTATTGTGTATATATATCTTGTGTATATTTCCTATCCTCTCACTGAGGGTACACTCTAAGATACTTTGGCATATTGTCATAAAAATAAAGTACCTTTATTTTTAGTATAACTGTGTATTGTGTTTTCTTATGATATTGTGCATATGACACTAAGTGGTACTGTAGTAGCTTCACACGTCTCCTAGTTCAGCCTAAGCTGCTCTGCTAAGCTACCATTATCTATCAGCCTAAGCTGCTAGACACCCTATACACTAATAAGGGATAACTGGGCCTGGTGCAAGGTGCAAGTACCCCTTGGTACTCACTACAAGCCAGTCCAGCCTCCTACATTGGTTGTGCAGTGGTGGGATAAGTGCTTTGAGACTACTTACCACTCTTGTCATTGTACTTTTCATAAGAGAAAAATATACAAAACAAGGTCAGTGTATATACACATAGCCAAAAAGTTTTGCATTTCCTCTTTTCACTCTTTTCTAAGTGCTGAAAAGTACTCCTAAAACTTTCAAAAAGTTCTTAAAAGTTTAAAAAGTTTTTTTCTGTCTTTCCAAAAAGTTCTGAAAAGTTTTTTCTCTTTTTCTATCACTTTAACTCTCTCTAAAAAAATGTCTGGCACAGGCAAAAATGTTGAACTGTCCAAACTTGCATATGATCACCTTAGCTGGAAAGGAGCAAGGAGTCTCTGCATAGAGAGAGGTTTGAGTGTAGGGAAGAATCCTTCCTTAGAACTGTTAATTAATATGCTTAGAGTACAGGATAAGGCCATAAGTGCCCAATCTGTAGAAAAAGTAGCTAATGGTTCTCAATCTGATCCAGGGACTCCCCCAGGAAAAGGTTCAGGAAAGACACTTCTCAGCCTGCCCATTACTAGACAGTCTAGCATAGTTGGTACAGAGGTTGAATCACATCATACTGATGATGTGCTCTCACATTATGCTGGTAGCCAAGCTGTTAGGGTGCCCTTGGTAAGGGACAGGTCTCCTTCTGTTCATTCCCATCATACCTCTGTATCTAGAAATGTCCCTCCCACCCACCCTGATGACAGATTGTTAGAAAGGGAGCTCAATAGATTGAGAGTGGAACAAACCAGACTGAAGCTCAAGAAGCAACAGCTGGATTTGGATAGACAGTCTTTAGAAATAGAGAGGGAAAGACAGAAGTTGGGTTTAGAAACCCATGGTGGCAGCAGCAGTATTCCCCATAGTCATCCTGCAAAAGAGCATGATTCCAGGAATCTGCACAAGATAGTTCCCCCTTATAAGGAGGGGGATGACATTAACAAGTGGTTTGCTGCACTTGAGAGGGCCTGTGTTGTACAGGATGTCCCTCAAAGGCAGTGGGCTGCTATCCTATGGCTATCATTTAGTGGAAAAGGTAGGGATAGGCTCCTTACTGTGAAAGAAAATGATGCCAATAATTTTACAGTTCTTAAGAATGCACTCCTGGATGGTTATGGCTTAACCACTGAACAGTACAGGATAAAGTTCAGAGATACCAAAAAGGAGTCTTCACAAGACTGGGTTGATTTCATTGACCAGGCAGTGAAGGCCTTGGAGGGGTGGTTACATGGCAGTAAAGTTACTGATTATGAAAGCCTGTATAACACAATCCTGAGAGAGCATATACTTAATAATTGTGTGTCTGATTTGTTGCACCAGTACCTGGTAGACTCTGATCTGACCTCTCCCCAAGAATTGGGAAAGAAGGCAGACAAATGGGTCAGAACAAGGGTGAACAGAAAAGTTCATACAGGGGGTGACAAAGATGGCAATAAGAAGAAAGATGGTGAAAAATCTCAAGATAAGCATGGGGATAAGGGTAAAACCAAAGATCCCACTTCAAATCTTAAACACTCTTCAGAGGGTGGGGATAAAACAAATTCTTCCTCTTCTTCCCAACCTGCACACATTAAAAAGCCTTGGTGCTTTGTGTGTAAAAACAGAGGCCATAGGCCAGGGGATAAGTCCTGTCCAGGTAAACCCCCTGAGCCTACCACCACTAATACATCAAGCTCTAGTGCCCCTAGCAGTAGTGGTACTAGTGGTGGGACTGCTGGCAACAGTCAAGCAAAGGGTGTAGTTGGGTTCACTTATGGGTCCATAGTGGAAACTGATGTCATCAGTCCCAAGACAGTTTCTGTCACACCTAGTGGCATTGGCCTTGCCACACTGGCTGCTTGTCCCCTTACAATGGATAAGTACAGGCAGACAGTTTCAATAAATGGTGTTGAGGCCTTGGCCTACAGGGACACAGGTGCCAGTTTCACTTTGGTGACTGAAAACCTAGTGCCTCCTGAACAACACATCATTGGACAACAGTATAAGATTATTGATGTCCATAACTCCACTAAGTTTCTTCCCTTAGCTATAATTCAGTTTAGTTGGGGTGGAGTTACTGGCCCTAAGCAGGTGGTGGTATCACCTAGCTTACCTGTAGACTGTCTCTTAGGTAATGACCTAGAGGCCTCAGGTTGGGCTGATGTAGAGTTTTATGCCCATGCAGCCATGCTGGGCATCCCTGAGGAATTGTTCCCTCTCATTTCTACTGAAATGAAAAAGCAAAGGAGAGAAGGCCTGAAAACTCAGGATCCCTCTCCATCAACAGGTAAAAAGGGTATCACAGTATCCCCTAACCACCCTGCCATTCAGGATTTACCTGCCATGCCATTCCTGTGGTGGGAGAAACCTCTCCTGGGGTGGCACCTGTTCCAAGGGAATCATCAGCTGGCAAAGCTGGACTCCCTGAGGTGGAAGTACCTCTCTGTGGGATAACTAACATTGGTGAGAAAAAGAGCACCATTTTAGTTAACATGGAGCATCCCTCCAACCCTCCCAGAGAAACTTTAGTGCAGAAACCCTGCACTGCCTCACAACACTTAGGACAGCATCCCTGCCCTAGTGTGGAGCTGATAGGACAGCATCCCTGCCCTGCTCCAACCCAAGAGAAACAGCATCCCTGTTCTCTCTTCCAGCCATATGGACAAAGTTTTTGCCCAGCTATGGCTTTTCTGAGACAGCATCCCTGTCTGGCATTTCCATCACTACAAATAGGTTCAGTGGACAATTCCCACTGCTCTAAACTAAAACTTACTGATAGAAACTCTGAAAATACATCTTCACATTGTTGCTTAGCTAAAAAACTTCAAACAGGGTGGTTTACATCCCCACAGGGAAGTAACCATATAGTGGATGATAAAGGGAGTAACCAGTCTATTGCAGAGCTACTCTCTACTTATCACCACTTAGACAATAAAGTCTCAACTGGCCAAGGTTAGCCTTATTGTCCTTCGTTTGGGGGGGGGTTGTGTGAGAAGGTAGCCTCTTTCTAGCCTTGTTGCCCCCACTTTTGGCCTGTTTGTGAGTGTATGTCAGGGTGTTTGTCACTGTTTTCACTGTCTCACTGGGAACCTGATAGCCAGGCCTCAGTGCTCATAGTGAAAACACCATGTTTTCAGTATGGTTGTTATGTGTCACTGGGATCCTGCTGGTCAGGACCCCAGTGCTCATAGGTTTGTGGCCTATATGTATGTGTCACTGGGACCCTGTCACACAGGACCCCAGTGCTCATAGGTGTGCATGTATGTGTTCCCTGTGTGGTGCCTAACTGTCTCACTGAGGCTCTGCTAACCAGAACCTCAGTGGTTATGCTCTCTCATTACTTCCAAATTGTCACTGACAGGCTAGTGACCATTTTTACCAATTTACATTGGCTTACTGGAACACCCTTATAATTCCCTAGTATGTGGTACTGAGGTACCCAGGGTATTGGGGTTCCAGGAGATCCCTATGGGCTGCAGCATTTCTTTTGCCACCCATAGGGAGCTCTGACAATTCTTACACAGGCCTGCCACTGCAGCCTGAGTGAAATAACGTCCACGTTATTTCACAGCCATTTTACACTGCACTTAAGTAACTTATAAGTCACCTATATGTCTAACCTTTACCTGGTAAAGGTTAGGTGCAAAGTTACTTAGTGTGAGGGCACCCTGGCACTAGCCAAGGTGCCCCCACATTGTTCAGAGCCAATTCACTGAACTTTGTGAGTGCGGGGACACCATTACACGCGTGCACTACATATAGGTCACTACCTATATGTAGCTTCACCATGGTAACTCCGAATATGGCCATGTAACATGTCTGTCCTCTTGTCCTCATCCTCGGCAACACCCCGTCCGCCTGGGACGACTCCTGGTGGCCCACGGCCCTCGGCACCGCACCGACCCCCGCAGACCACGCCCGCAACCTCGGCTTCATCTTGGACCCTCTTCTCACCATGACCAACCAAGTCAACGCCGTGTCCTCCGCCTGCTTCCTCACTCTCCGCATGCTCCGTAAGATCTTCCGCTGGATCCCCGCCGACACCAGAAAAACCGTGACCCACGCCCTCGTCACGAGCCGCCTGGACTACGGCAACACCCTCTACGCCGGGACCACAGCCAAACTCCAAAACCGCCTGCAACGCATCCAAAACGCCTCGGCCCGCCTCATCCTCGACGTACCCCGCAACAGCCACATCTCCGCACACCTGAGACACCTGCATTGGCTCCCAGTCAGCAAAAGGATCACCTTCCGTCTTCTCACCCACGCACACAAAGCCCTCCACAACAAGGGACCGGAATACCTCAACAGACGCCTCAGCTTCTACGTCCCCACCCGCCCCCTCCGCTCGCTGGCCTCGCACTTGCTGCCGTCCCTCGCACCCGCCGCTCCACGGCGGGTGGGAGATCTTTCTCCTTCCTGGCGGCCAAGACCTGGAACTCCCTCCCCACCAGCCTCAGGACCACCCAGGACCACTCCGCTTTCCGGAGACTCCTAAAGACTTGGCTGTTCGAGCAGCGATAACCCCCCCTTTCCCCCCTAGCGCCTTGAGACCCGCACGGGTGAGTAGCGCGCTTTATAAATGTTAATGATTTGATTTGATGATCATGGAATTGCCCCCTCTATGCCATCCTGGCATTGTTGGTACAATTCCATGATCCCAGTGGTCTGTAGCACAGACCCTGGTACTGCCAGACTGCCCTTCCTGGGGTTTCTCTGCAGCTGCTGCTGCTGCCAACCCCTCAGACAGGCAGCTGCCCTCCTGGGGTCCAGCCAGGCCTGGCCCAGGATGGCAGAACAAAGAACTTCCTCTGAGAGAGGGTGTGACACCCTCTCCCTTTGGAAAATGGTGTGAAGGCAGGGGAGGAGTAGCCTCCCCCAGCCTCTGGAAATGCTTTGTTGGGCACAGATGTGCCCAATTCTGCATAAGCCAGTCTACACCGGTTCAGGGACCCCTTAGCCCCTGCTCTGGCGCGAAACTGGACAAAGGAAAGGGGAGTGACCACTCCCCTGACCTGCACCTCCCCTGGGAGGTGTCCAGAGCTCCTCCAGTGTGCTCCAGACCTCTGCCATCTTGGAAACAGAGGTGCTGCTGGCACACTGGACTGCTCTGAGTGGCCAGTGCCACCAGGTGACGTCAGAGACTCCTTGTGATAGGCTCCTTCAGGTGTTAGTAGCCTTTCCTCTCTCCTAGGTAGCCAAACCCTCTTTTCTGGCTATTTAGGGTCTCTGTCTCTGGGGAAACTTTAGATAACGAATGCATGAGCTCAGCCGAGTTCCTCTGCATCTCCCTCTTCACCTTCTGATAAGGAATCGACCGCTGACCGCGCTGGAAGCCTGCAAACCTGCAACATAGTAGCAAAGACGACTACTGCAACTCTGTAACGCTGATCCTGCCGCCTTCTCGACTGTTTTCCTGCTTGTGCATGCTGTGGGGGTAGTCTGCCTCCTCTCTGCACCAGAAGCTCCGAAGAAATCTCCCGTGGGTCGACGGAATCTTCCCCCTGCAACCGCAGGCACCAAAAAGCTGCATTACCGGTCCCTTGGGTCTCCTCTCAGCACGACGAGCGAGGTCCCTCGAATCCAGCGACACCGTCCAAGTGACCCCTACAGTCCAGTGACTCTTCAGCCCAAGTTTGGTGGAGGTAAGTCCTTGCCTCACCTCGCTGGGCTGCATTGCTGGGAACCACCACTTTGCAAGCTACTCCGGCCCCTGTGCACTTCCAGCGGAAATCCTTCGTGCACAGCCAAGCCTGGGTCCACGGCACTCTAACCTGCATTGCACGACTTTCTAAGTTGGTCTCCGGCGACGTGGGACTCCTTTGTGCAACTTCGGCGAGCACCGTTTCACGCATCCTCGTAGTGCCTGTTTTTGGCACTTCTCCGGGTGCTACCTGCTTCAGTGAGGGCTCTTTGTCTTGCTCGACGTCCCCTCTCTCTGCAGGTCCAATTTGCGACCTTCTGGTCCCTCCTGGTCCCCAGCAGCGTCCAAAAACGCCAAACGCACGATTTGCGTGTAGCAAGGCTTGTTGGCATCCATCCGGCGGGAAAACACTTCTGCACGACTCTCCAAGGCGTGGGGGATCCATCCTCCAAAGGGGAAGTCTCTAGCCCTTGTCGTTCTTGCAGTATTCACAGTTCTTCAGCCTAGTAAGAGCTTCTTTGCACCAACCGCTGGCATTTCTTGGGCATCTGCCCATCTCCGAGCTGCTTGTGACTTTTGGACTTGGTCCCCTTGTTCCACAGGTACCCTCAGTCAGGAATCCATCGTTGTTGCATTGCTGATTTGTGTTTTCCTTGCATTTTCCCTCTAACACGACTATTTTGTCCTTAGGGGAACTTTAGTGCACTTTGCACTCACTTTTCAGGGTCTTGGGGAGGGTTATTTTTCTAACTCTCACTATTTTCTAATAGTCCCAGCGACCCTCTACAAGGTCACATAGGTTTGGGGTCCATTCGTGGTTCGCATTCCACTTTTGGAGTATATGGTTTGTGTTGCCCCTATCCCTATGTTTCCCCATTGCATCCTATTGTAACTATACATTGTTTGCACTGTTTTCTAAGACTATACTGCATATTTTTGCTATTGTGTATATATATCTTGTGTATATTTCCTATCCTCTCACTGAGGGTACACTCTAAGATACTTTGGCATATTGTCATAAAAATAAAGTACCTTTATTTTTAGTATAACTGTGTATTGTGTTTTCTTATGATATTGTGCATATGACACTAAGTGGTACTGTAGTAGCTTCACACGTCTCCTAGTTCAGCCTAAGCTGCTCTGCTAAGCTACCATTATCTATCAGCCTAAGCTGCTAGACACCCTATACACTAATAAGGGATAACTGGGCCTGGTGCAAGGTGCAAGTACCCCTTGGTACTCACTACAAGCCAGTCCAGCCTCCTACATCCACTGGTTCTGGAGGGCGCTTTTTGCCCAGAGTGCTTCATCTTGCCAAGGCCTGAGGTAGTGGATGCCTTTCTCCACTGTTTCTGGAGGGGGCTTTGTGCCCAGAGTGCTTCATCTTGCCAAGGACTGAGGTAGTGGATGTGATACTCCATTGGTTCTGGAGGGGGTTTTGTGCCCAGAGTGCTTCATCCTGCCAAGGACTGAGGTAGTGGATGTGATACTCCACTGGTTCTGGAGGGGGCTTTGTGCCCAGAGTGCTTCATCCTGCCAAGGACAGAGGTAGTGGATGTGATACTCCGCTGGTTCTGGAGGGGGCTTTGTGCCCAGAGTGCTACATCCTGCCAAGGGCTGATGTAGTGGATGTGATACTTCACTGGTTCTGGAGGGGGCTTGTGTCCAGAGTGATTCATCCTGCCAAGGCCTGAGGTAGTGGATGTCTTTCTCCACTGGATCTGGAGGGGGCTTTGTGCCCAGAGTGCTTCATCCTGCCAAGGACTGAGGTAGTGGATGTAATACTCCACTGGTTCTGGAGGGGGCTTTGTGCCCAGAGTGCTTCATCCTGCCAAGGACAGAGGCAGTGGATGTGACACTCCACTGGTTCTGGGGCTTTGTGCCCAGAGTGCTTCATCCTGCCAAGGACTGAGGTAGTTGATGTGATACTCCACTGGTTCTGGAGGGGGCTTTGTGCCCAGAGTGCTTCATCCTGCCAAGGACAGAGGTAGTGGATGTGACACGCCACTGGTTCTGCAGGGGGCTTTGTGCCCAGGGTGCTTCATCCTGCCAGGGACTGAGGTAGTGGATGCCTTTCTCCACTGGTTCTGGAGGGGGCTTTGTGCCCAGAGTGCTTCATCCTGCCAAGGACTTAGGTAGTGGATGTGATACTCCACTGGTTCTGGAGGGGGGTTTGTGCAGAGAGTGCTTCATCCTGCCAAGGACAGAGGTAGTGGATGTGATACTCCACTGGTTCTGGAGGGTGCTTTGTGCCCAGAGTGCTACATCCTGCCAAGGACTGAGGTAGTGGATGTGATACTCCACTGGTTCTGGAGGGGGCTTGTGCCCAGAGTGCTTCATCCTGCCAAGGCCTGAGGTAGTGGATGCCTTTCTCCACTGGTTCTGGGGGGGGGGGGGGGGGGGGGCTTTGTGCCCAGAGTGCTTCATCCTGCCAAGGACTGAGGTAGTGGATGTAATACTCCACTGGTTCTGGAGGGGGCTTTGTGCCCAGAGTGCTTCATCCTGCCAAGGACAGAGGCAGTGGATGTGACACTCCACTGGTTCTGGAGGGGGCTTTGTGCCCAGAGTGCTTCATCCTGCCAAGGACTGAGGTAGTTGATGTGATACTCCACTGGTTCTGGAGGGGGCTTTGTGCCCAGAGTGCTTCATCCTGCCAAGGACAGAGGTAGTGGATGTGACACGCCACTGGTTCTGCAGGGGGCTTTGTGCCCAGGGTGCTTCATCCTGCCAGGGACTGAGGTAGTGGATGCCTTTCTCCACTGGTTCTGGAGGGGGCTTTGTGCCCAGAGTGCTTCATCCTGCCAAGGACTGAGGTAGTGGATGTGATACTCCATTGGTTCTGGAGGGGGCTTTGTGCCCAGAGTGCTTCATCCTGCCAAGGACTGAGGTAGTGGATGTGATACTCCACTGGTTCTGGAGGGGGCTTTGTGCCCAGAGTGCTTCATCCTGCCAAGGACTGAGGTAGTGGATGTAATACTCCACTGGTTCTGGAGGGGGCTTGTGCCCAGAGTACTTCATCCTGCAGGGGACAGAGGTAGTGGATGTGATACTCCACTGGTTCTACAGGGGGCTTTGTGCCCAGGGTGCTTCATCCTGCCAGGGACTGAGATAGTGGATGCCTTTCTCCATTGGTTCTGGAGGGGGTTTTGTGCCCAGAGTGCTTCACCCTGCCAAGGACTGAGGTAGTGGATGTGATACTCCACTGGTTCTGGAGGGGGCTTTGTGCCCAGAGTGCTTCATCCTGCCAAGGACAGAGGTAGTGGATGTGATACTCCGCTGGTTCTGGAGGGGGCTTTGTGCCCAGAGTGCTACATCCTGCCAAGGGCTGATGTAGTGGATGTGATACTTCACTGGTTCTGGAGGGGGCTTGTGCCCAGAGTGATTCATCCTGCCAAGGCCTGAGGTAGTGGATGCCTTTCTCCACTGGATCTGGAGGGGGCTTTGTGCCCAGAGTGCTTCATCCTGCCAAGGACTGAGGTAGTGGATGTAATACTCCACTGGTTCTGGAGGGGGCTTTGTGAACAGAGTGCTTCATCCTGCCAAGGACAGAGGCAGTGGATGTGACACTCCACTGGTTCTGGAGGGGGCTTTGTGCCCAGAGTGCTTCATCCTGCCAAGGACTGAGGTAGTTGATGTGTGTGAGAAGGTAGCCTCTTTCTAGCCTTGTTACCCCCACTTTTGGCCTGTTTGTGAGTGTATGTCAGGGTGTTTGTCACTGTTTTCACTGTCTCACTGGGATCCTGATAGCCAGGCCTCAGTGCTCATAGTGAAAACACTATGTTTTCAGTATGGTTGTTATGTGTCACTGGGATCCTGCTGGTCAGGACCCCAGTGCTCATAGGTTTGTGGCCTATATGTATGTGTCACTGGGACCCTGTCACACAGGGCCCCAGTGCTCATAGGTGTGCATGTATATGTTCCCTGTGTGGTGCCTAACTGTCTCACTGAGGCTCTGCTAATCAGAACCTCAGTGGTTATGCTCTCTCGTTTCTTTCCAAATTGTCACTAACAGGCTAGTGACCATTTTTACCAATTTACATTGGCTTACTGGAACACCCTTATAATTCCCTAGTATATGGTACTGAGGTACCCAGGGTATTGGGGTTCCAGGAGATCCCTATGGGCTGCAGCATTTCTTTTGCCACCCATAGGGAGCTCTGACAATTCTTACACAGGCCTGCCACTGCAGCCTGAGTGAAATAACGTCCACGTTATTTCACAGCCATTTTACACTGCACTTAAGTAACTTATAAGTCACCTATATGTCTAACCTTTACCTGGTAAAGGTTAGGTGCAAAGTTACTTAGTGTGAGGGCACCCTGGCACTAGCCAAGGTGCCCCCACATTGTTCAGAGCCAATTCACTGAACTTTGTGAGTGCGGGGACACCATTACACGCGTGCACTACATATAGGTCACTACCTATATGTAGCTTCACCATGGTAACTCCGAATATGGCCATGTAACATGTCTATGATCATGGAATTGCCCCCTCTATGCCATCCTGGCATTGTTGGTACAATTCCATGATCCCAGTGGTCTGTAGCACAGACCCTGGTACTGCCAGACTGCCCTTCCTGGGGTTTCTCTGCAGCTGCTGCTGCTGCCAACCCCTCAGACAGGCAGCTGCCCTCCTGGGGTCCAGCCAGGCCTGGCCCAGGATGGCAGAACAAAGAACTTCCTCTGAGAGAGGGTGTGACACCCTCTCCCCTTGGAAAATGGTGTGAAGGCAGGGGAGGAGTAGCCTCCCCCAGCCTCTGGAAATGCTTTGTTGGGCACAGATGTGCCCAATTCTGCATAAGCCAGTCTACACCGGTTCAGGGACCCCTTAGCCCCTGCTCTGGCGCGAAACTGGACAAAGGAAAGGGGAGTGACCACTCCCCTGACCTGCACCTCCCCTGGGAGGTGTCCAGAGCTCCTCCAGTGTGCTCCAGACCTCTGCCATCTTGGAAACAGAGGTGCTGCTGGCACACTGGACTGCTCTGAGTGGCCAGTGCCACCAGGTGACGTCAGAGACTCCTTGTGATAGGCTCCTTCAGGTGTTAGTAGCCTTTCCTCTCTCCTAGGTAGCCAAACCCTCTTTTCTGGCTATTTAGGGTCTCTGTCTCTGGGGAAACTTTAGATAACGAATGCATGAGCTCAGCCGAGTTCCTCTGCATCTCCCTCTTCACCTTCTGATAAGGAATCGACCGCTGACCGCGCTGGAAGCCTGCAAACCTGCAACATAGTAGCAAAGACGACTACTGCAACTCTGTAACGCTGATCCTGCCGCCTTCTCGACTGTTTTCCTGCTTGTGCATGCTGTGGGGGTAGTCTGCCTCCTCTCTGCACCAGAAGCTCCGAAGAAATCTCCCGTGGGTCGACGGAATCTTCCCCCTGCAACCGCAGGCACCAAAAAGCTGCATCTCCGGTCCCTTGGGTCTCCTCTCAGCACGACGAGCGAGGTCCCTCGAATCCAGCGACACCGTCCAAGTGACCCCCACAGTCCAGTGACTCTTCAGCCCAAGTTTGGTGGAGGTAAGTCCTTGCCTCACCTCGCTGGGCTGCATTGCTGGGAACCGCGACTTTGCAAGCTTCTCCGGCCCCTGTGCACTTCCGGCGGAAATCCTTCGTGCACAGCCAAGCCTGGGTCCACGGCACTCTAACCTGCATTGCACGACTTTCTAAGTTGGTCTCCGGCGACGTGGGACTCCTTTGTGCAACTTCGGCGAGCACCGTTTCACGCATCCTCGTAGTGCCTGTTTCTGGCACTTCTCCGGGTGCTACCTGCTTCAGTGAGGGCTCTTTGTCTTGCTCGACGTCCCCTCTCTCTGCAGGTCCAATTTGCGACCTCCTGGTCCCTCCTGGGCCCCAGCAGCGTCCAAAAACGCCAAACGCACGATTTGCGTGTAGCAAGGCTTGTTGGCGTCCATCCGGCGGGAAAACACTTCTGCACGACTCTCCAAGGCGTGGGGGATCCATCCTCCAAAGGGGAAGTCTCTAGCCCTTGTCGTTCCTGCAGTATTCACAGTTCTTCAGCCTAGTAAGAGCTTCTTTGCACCAACCGCTGGCATTTCTTGGGCATCTGCCCATCTCCGAGCTGCTTGTGACTTTTGGACTTGGTCCCCTTGTTCCACAGGTACCTTCAGACAGGAATCCATCGTTGTTGCATTGCTGATTTGTGTTTTCCTTGCATTCTCCCTCTAACACGACTATTTTGTCCTTAGGGGAACTTTGGTGCACTTTGCACTCACTTTTCAGGGTCTTGGGGAGGGTTATTTTTCTAACTCTCACTATTTTCTAATAGTCCCAGCGACCCTCTACAAGGTCACATAGGTTTGGGGTCCATTCGTGGTTCGCATTCCACTTCTGGAGTATATGGTTTGTGTTGCCCCTATCCCTATGTTTCCCCATTGCATCCTATTGTAACTATACATTGTTTGCACTGTTTTCTAAGACTATACTGCATATTTTTGCTATTGTGTATATATATCTTGTGTATATTTCCTATCCTCTCACTGAGGGTACACTCTAAGATACTTTGGCATATTGTCATAAAAATAAAGTACCTTTATTTTTAGTATAACTGTGTATTGTGTTTTCTTATGATATTGTGCATATGACACTAAGTGGTACTGTAGTAGCTTCACACGTCTCCTAGTTCAGCCTGAGCTGCTTTGCTAAGCTACCATTATCTATCAGCCTAAGCTGCTAGACACCCTATACACTAATAAGGGATAACTGGGCCTGGTGCAAGGTGCAAGTACCCCTTGGTACTCACTACAAGCCAGTCCAGCCTCCTACAATGTGATACTCCACTGGTTCTGGAGGGGGCTTTGTGCCCAGAGTGCTTCATCCTGCCAAGGACAGAGGTAGTGGATGTGACACGCCACTGGTTCTGCAGGGGGCTTTGTGCCCAGGGTGCTTCATCCTGCCAGGGACTGAGGTAGTGGATGCCTTTCTCCATTGGTTCTGGAGGGGGCTTTGTGCCCAGAGTGCTTCATCCTGCCAAGGACTTAGGTAGTGGATGTGATACTCCACTGGTTCTGGAGGGGGCTTTGTGCCGAGAGTGCTTCATCCTGCCAAGGACAGAGGTAGTGGATGTGATACTCCACTGGTTCTGGAGGGTGCTTTGTGCCCAGAGTGCTACATCCTGCCAAGGACTGAGGTAGTGGATGTGATACTCCACTGGTTCTGGAGGGGGCTTGTGCCCAGAGTGCTTCATCCTGCTAAGGCCTGAGGTAGTGGATGCCTTTCTCCACTGGTTCTGGGGGGGGGGGGGGTTTGTGCCCAGAGTGCTTCATCCTGCCAAGGACAGAGGTAGTGGATGTGATACTCCACTGGTTCTGGAGGGAGCTTTGTGCCCAGAGTGCTTCATACTGCCAAGGACTGAAGTAGTGGATGTGATACTCCACTGGTTCTGGAGGGGGCTTTGTGCCCAGAGTGCTTCATCCTGCCAAGGACTGAGGTAGTGGATGTGATACTCCACTAGTTCTGGAGGGAGCTTTGTGCCCAGAGTGCTTCATCCTGCCAAGGACTGAGGTAGTGGATGTAATTCTCCACTGGTTCTGGAGGGAGCTTTGTGCCCAGAGTGCTTCATCCTGCCAAGGACAGAGGTAGTGGATGTGATACGCCACTGGTTCTGCAGGGGGCTTTGTGCCCAGGGTGCTTCATCCTGTCAGGGCCTGAGGTAGTGGATACCTTTCTCCACTGGTTCTGGAGGGGGCTTTGTGCCCAGAGTGCTTCATCCTGCCAAGGACTGAGGTAGTGGATGTGATACTCCACTGGTTCTGGAGGGGGCTTTGTGCTGAGAGTGCTTCATCCTGCCAAGGACAGAGGTAGTGGATGTGATACTCCACTGGTTCTGGAGGGTGCTTTGTGCCCAGAGTGCTACATCCTGCCAAGGACTGAGGTAGTTGATGTGATACTCCACTGGTTCTGGAGGGGGCTTATGCCCAGAGTGCTTCATCCTGCCAAGGCCTGAGGTAGTGGATGCCTTTCTCCACTGGTTCTGGGGGAAGGGGGGACTTTGTGCCCAGAGTGCTACATCCTGCCAAGGACTGAGGTAGTGGATATGATACTCCACTGGTTCTGGAGGGGGCTTTGTGCCCAGAGTGCTTCATCCTGACAAGGACAGAGGTAGTGGATGTGATACTCCACTGGTTCTGGGGGGGGCGTTGTGCCCAGAGTGCTTCATCCTGCCAAGGACTGGGGTAGTGGATGTGATAATCCACTGGTTCTGGAGGGGGCTTTGTGCCCAGAGTGCTTCATCCTGCCAAGGACAGAGGTAGTGGATGTGATATTCCACTGGTTCTGGAGGGGGCTTTGTGCCCAGAGTGCTTCATCCTGCCAAGGACTGAGGTAGTGGATGTGATACTCCACTGGATCTGGAGGGGGCTTTTTGCCCAGAGTACTTCATCCTGCCAAGGACAGAGGTAGTGGATGTGATACTCCACTGGTTCTGGAGGGGGCTTTGTGCCCAGGGTGCTTCATCCTGCCAGGGACTGAGGTAGTGGATGCCTTTCTCCACTGGTTCTGGAGGGGGTTTTGTGCCCAGAGTGCTTCATCCTGCGAAGGACTGAGGTAGTGGATGCCTTTCTCCACTGGTTCTGGAGGGGGCTTTGTGCCCAGAGTGCTTCATCCTGCCAAGGACTGAGGTAGTGGATGTGATTCTCCATTGGTTCTGGAGGGGGCTTTGTGCCCAGAGTGCTTCATCCTGCCAAGGACTGAGGTAGTGGATGTGATACTCCACTGGTTCTGGAGGGGGCTTTTTGCCCAGAGTACTTCATCCTGCCAGGGACAGAGGTAGTGGATGTGATACTCCACTGGTTCTGGAGGGGGCTTTGTGCCCAGGGTGCTTCATCCTGCCAGGGACTGAGGTAGTGGATGCCTTTCTCCACTGGTTCTGGAGGGGGTTTTGTGCCCATAGTGCTTCATCCTGCCAAGGACTGAGGTAGTGGATGTGATAATCCACTGGTTCTGGAGGGGGCTTTGTGCCCAGAGTGCTTCATCCTGCCAAGGACCGAGGTAGTGAATGTGATACTTCACTGGTTCTGGAGGGGGCTTTGTGCCCAGAGTGCTTCATCCTGCCAAGGGCTGATGTAGTGGATGTGATACTCCACTGGTTCTGGAGAAGGCTTGTGCCCAGAGTGATTCATCCTGCCAAGGCCTGAGGTAGTGGGTGCCTTTCTCCACTGGTTCTGGAGGGGGCTTTGTGCCCAGAGTGCTTCATCCTGCCAAGGACTGAGGTAGTGGATGTAATACTCCACTGGTTCTGGAGGGGGCTTTGTGCCCAGAGTGCTTCATCCTGCCAAGGACAGAGGCAGTGGATGTGACACTCCACTGGTTCTGGAGGGGGCTTTGTGCCCAGAGTGCTTCATCCTGCCAAGGACTGAGGTAGTTGATGTGATACTCCACTGGTTCTGGAGGGGTCTTTGTGCCCAGAGTGCTTCATCCTGCCAAGGACTGAGGTAGTGGATGTGTACTCCACTGGTTCTGGAGTGGGCTTTGTGCCCAGAGTGCTTCAACCTGCCAAGGACAGAGGTAGTGGATGCCTTTCTCCACTAGATCTGGAGGGGGCTTTGTGCCCAGAGTGCTTCATCCTGCCAAGGACTTAGGTAGTGGATGCCTTTCTCCACTTGTTCCGGAGGGGGCTTTGTGCCCAGAGTGCTTCATGCTGCCAAGGACTGAGGTAGTGGATGTGATACTCCACTGGTTCTGGATGGGGCTTTGTGCCCAGAGTGCTTCATACTGCCAAGGACTGAGGTAGTGGATGTGATACTCCACTGGTTCTGAAGGGGGCTTTGTGCCCAGAGTACTTCATCCTGCCAAGGACTGAGGTAGTGGATGCCTTTCTCCACTGGTTCTGGAGAGGGCTTTGTGCCCAGAGTGCTTCATCCTGCCAAGGACAGAGGTAGTGGATGCGATACTCCATTGGTTCTGGAGGGGGCTTTGTGCCCAGAGTGCTTCATCCTGCCAAGGACTGAGGTAGTGGATGTGAAACTCCACTGGTTCTGGAGGGGGCTTTGTGCCCAGAGTGATTCATCCTGCTAAGGACTGAGGTAGTGGATGTGATACTCCACTGGTTCTGGAGGGCGCTTTTTGCCCAGAGTGCTTCATCTTGCCAAGGCCTGAGGTAGTGGATGCCTTTCTCCACTGGTTCTGGAGGGGGCTTTGTGCCCAGAGTGCTTCATCTTGCCAAGGACTGAGGTAGTGGATGTGATACTCCATTGGTTCTGGAGGGGGTTTTGTGCCCAGAGTGCTTCATCCTGCCAAGGACTGAGGTAGTGGATGTGATACTCCACTGGTTCTGGAGGGGGCTTTGTGCCCAGAGTGCTTCATCCTGCCAAGGACTGAGGTAGTGGATGTGATGCTCCACTGGTTCTGGAGGGGGCTTTGGGTCCCAGAGTGCTTCATCTTGCCAAGGCCTGAGGTAGTGGATGCCTCTCTTCACTGGTTCTGGAGGGGGCTTTGTGCCCAGAGTGCTTCATCCTGTCAAGGACTGAGGTAGTGGATGTGATACTCCACTGGTTCTGCATGGGGCTTTGTGCCCAGAGTGCTTCATCCTGCCAAGGACAGAGGTAGTGGATGTGATACTCCACTGGTTCTGGAGGGGGCTTTGTGCCCAGAGTGCTTCATACTGCCAAGGACTGAGGTAGTGGATGTGATACTCCACTGGTTCTGGAGGGGGCTTTGTGCCCAGAGTGCTTCATCCTGCCAAGGACTGAGGTAGTAGATGTGATACTCCACTGGTTCTGGAGGGAGCTTTGTGCCCAGAGTGCTTCATCCTGCCAAGGACTGAGGTAGTGGATGTAATTCTTCACTGGTTCTGGAGGGGGCTTTGTGCCCAGAGTGCTTCATCCTGCCAAGGACAGAGGTAGTGGATGTGATACGCCACTGGTTCTGCAGGGGGCTTTGTGCCCAGGGTGCTTCATCCTGTCAGGGCCTGAGGTAGTGGATGCCTTTCTCCACTGGTTCTGGAGGGGGCTTTGTGCCCAGAGTGCTTCATCCTGCCAAGGACTTAGGTAGTGGATGTGATACTCCACTGGTTCTGGAGGGGGGTTTGTGCCGAGAGTGCTTCATCCTGCCAAGGACAGAGGTAGTGGATGTGATACTCCACTGGTTCTGGAGGGTGCTTTGTGCCCAGAGTGCTACATCCTGCCAAGGACTGAGGTAGTGGATGTGATACTCCACTGGTTCTGGAGGGGGCTTGTGCCCAGAGTGCTTCATCCTGCCAAGGCCTGAGGTAGTGGATGCCTTTCTCCACTGGTTCTAAGGGGGGGGGGGCTTTGTGCCCAGAGTGCTTCATCCTGCCAAGGACTGAGGTAGTGGATGTAATACTCCACTGGTTCTGGAGGGGGCTTTGTGCCCAGAGTGCTTCATCCTGCCAAGGACAGAGGCAGTGGATGTGACACTCCACTGGTTCTGGAGGGGGCTTTGTGCCCGGAGTGCTTCATCCTGCCAAGGACTGAGGTAGTGGATGCCTTTCTCCACTGGTTCTGGAGGGGGCTTTGTGCCCAGAGTGCTTCATCCTGCCAAGGACTGAGGTAGTAGATGTGATTCTCCACTGGTTCTGGAGGGGGCTTTGTGCCCAGGGTGCTTCATCCTGCCAAGGACAGAGGTAGTGGATGTGATACTTCACTGATTCTGGAGGGGGCTTTGTGCCCGGAGTGCTTCATCCTGCCAAGGACTGAGGTAGTGGATGCCTTTCTCCACTGGTTCTGGAGGGGGCTTTGTGCCCAGAGTGCTTCATCCTGCCAAGGACTGAGGTAGTGGATGTGATACTCCATTGGTTCTGGAGGGGGCTTTGTGCCCAGAGTGCTTCATCCTGCCAAGGACTGAGGTAGTGGATGTGATACTCCACTGGTTCTGGAGGGGGCTTTGTGCCCAGAGTGCTTCATCCTGCCAAGGACTGAGGTAGTGGATGTAATACTCCACTGGTTCTGGAGGGGGCTTTGTGCCCAGAGTACTTCATCCTGCCAGGGACAGAGGTAGCGGATGTGATACTCCACTGGTTCTACAGGGGGCTTTGTGCCCAGGGTGCTTCATCCTGCCAGGGACTGAGGTAGTGGACGCCTTTCTCCACTGGTTCTGGAGGGGGTTTTGTGCCCAGAGTGCTTCACCCTGCCAAGGACTGAGGTAGTGGATGTGATACTCCACTGGTTCTGGAGAGGGCTTTGTGCCCAGAGTGCTTCATCCTGCCAAGGACAGAGGTAGTGGATGTGATACTCCACTGGTTCTGGAGGGGGCTTTGTGCCCAGAGTGCTTCATCCTGCCAAGGGCTGATGTAGTGGATGTGATACTCCACTGGTTCTGGAGGGGGCTTGTGCCCAGAGTGATTCATCCCGCCAATGCCTGAGGTAGTGGATGCCTTTCTCCACTGGATCTGGAGGGGGCTTTGTGCCCAGAGTGCTTCATCCAGCCAAGGACTGAGGTTGTGGATGTAATACTCCACTGGTTCTGGAGGGGGCTTTGTGCCCAGAGTGCTTCATCCTGCCAAGGACAGAGGTAGTGGATGTGACACTCCACTGGTTCTGGAGGGGGCTTTGTGCCCAGAGTGCTTCATCCTGCCAAGGACTGAGGTACTTGATGTGATACTCCACTGGTTCTGGAGGGGGCTTTGTGCCCAGAGAGCTTCATCCTGCCAAGGACAGAGGTAGTGGATGTGACACGCCACTGGTTCTGCAGGGGGCTTTGTGCCCAGGGTGCTTCATCCTGCCAGGGACTGAGGTAGTGGATGCCTTTCTCCACTGGTTCTGGAGGGGGTTTTGTGCCCAGGGTGCTTCATCCTGCCAAGGACTTAGGTAGTGGATGTGATACTCCACTGGTTCTGGAGGGGGCTTTGTGCCGAGAGTGCTTCATCCTGCCAAGGAGTGAGGTGGTGGTTGTGATCCTGCACTGGTTCTAAAGGGGGCTTTGTGCCCAGAATGCTCTATCCTGTCAAGGCCTGAGGTACTGGATGTCTTTCTCCACTGGTTCTGGAGGGGGCTTTATGCCCAGAGTGCTTCATCCTGCCAAGGACTGAGGTAGTGGACGTGATACTCCACTGGTTCTGGAGGGTGCTTTGTGCCCAGAGTGCTACATCCTGCCAAGGACTGAGGTAGTGGATGTGATACTCCACTGGTTCTGGAGGTGGCTTGTGCCCAGAGTGCTTCATCCTGCCAAGGCCTGAGGTAGTGGATGCCTTTCTCCACTGGTTCTGGGGTGGGGGGGCTTTGTGCCCAGAGTGCTTCATCCTGCCAAGGACAGAGGTAGTGGATGTGATACTCCACTGGTTCTGGAGGGGGCTTTGTGCCCAGAGTGCTTCATACTGCCAAGGACTGAGGTAGTGGATGTGATACTCCACTGGTTCTGGAGGGGGCTTTGTGCCCAGAGTGCTTCATCCTGCCAAGGACTGAGGTAGTGGATGTGATACTCCACTGGTTCTGGAGGGGGCTTTGTGCCCAGAGTGCTTCATCCTGCCAAGGACTGAGGTAGTGGATGTAATACTCCACTGGTTCTGGAGGGGGCTTTGTGCCCAGAGTGCTTCATCCTGCAAAGGACAGAGGTAGTGGATGTGATACGCCACTGGTTCTGCAGGGGGCTTTGTGCCAAGGGTGCTTCATCCTGTCAGGGCCTGAGGTAGTGGATGCCTTTCTCCACTGGTTCTGGAGGGGGCTTTGTGCCCAGAGTGCTTCATCCTGCCAATGACTGAGGTAGTGGATGTGATACTCCACTGGTTCTGGAGGGGGCTTTGTGCCGAGAGTGCTTCATCCTGCCAAGGACAGAGGTAGTGGATGTGATACTCCACTGGTTCTGGAGGGTGCTTTGTGCCCAGAGTGCTACATCCTGCCAAGGACTGAGGTAGTGGATGTGATACTCCACTGGTTCTGGAGGGGGCTTGTGCCCAGAGTGCTTCATCCTGCCAAGGCCTGAGGTAGTGGATGCCTTTCTCCACTGGTTCTGGGGGAAGGGGGGACTTTGTGCCAGAGTGCTACATCCTGCCAAGGACTGAGGTAGTGGATGTGATACTCCACTGGTTCTGGAGGGGGCTTTGTGCCCAGAGTGCTTCATCCTGCCAAGGACAGAGGTAGTGGATGTGATACTCCACTGGTTCTGGGGGGGGGCTTTGTGCCCAGAGTGCTTCATCCTGCCAAGGACTGAGGTAGTGGATGTGATACTCCACTGGTTCTGGAGGGGGCTTTGTGCCCAGAGTGCTTCATCCTGCCAAGGACAGAGGTAGTGGATGTGATATTCCACTGGTTCTGGAGGGGGCTTTGTGCCCAGAGTGCTTCATCCTGCCAAGGACTGAGGTAGTGGATGTGATACTCCACTGGTTCTGGAGGGGGCTTTGTGACCAGAGTGCTTCATCCTGCCAAGGACAGAGGTAGTGGATGTGATATTCCACTGGTTCTGGAGGGGGCTTTGTGCCCAGAGTGCTTCATCCTGCCAGGGACTGAGGTAGTGGATGCCTTTCTCCACTGGTTCTGGAGGGGGTTTTGTGCCCAGAGTGCTTCATCCTGCGAAGGACTGAGGTAGTGGATGCCTTTCTCCACTGGTTCTGGAGGGGGCTTTGTGCCCAGAGTGCTTCATCCTGCCAAGGACTGAGGTAGTGGATGTGATACTCCATTGGTTCTGGAGGGGGCTTTGTGCCCAGAGTGCTTCATCCTGCCAAGGACTGAGGTAGTGGATGTGATACTCCACTGGTTCTGGAGGGGGCTTTTTGGCCAGAGTACTTCATCCTGCCAGGGACAGAGGTAGTGGATGTGATACTCCACTGGTTCTGGAGGGGGCTTTGTGCCCAGGGTGCTTCATCCTGCCAGGGACTGAGGTAGTGGATGCCTTTCTCCACTGGTTCTGGAGGGGGCTTTGTGCCCATAGTGCTTCATCCTGCCAAGGACTGAGGTAGTGGATGTGATACTCCACTGGTTCTGGAGGGGGCTTTGTGCCCAGAGTGCTTCATCCTGCCAAGGACCGAGGTAGTGAATGTGATACTCCACTGGTTCTGGAGGGGGCTTTGTGCCCAGAGTGCTTCATCCTGCCAAGGGCTGATGTAGTGGATGTGATACTCCACTGGTTCTGGAGAAGGCTTGTGCCCAGAGTGATTCATCCTGCCAAGGCCTGAGGTAGTGGGTGCCTTTCTCCACTGGTTCTGGAGGGGGCTTTGTGCCCAGAGTGCTACATCCTGCCAAGGACTGAGGTAGTGGATGTGATACTCCACTGGTTCTGGAGGGGGCTTTGTGCCCAGAGTGCTTCATCCTGCCAAGGAGTGAGGTAGTGGTTGTGATCCTGCACTGGTTCTAAAGGGGGCTTTGTGCCCAGAATGCTCTATCCTGTCAAGGCCTGAGGTACTGGATGTCTTTCTCCACTGGTTCTGGAGGGGGCTTTATGCCCAGAGTGCTTCATCCTGCCAAGGACTGAGGTAGTGGATGTGATACTCCACTGGTTCTGGAGTGGGCTTTGTGCCCAGAGTGCTTCATCCTGCCAAGGACAGAGGTAGTGGATGCCTTTCTCCACTGGATCTGGAGGGGGCTTTGTGCCCAGAGTGCTTCATCCTGCCAAGGACAGAGGTAGTGGATGCCTTTCTCCACTTGTTCCGGAGGGGGCTTTGTGCCCAGAGTGCTTCATGCTGCCAAGGACTGAGGTAGTGGATGTGATACTCCACTGGTTCTGGAGGGGGCTTTGTGCCCAGAGTGCTTCATACTGCCAAGGACTGAGGTAGTGGATGTGATACTCCACTGGTTCTGAAGGGGGCTTTGTGCCCAGAGTACTTCATCCTGCCAAGGACTGAAGTAGTGGATGCCTTTCTCCACTGGTTCTGGAGAGGGCTTTGTGCCCAGAGTGCTTCATCCTGCCAAGGACAGAGGTAGTGGATGTGATACTCCATTGGTTCTGGAGGGGGCTTTGTGCCCAGAGTGCTTCATCCTGCCAAGGACTGAGGTAGTGGATGTGAAACTCCACTGGTTCTGGAGGGGGCTTTGTGCCCAGAGTGATTCATCCTGCTAAGGACTGAGGTAGTGGATGTGATACTCCACTGGTTCTGGAGGGCGCTTTTTGCCCAGAGTGCTTCATCTTGCCAAGGCCTGAGGTAGTGGATGCCTTTCTCCACTGGTTCTGGAGGGGGCTTTGTGCCCAGAGTGCTTCATCTTGCCAAGGACTGAGGTAGTGGATGTGATACTCCATTGGTTCTGGAGGGGGTTTTGTGCCCAGAGTGCTTCATCCTGCCAAGGACTGAGGTAGTGGATGTGATACTCCACTGGTTCTGGAGGGGGCTTTGTGCCCAGAGTGCTTCATCCTGCCAAGGACTGAGGTAGTGGATGTGATGCTCCACTGGTTCTGGAGGGGGCTTTGGGTCCCAGAGTGCTTCATCTTGCCAAGGCCTGAGGTAGTGGATGCCTCTCTTCACTGGTTCTGGAGGGGGCTTTGTGCCCGGAGTGCTTCATCCTGCCAAGGACTGAGGTAGTGGATGTGATACTCCACTGGTTCTGCATGGGGCTTTGTGCCCAGAGTGCTTCATCCTGCCAAGGACAGAGGTAGTGGATGTGATACTCCACTGGTTCTGGAGGGGGCTTTGTGCCCAGAGTGCTTCATCCTGTCAAGGACTGAGGTAGTGGATGTGATACTCCACTGGTTCTGGAGGGGGCTTTGTGCCCAGAGTGCTTCATCCTGCCAAGGCCTGAGGTAGTGGATGACTTTCTCCACTGGTTCTGGAGGGGGCTTGGTGCCTAGAGTGCTTCATCCTGCCAAGGACAGAGATAGTGGATGTGATACTCCACTGGTTCTGGAGGGGGCTTTGTGCCCAGAGTGCTTCATCCTGCCAAGGACTCAGGTAGTGGATGTGATACTTCACTGGTTCTGGAGGGGGCTTGTGCCCAGAGTGCTTCATCCTGCCAAGGCCTGAGGTAGTGGATGCCTTTCTCCACTGGTTCTGGAGGGGGCTTTGTGCCCATAGTGCTTCATCCTGCCAAGGACTGAGGTAGTGGATGTGATACTCCACTGGTTCTGGAGGGGGCTTTGTGCCCAGAGTGCTTCATCCTGCCAAGGACTGAGGTAGTGGATGTGAAACTCCACTGGTTCTGGAGGGGGCTTTGTGCCCAGAGTGATTCATCCTGCTAAGGACTGAGGTAGTGGATGTGATACTCCACTGGTTCTGGAGGGCGCTTTTTGCCCAGAGTGCTTCATCTTGCCAAGGCCTGAGGTAGTGGATGCCTTTCTCCACTGGTTCTGGAGGGGGCTTTGTGCCCATAGTGCTTCATCCTGCCAAGGCCTGAGGTAGTGGATGACTTTCTCCACTGGTTCTGGAGGGGGCTTGGTGCCCAGAGTGCTTCATCCTGCCAAGGACAGAGATAGTGGATGTGATACTCCACTGGTTCTGGAGGGGGCTTTGTGCCCAGAGTGCTTCATCCTGCCAAGGACCGAGGTAGTGAATGTGATACTCCACTGGTTCTGGAGGGGGCTTTGTGCCCAGAGTGCTTCATCCTGCCAAGGGCTGATGTAGTGGATGTGATACTCCACTGGTTCTGGAGAAGGCTTGTGCCCAGAGTGATTCATCCTGCCAAGGCCTGAGGTAGTGGGTGCCTTTCTCCACTGGTTCTGGAGGGGGCTTTGTGCCCAGAGTGCTACATCCTGCCAAGGACTGAGGTAGTGGATGTGATACTCCACTGGTTCTGGAGGGGGCTTTGTGCCCAGAGTGCTTCATCCTGCCAAGGAGTGAGGTAGTGGTTGTGATCCTGCACTGGTTCTAAAGGGGGCTTTGTGCCCAGAATGCTCTATCCTGTCAAGGCCTGAGGTACTGGATGTCTTTCTCCACTGGTTCTGGAGGGGGCTTTATGCCCAGAGTGCTTCATCCTGCCAAGGACTGAGGTAGTGGATGTGATACTCCACTGGTTCTGGAGTGGGCTTTGTGCCCAGAGTGCTTCATCCTGCCAAGGACAGAGGTAGTGGATGCCTTTCTCCACTGGATCTGGAGGGGGCTTTGTGCCCAGAGTGCTTCATCCTGCCAAGGACAGAGGTAGTGGATGCCTTTCTCCACTTGTTCCGGAGGGGGCTTTGTGCCCAGAGTGCTTCATGCTGCCAAGGACTGAGGTAGTGGATGTGATACTCCACTGGTTCTGGAGGGGGCTTTGTGCCCAGAGTGCTTCATACTGCCAAGGACTGAGGTAGTGGATGTGATACTCCACTGGTTCTGAAGGGGGCTTTGTGCCCAGAGTACTTCATCCTGCCAAGGACTGAAGTAGTGGATGCCTTTCTCCACTGGTTCTGGAGAGGGCTTTGTGCCCAGAGTGCTTCATCCTGCCAAGGACAGAGGTAGTGGATGTGATACTCCATTGGTTCTGGAGGGGGCTTTGTGCCCAGAGTGCTTCATCCTGCCAAGGACTGAGGTAGTGGATGTGAAACTCCACTGGTTCTGGAGGGGGCTTTGTGCCCAGAGTGATTCATCCTGCTAAGGACTGAGGTAGTGGATGTGATACTCCACTGGTTCTGGAGGGCGCTTTTTGCCCAGAGTGCTTCATCTTGCCAAGGCCTGAGGTAGTGGATGCCTTTCTCCACTGGTTCTGGAGGGGGCTTTGTGCCCAGAGTGCTTCATCTTGCCAAGGACTGAGGTAGTGGATGTGATACTCCATTGGTTCTGGAGGGGGTTTTGTGCCCAGAGTGCTTCATCCTGCCAAGGACTGAGGTAGTGGATGTGATACTCCACTGGTTCTGGAGGGGGCTTTGTGCCCAGAGTGCTTCATCCTGCCAAGGACTGAGGTAGTGGATGTGATGATCCACTGGTTCTGGAAGGGGCTTTGGGTCCCAGAGTGCTTCATCTTGCCAAGGCCTGAGGTAGTGGATGCCTCTCTTCACTGGTTCTGGAGGGGGCTTTGTGCCCAGAGTGCTTCATCCTGCCAAGGACTGAGGTAGTGGATGTGATACTCCACTGGTTCTGCATGGGGCTTTGTGCCCAGAGTGCTTCATCCTGCCAAGGACAGAGGTAGTGGATGTGATACTCCACTGGTTCTGGAGGGGGCTTTGTGCCCAGAGTGCTTCATCCTGTCAAGGACTGAGGTAGTGGATGTGATACTCCACTGGTTCTGGAGGGGGCTTTGTGCCCAGAGTGCTTCATCCTGCCAAGGCCTGAGGTAGTGGATGACTTTCTCCACTGGTTTTGGAGGGGGCTTGGTGCCCAGAGTGCTTCATCCTGCCAAGGACAGAGATAGTGGATGTGATACTCCACTGGTTCTGGAGGGGGCTTTGTGCCCAGAGTGCTTCATCCTGCCAAGGACTCAGGTAGTGGATGTGATACTTCACTGGTTCTGGAGGGGGCTTGTGCCCAGAGTGCTTCATCCTGCCAAGGCCTGAGGTAGTGGATGCCTTTCTCCACTGGTTCTGGACGGGGCTTTGTGCCCAGAGTGCTACATCCTGCCAAGGACTGAGGTAGTGGATGTGCCACTCCACTGCTTCTGGAGGGGGCTTTGTGCCCAGAGTGCTTCATCCTGCCAAGGACTGAGGTAGTGGATGTGATCCTCCACTGGTTCTGAAGGGGGCTTTGTGCCCAGAGTGCTTCATCCTGCCAAGGCCTGAGGTAGTGGATGCCTTTCTCCACTGGTTCTGGAGGGGGCTTTGTGCCCAGAGTGCTTCATCCTGCCAAGGACTGAGGTAGTAGATGTGATTCTCCACTGGTTCTGGAGGGGGCTTTGTGCCCAGGGTGCTTCATCCTGCCAAGGACAGAGGTAGTGGATGTGATACTTCACTGATTCTGGAGGGGGCTTTGTGCCCGGAGTGCTTCATCCTGCTAAGGACTGAGGTAGTGGATGCCTTTCTCCACTGGTTCTGGAGGGGGCTTTGTGCCCAGAGTGCTTCATCCTGCCAAGGACTGAGGTAGTGGATGTGATACTCCATTGGTTCTGGAGGGGGCTTTGTGCCCAGAGTGCTTCATCCTGCCAAGGACTGAGGTAGTGGATGTGATACTCCACTGGTTCTGGAGGGGGCTTTGTGCCCAGAGTGCTTCATCCTGCCAAGGACTGAGGTAGTGGATGTAATACTCCACTGGTTCTAGAGGGGGCTTTGTGCCCAGAGTACTTCATCCTGCCAGGGACAGAGGTAGCGGATGTGATACTCCACTGGTTCTACAGGGGGCTTTGTGCCCAGGGTGCTTCATCCTGCCAGGGACTGAGGTAGTGGATGCCTTTCTCCACTGGTTCTGGAGGGGGTTTTGTGCCCAGAGTGCTTCACCCTGCCAAGGACTGAGGTAGTGGATGTGATACTCCACTGGTTCTGGAGAGGGCTTTGTGCCCAGAGTGCTTCATCCTGCCAAGGACAGAGGTAGTGGATGTGATACTCCACTGGTTCTGGAGAGGGCTTTGTGCCCAGAGTGCTTCATCCTGCCAAGGGCTGATGTAGTGGATGTGATACTCCACTGGTTCTGGAGGGGGCTTGTGCCCAGAGTGATTCATCCCGCCAAGGCCTGAGGTAGTGGATGCCTTTCTCCACTGGATCTGGAGGGGGCTTTGTGCCCAGAGTGCTTCATCCTGCCAAGGACTGAGGTAGTGGATGTAATACTCCACTGGTTCTGGAGGGGGCTTTGTGCCCAGAGTGCTTCATCCTGCCAAGGACAGAGGTAGTGGATGTGACACTCCACTGGTTCTGGAGGGGGCTTTGTTCCCAGAGTGCTTCATCCTGCCAAGGACTGAGGTAGTTGATGTGATACTCCACTGGTTCTGGAGGGGGCTTTGTGCCCAGAGAGCTTCATCCTGCCAAGGACAGAGTTAGTGGATGTGACACGCCACTGGTTCTGCAGGGGGCTTTGTGCCCAGGGTGCTTCATCCTGCCAGGGACTGAGGTAGTGGATGCCTTTCTCCACTGGTTCTGGAGGGGGTTTTGTGCCCAGGGTGCTTCATCCTGCCAAGGACTTAGGTAGTGGATGTGATACTCCACTGGTTCTGGAGGGGGCTTTGTGCCGAGAGTGCTTCATCCTGCCAAGGACAGAGGTAGTGGACGTGATACTCCACTGGTTCTGGAGGGTGCTTTGTGCCCAGAGTGCTACATCCTGCCAAGGACTGAGGTAGTGGATGTGATACTCCACTGGTTCTGGAGGGGGCTTGTGCCCAGAGTGCTTCATCCTGCCAAGGCCTGAGGTAGTGGATGCCTTTCTCCACTGGTTCTGGGGGGGGGGGGGGCTTTGTGCCCAGAGTGCTTCATCCTGCCAAGGACAGAGGTAGTGGATGCCTTTCTCCACTGATTCTGGAGGGGGCTTTGTGCCCGGAGTGCTTCATCCTGCCAAGGACTGAGGTAGTGGATGCCTTTCTCCACTGGTTCTGGAGGGGGCTTTGTGCCCAGAGTGCTTCATCCTGCCAAGGACTGAGGTAGTGGATGTGATACTCCATTGGTTCTGGAGGGGGCTTTGTGCCCAGAGTGCTTCATCCTGCCAAGGACTGAGGTAGTGGATGTGACACTCCACTGGTTCTGGAGGGGGCTTTGTGCCCAGAGTGCTTCATCCTGCCAAGGACTGAGGTAGTGGATGTAATACTCCACTGGTTCTGGAGGGGGCTTTGTGCCCAGAGTACTTCATCCTGCCAGGGACAGAGGTAGCGGATGTGATACTCCACTGGTTCTACAGGGGGCTTTGTGCCCAGGGTGCTTCATCCTGCCAGGGACTGAGGTAGTGGATGCCTTTCTCACTGGTTCTGGAGGGGGTTTTGTGCCCAGAGTGCTTCACCCTGCCAAGGACTGAGGTAGTGGATGTGATACTCCACTGGTTCTGGAGAGGGCTTTGTGCCCAGAGTGCTTCATCCTGCCAAGGACAGAGGTAGTGGATGTGATACTCCACTGGTTCTGGAGGGGGCTTTGTGCCCAGAGTGCTTCATCCTGCCAAGGGCTGATGTAGTGGATGTGATACTCCACTGGTTCTGGAGGGGGCTTGTGCCCAGAGTGATTCATCCCGCCAAGGCCTGAGGTAGTGGATGCCTTTCTCCACTGGATCTGGAGGGGGCTTTGTGCCCAGAGTGCTTCATCCAGCCAAGGACTGAGGTAGTGGATGTAATACTCCACTGGTTCTGGAGGGGGCTTTGTGCCCAGAGTGCTTCATCCTGCCAAGGACAGAGGTAGTGGATGTGACACTCCACTGGTTCTGGAGGGGGCTTTGTGCCCGAAGTGCTTCATCCTGCCAAGGACTGAGGTAGTTGATGTGATACTCCACTGGTTCTGGAGCGGGCTTTGTGCCCAGAGAGCTTCATCCTGCCAAGGACAGAGGTAGTGGATGTGACACGCCACTGGTTCTGCAGGGGGCTTTGTGCCCAGGGTGCTTCATCCTGCCAGGGACTGAGGTAGTGGATGCCTTTCTCCACTGGTTCTGGAGGGGGTTTTGTGCCCAGGGTGCTTCATCCTGCCAAGGACTTAGGTAGTGGATGTGATACTCCACTGGTTCTGGAGGGGGCTTTGTGCCGAGAGTGCTTCATCCTGCCAAGGACAGAGGTAGTGGACGTGATACTCCACTGGTTCTGGAGGGTGCTTTGTGCCCAGAGTGCTACATCCTGCCAAGGACTGAGGTAGTGGATGTGATACTCCACTGGTTCTGGAGGGGGCTTGTGCCCAGAGTGCTTCATCCTGCCAAGGCCTGAGGTAGTGGATGCCTTTCTCCACTGGTTCTGGGGGGGGGGGCTTTGTGCCCAGAGTGCTTCATCCTGCCAAGGACAGAGGTAGTGGATGTGATACTCCACTGGTTCTGGAGGGGGCTTTGTGCCCAGAGTGCTTCATACTGCCAAGGACTGAGGTAGTGGATGTGATACTCCACTGGTTCTGGAGGGGGCTTTGTGCCCAGAGTGCTTCATCCTGCCAAGGACTGAGGTAGTGGATGTGATACTCCACTGGTTCTGGAGGGGGCTTTGTGCCCAGAGTGCTTCATCCTGCCAAGGACTGAGGTAGTGGATGTAATACTCCACTGGTTCTGGAGGGGGCTTTGTGCCCAGAGTGCTTCATCCTGCAAAGGACAGAGGTAGTGGATGTGATACGCCACTGGTTCTGCAGGGGGCTTTGTGCCAAGGGTGCTTCATCCTGTCAGGGCCTGAGGTAGTGGATGCCTTTCTCCACTGGTTCTGGAGGGGGCTTTGTGCCCAGAGTGCTTCATCCTGCCAATGACTGAGGTAGTGGATGTGATACTCCACTGGTTCTGGAGGGGGCTTTGTGCCGAGAGTGCTTCATCCTGCCAAGGACAGAGGTAGTGGATGTGATACTCCACTGGTTCTGGAGGGTGCTTTGTGCCCAGAGTGCTACATCCTGCCAAGGACTGAGGTAGTGGATGTGATACTCCACTGGTTCTGGAGGGGGCTTGTGCCCAGAGTGCTTCATCCTGCCAAGGCCTGAGGTAGTGGATGCCTTTCTCCACTGGTTCTGGGGGAAGGGGGGACTTTGTGCCCAGAGTGCTACATCCTGCCAAGGACTGAGGTAGTGGATGTGATACTCCACTGGTTCTGGAGGGGGCTTTGTGCCCAGAGTGCTTCATCCTGCCAAGGACAGAGGTAGTGGATGTGATACTCCACTGGTTCTGGGGGGGGGCTTTGTGCCCAGAGTGCTTCATCCTGCCAAGGACTGAGGTAGTGGATGTGATACTCCACTGGTTCTGGAGGGGGCTTTGTGCCCAGAGTGCTTCATCCTGCCAAGGACAGAGGTAGTGGATGTGATATTCCACTGGTTCTGGAGGGGGCTTTGTGCCCAGAGTGCTTCATCCTGCCAAGGACTGAGGTAGTGGATGTGATACTCCACTGGTTCTGGAGGGGGCTTTGTGCCCAGAGTGCTTCATCCTGCCAAGGACAGAGGTAGTGGATGTGATACTCCACTGGTTCTGGAGGAGGCTTTGTGCCCAGGGTGCTTCATCCTGCCAGGGACTGAGTGTAGGAGGCTGGACTGGCTTGTAGTGAGTACCAAGGGGTACTTGCACCTTGCACCAGGCCCAGTTATCCCTTATTAGTGTATAGGGTGTCTAGCAGCTTAGGCTGATAGATAATGGTAGCTTAGCAAAGCAGCTCAGGCTGAACTAGGAGACGTGTGAAGCTACTACAGTACCACTTAGTGTCATATGCACAATATCATAAGAAAACACAATACACAGTTATACTAAAAATAAAGGTACTTTATTTTTATGACAATATGCCAAAGTATCTTAGAGTGTACCCTCAGTAAGAGGATAGGAAATATACACAAGATATATATACACAATAGCAAAAATATGCAGTATAGTCTTAGAAAACAGTGCAAACAATGTATAATTACAATAGGATGCAATGGGGAAACATAGGGATAGGGGCAACACAAACCATATACTCCAAAAGTGGAATGTGAACCACGAATGGACCCCAAACCTATGTGACCTTGTAGAGGGTCGCTGGGACTATTAGAAAATAGTGAGAGTTAGAAAAATAACCCTCCCCAAGACCCTGAAAAGTGAGTGCAAAGTGCACCAAAGTTCCCCTAAGGACAAAATAGTCGTGTTAGAGGGAGAATGCAAGGAAAACACAAATCAGCAATGCAACAACGATGGATTCCTGTCTGAAGGTACCTGTGGAACAAGGGGACCAAGTCCAAAAGTCACAAGCAGCTCGGAGATGGGCAGATGCCCAAGAAATGCCAGCGGTTGGTGCAAAGAAGCTCTTACTAGGCTGAAGAACTGTGAATACTGCAGGAACGACAAGGGCTAGAGACTTCCCCTTTGGAGGATGGATCCCCCACGCCTTGGAGAGTCGTGCAGAAGTGTTTTCCCGCCGGATGGACGCCAACAAGCCTTGCTACACGCAAATCGTGCGTTTGGCGTTTTTGGACGCTGCTGGGGCCCAGGAGGGACCAGAAGGTCGCAAATTGGACCTGCAGAGAGAGGGGACGTCGAGCAAGACAAAGAGCCCTCACTGAAGCAGGTAGCACCCGGAGAAGTGCCAGAAACAGGCACTACGAGGATGCGTGAAACGGTGCTCGCCGAAGTTGCACAAAGGAGTCCCACGTCGCCGGAGACCAACTTAGAAAGTCGTGCAATGCAGGTTAGAGTGCCGTGGACCCAGGCTTGGCTGTGCACACAGGATTTCCGCCGGAAGTGCACAGGGGCCGGAGAAGCTTGCAAAGTCGCGGTTCCCAGCAATGCAGCCCAGCGAGGTGAGGCAAGGACTTACCTCCACCAAACTTGGGCTGAAGAGTCACTGGACTGTGGGGGTCACTTGGACGGTGTCGCTGGATTCGAGGGACCTCGCTCGTCGTGCTGAGAGGAGACCCAAGGGACCGGAGATGCAGCTTTTTGGTGCCTGCGGTTGCAGGGGGAAGATTCCGTCGACCCACGGGAGATTTCTTCGGAGCTTCTGGTGCAGAGAGGAGGCAGGCTACCCCCACAGCATGCACAAGCAGGAAAACAGTCGAGAAGGCGGCAGGATCAGCGTTACAGAGTTGCAGTAGTCGTCTTTGCTACTATGTTGCAGGTTTGCAGGCTTCCAGCGCGGTCAGCGGTCGATTCCTTATCAGAAGGTGAAGAGGGAGATGCAGAGGAACTCGGCTGAGCTCATGCATTCGTTATCTAAAGTTTCCCCAGAGACAGAGACCCTAAATAGCCAGAAAAGAGGGTTTGGCTACCTAGGAGAGAGGAAAGGCTACTAACACCTGAAGGAGCCTATCACAAGGAGTCTCTGACGTCACCTGGTGGCACTGGCCACTCAGAGCAGTCCAGTGTGCCAGCAGCACCTCTGTTTCCAAGATGGCAGAGGTCTGGAGCACACTGGAGGAGCTCTGGACACCTCCCAGGGGAGGTGCAGGTCGGGGGAGTGGTCACTCCCCTTTCCTTTGTCCAGTTTCGCGCCAGAGCAGGGGCTAAGGGGTCCCTGAACCGGTGTAGACTGGCTTATGCAGAATTGGGCACACCTGTGCCCAACAAAGCATTTCCAGAGGCTGGGGGAGGCTACTCCTCCCCTGCCTTCACACCATTTTCCAAAGGGAGAGGGTGTCACACCCTCTCTCAGAGGAAGTTCTTTGTTCTGCCATCCTGGGCCAGGCCTGGCTGGACCCCAGGAGGGCAGCTGCCTGTCTGAGGGGTTGGCAGCAGCAGCAGCTGCAGAGAAACCCCAGGAAGGGCAGTTTGGCAGTACCAGGGTCTGTGCTACAGACCACTGGGATCATGGAATTGTACCAACAATGCCAGGATGGCATAGAGGGGGCAATTCCATGATCATAGACATGTTACATGGCCATATTCGGAGTTACCATGGTGAAGCTACATATAGGTAGTGACCTATATGTAGTGCACGCGTGTAATGGTGTCCCCGCACTCACAAAGTTCAGTGAATTGGCTCTGAACAATGTGGGGGCACCTTGGCTAGTGCCAGGGTGCCCTCACACTAAGTAACTTTGCACCTAACCTTTACCAGGTAAAGGTTAGACATATAGGTGACTTATAAGTTACTTAAGTGCAGTGTAAAATGGCTGTGAAATAACGTGGACGTTATTTCACTCAGGCTGCAGTGGCAGGCCTGTGTAAGAATTGTCAGAGCTCCCTATGGGTGGCAAAAGAAATGCTGCAGCCCATAGGGATCTCTTGGAACCCCAATACCCTGGGTACCTCAGTACCATATACTAGGGGATTATAAGGGTGTTCCAGTAAGCCAATGTAAATTGGTAAAAATGGTCACTAGCCTGTCAGTGACAATTTGGAAAGCAATGAGAGAGCATAACCACTGAGGTTCTGATTAGCAGAGCCTCAGTGAGACAGTTAGTCACTACACAGGTAACACATACAGGCACACTTATGAGCACTGGGGCCCTGGGTTACCAGGGTCCCAGTGACACATACAACTAAAACAACATATATACAGTGAAAAATGGGGGTAACATGCCAGGCAAGATGGTACTTTCCTACACAACCCCCCCCCAAACGAAGGACAATAAGACTAGCCATTACCTGATGAGTCTTCATTGTCTAAGTGGAAATATCTGGAGAGTCCATCTGCATTGGAGTGGCTACTCCCAGGTCTATGTTCCACTGTATAGTCCATTCCCTGTAGGGATATGGACCACCTCAACAATTTAGGATTTTCACCTTTCATTTGTTTTAGCCAAAGTAGAGGTTTGTGGTCTGTCTGAACAATGAAGTGAGTGCCAAACAGGTATGGCCTCAACTTCTTCAGAGCCCAGACCACAGCAAAGGCCTCCCTCTCAATGGCAGACCAACGCTTTTCTCTAGGGGTCAACCTTCTACTAATAAAAGCAACAGGTTGATCCTGGCCCTCAGAATTAAGTTGTGATAGGACTGCCCCTACTCCTAATTCAGATGCATCAGTTTGGACATAGAATTTTTTAGAGTAACAAGGGCTTTTCAGGACAGGTGCAGAGCACATGGCCTGCTTCAGCTCCTCAAAAGCTTTCTGACAGTTTGCTGTCCATAATACCTTTTTAGGCATTTTCTTGGATGTGAGGTCATTAAGAGGGGCTGCAATGGAGCCATAGTTCTTAATGAACCTCCTGTAATACCCAGTGAGGCCTAGGAAGGCTCTCACCTGAGTCTGAGTGGTAGGGGGAATCCAATCAATAATAGTTTGGATTTTCCCCTGAAGTGGTGCAATCTGTTCCCCACCAACAAGGTGTCCCAGATAAACCACCTTACCCTGCCCTATCTGGCACTTTGAAGCCTTGATAGTGAGGCCTGCCTTTTGCAGGGCCTCCAAAACTTTCCAAAGGTGGACCAGGTGATCATCCCAGCTGGAGCTAAAGACAGCTATATCATCCAAATATGCTGCACTGAAAGCTTCCAGCCCTTGCAGGACTGTGTTCACCAACCTCTGAAAAGTGGCAGGTGCATTTTTCAAACCAAAAGGCATTACAGTAAACTGGTAATGTCCTCCAATGGTAGAAAATGCAGTCTTAGGTTTAGCATCTTCTGACATTTTGATCTGCCAATACCCTGCAGTCAAATCAAAAGTGCTTAGATACTTGGCAGATGCCAGTGTATCTATTAGCTCATCTGCCCTGGGTATAGGGTGAGCATCTGTTTTGGTTACCAAGTTGAGACCTCTATAGTCTACACAAAACCTCATTTCCTTCTTTCCATCTTTAGAATTGGGTTTTGGTACCAGTACCACAGGAGAAGCCCATGGACTGTCAGAGTGCTCAACCACTCCTAGTTCCAACATCTTCTGAACTTCTTGCTTTATGCAGTCCCTGACATGGTCAGGCTGCCTATAGATCTTACTTTTGACAGGTAAACTGTCTCCAGTATCTATAGTGTGCTCACACCAAGAAGTGGTGCCTGGCACAATGGAGAAGAGTTCTGAAAATTGTCCTAGGAGATTTATGCAATTATCTTTCTGCTCAGCAGTAAGACAATCAGCCAAAACTACCCCTTCCACAAGAGCATCTTGTTCTGTGGAAGAGAAGAGATCAGGTAGAGGATCACTGTCTTCTTCCTGTCCCTCATCTGTTGCCATGAGCAGGGTGAGATCAGCCCTGTCATAGTAGGGTTTCAGGCGGTTGACATGGAGCACCCTAAGGGGACTCCTGGCAGTGCCTAAGTCAACCAAGTAGGTGACTTCACCCTTCTTTTCAACAATTGTGTGTGGACCACTCCATTTATCTTGGAGTGCTCTTGGGGCCACAGGCTCCAAGACCCACACTTTCTGCCCTGGTTGGTACTGAACCAAAACAGCCTTCTGATCATGCCATTGCTTCTGGAGCTCTTGGCTGGCCTGAAGGTTTTTACTGGCCTTTTTCATGTACTCAGCCATCCTTGATCTGAGGCCAAGTACATAGTCCACAATATCCTGCTTAGGAGCTTTTAAAGGTTGTTCCCAACCCTCCTTTACAAGTGTGAGTGGACCCCTAACAGGGTGTCCAAAAAGAAGTTCAAAGGGGCTGAAGCCCACTCCTTTCTGGGGTACCTCCCTGTAGGCAAAAAGGAGGCATGGTAGAAGGATATCCCATCTCCTGCGGAGTTTTTCAGGGAGTCCCATAATCATGCCTTTGAGAGTTTTATTAAATCTCTCCACCAGTCCATTTGTTTGTGGATGATAGGGTGTTGTGAACTTGTAAGTTACACCACACTCCTTCCACATGGCCTTTAAGTATGCAGACATGAAATTGCTTCCTCTGTCTGATACTACTTCCTTTGGGAAGCCCACCCTGGAAAATATTCCCAGGAGGGCCTTTGCCACTGCAGGAGCTGTAGTGGTCCTTAAAGGAATAGCTTCAGGATACCTTGTGGCATGGTCCACTACCACTAAGATAAACCTATTGCCTGAAGCAGTAGGAGGGTCAAGGGGGCCAACTATGTCAACCCCTACCCTTTCAAAGGGAACCCCAACCACAGGCAGTGGGATAAGGGGTGCCTTTGGAGTGCTACCTGTCTTGCCACTGGCTTGACAGGTTTCACAGGACTTACAAAAATCTTTTGTGTCCTCAGACATCCTAGGCCAATGAAACAGTGGTACCAATCTGTCCCAAGTTTTCATTTGACCCAGGTGCCCAGCTAAGGGAATGTTATGTGCCAGTGTTAGGAGGAACTTTCTGTACTCCTGAGGAATCACTAATCTCCTGGCAGCTCCAGGTTTAGGATCCCTTTGCTCAGTGTACAAGAGGTTGTCCTCCCAGTAAACTCTGTGTGAGTCACTGACATCCCCATTAGCCTGTTTGACAGCTTGCTGTCTGAGACCCTCTAATGTGGGACAGGTTTGCTGTGCCACACTCAGCTCCTCTCTGGCAGGCCCCCCTTCACCCAAAAGCTCAGCAGTGTCTGCTTCCAGCTCCTCTGGTGTAGGTTCTGCACAGGGAGGGAATTCTTCTTCCTCAGAATTAGAATCCACTGTAGAGGGAGGGATAGTAGGAAGTGGTTTGCTTCTACTAGCCCTAGCTTTAGGGAGCACTTGGTCCATTGTTCCAGGATCCAAGCTTCCCTGTCCTTTTTGCTTTTTGGCCTGAGCCCTTGTCAAAGCAAAAATATGCCCTGGGATGCCCAGCATTGCTGCATGGGCCTCCAACTCCACATCTGACCAAGCTGATGTCTCCAAATCGTTCCCTAATAGACAGTCTACAGGTAAATCTGAAGCTACCACAACTTTCTTTGGACCAGATACCCCCCCCCAGTTGAGATTTACAACAGCCATGGGGTGGCTTTGTGTTATGTTGTGAGCATCGGTTACTTGGTACTGGTGTCCAAGTATGTGTTGTTCAGGGTGCACCAGTTTCTCAATCACCATTGTGACACTGGCACCTGTGTCCCTGTAGGCCTGGACCTCAACACCATTTATTAGGGTTAGTTGCTTGTACTTCTCCAAGTTATGGGGGCAAGCAACCAAAGTGGCTAAGTCAATAGCCCCTTCAGAGACTAAAGTAGCCTCTGTGGTCTCCCTAATCAGACCAACCCCAACTAAATTACCAAAAGTGAGCCCAGCTACTCCCTTGGATTGGCTATTGTAGGAAAGTACCATCTTGCCTGGCATGTTACCCCCATTTTTCACTGTATATATGTTGTTTTAGTTGTATGTGTCACTGGGACCCTGGTAACCCAGGGCCCCAGTGCTCATAAGTGTGCCTGTATGTGTTACCTGTGTAGTGACTAACTGTCTCACTGAGGCTCTGCTAATCAGAACCTCAGTGGTTATGCTCTCTCATTGCTTTCCAAATTGTCACTGACAGGCTAGTGACCATTTTTACCAATTTACATTGGCTTACTGGAACACCCTTATAATCCCCTAGTATATGGTACTGAGGTACCCAGGGTATTGGGGTTCCAGGAGATCCCTATGGGCTGCAGCATTTCTTTTGCCACCCATAGGGAGCTCTGACAATTCTTACACAGGCCTGCCACTGCAGCCTGAGTGAAATAACGTCCACGTTATTTCACAGCCATTTTACACTGCACTTAAGTAACTTATAAGTCACCTATATGTCTAACCTTTACCTGGTAAAGGTTAGGTGCAAAGTTACTTAGTGTGAGGGCACCCTGGCACTAGCCAAGGTGCCCCCACATTGTTCAGAGCCAATTCACTGAACTTTGTGAGTGCGGGGACACCATTACACGCGTGCACTACATATAGGTCACTACCTATATGTAGCTTCACCATGGTAACTCCGAATATGGCCATGTAACATGTCTATGATCATGGAATTGCCCCCTCTATGCCATCCTGGCATTGTTGGAACAATTCCATGATCCCAGTGGTCTGTAGCACAGACCCTGGTACTGCCAGACTGCCCTTCCTGGGGTTTCTCTGCAGCTGCTGCTGCTGCCAACCCCTCAGACAGGCAGCTGCCCTCCTGGGGTCCAGCCAGGCCTGGCCCAGGATGGCAGAACAAAGAACTTCCTCTGAGAGAGGGTGTGACACCCTCTCCCTTTGGAAAATGGTGTGAAGGCAGGGGAGGAGTAGCCTCCCCCAGCCTCTGGAAATGCTTTGTTGGGCACAGATGTGCCCAATTCTGCATAAGCCAGTCTACACCGGTTCAGGGACCCCTTAGCCCCTGCTCTGGCGCGAAACTGGACAAAGGAAAGGGGAGTGACCACTCCCCTGACCTGCACCTCCCCTGGGAGGTGTCCAGAGCTCCTCCAGTGTGCTCCAGACCTCTGCCATCTTGGAAACAGAGGTGCTGCTGGCACACTGGACTGCTCTGAGTGGCCAGTGCCACCAGGTGACGTCAGAGACTCCTGCTGATAGGCTCCTTCAGGTGTTAGTAGCCTTTCCTCTCTCCTAGGTAGCCAAACCCTCTTTTCTGGCTATTTAGGGTCTCTGTCTCTGGGGAAACTTTAGATAACGAATGCATGAGCTCAGCCGAGTTCCTCTGCATCTCCCTCTTCACCTTCTGATAAGGAATCGACCGCTGACCGCGCTGGGAGCCTGCAAACCTGCAACATAGTAGCAAAGACGACTACTGCAACTCTGTAACGCTGATCCTGCCGCCTTCTCGACTGTTTTCCTGCTTGTGCATGCTGTGGGGGTAGTCTGCCTCCTCTCTGCACCAGAAGCTCCGAAGAAATCTCCCGTGGGTCGACGGAATCTTCCCCCTGCAACCGCAGGCACCAAAAAGCTGCATCTCCGGTCCCTTGGGTCTCCTCTCAGCACGACGAGCGAGGTCCCTCGAATCCAGCGACACCGTCCAAGTGACCCCCACAGTCCAGTGACTCTTCAGCCCAAGTTTGGTGGAGGTAAGTCCTTGCCTCACCTCGCTGGGCTGCATTGCTGGGAACCGCGACTTTGCAAGCTTCTCCGGCCCCTGTGCACTTCCGGCGGAAATCCTGTGTGCACAGCCAAGCCTGGGTCCACGGCACTCTAACCTGCATTGCACGACTTTCTAAGTTGGTCTCCGGCGACGTGGGACTCCTTTGTGCAACTTCGGCGAGCACCGTTTCACGCATCCTCGTAGTGCCTGTTTCTGGCACTTCTCCGGGTGCTACCTGCTTCAGTGAGGGCTCTTTGTCTTGCTCGACGTCCCCTCTCTCTGCAGGTCCAATTTGCGACCTTCTGGTCCCTCCTGGGCCCCAGCAGCGTCCAAAAACGCCAAACGCACGATTTGCGTGTAGCAAGGCTTGTTGGCGTCCATCCGGCGGGAAAACACTTCTGCACGACTCTCCAAGGCGTGGGGGATCCATCCTCCAAAGGGGAAGTCTCTAGCCCTTGTCGTTCCTGCAGTATTCACAGTTCTTCAGCCTAGTAAGAGCTTCTTTGCACCAACCGCTGGCATTTCTTGGGCATCTGCCCATCTCCGAGCTGCTTGTGACTTTTGGACTTGGTCCCCTTGTTCCACAGGTACCTTCAGACAGGAATCCATCGTTGTTGCATTGCTGATTTGTGTTTTCCTTGCATTCTCCCTCTAACACGACTATTTTGTCCTTAGGGGAACTTTGGTGCACTTTGCACTCACTTTTCAGGGTCTTGGGGAGGGTTATTTTTCTAACTCTCACTATTTTCTAATAGTCCCAGCGACCCTCTACAAGGTCACATAGGTTTGGGGTCCATTCGTGGTTCGCATTCCACTTCTGGAGTATATGGTTTGTGTTGCCCCTATCCCTATGTTTCCCCATTGCATCCTATTGTAACTATACATTGTTTGCACTGTTTTCTAAGACTATACTGCATATTTTTGCTATTGTGTATATATATCTTGTGTATATTTCCTATCCTCTCACTGAGGGTACACTCTAAGATACTTTGGCATATTGTCATAAAAATAAAGTACCTTTATTTTTAGTATAACTGTGTATTGTGTTTTCTTATGATATTGTGCATATGACACTAAGTGGTACTGTAGTAGCTTCACACGTCTCCTAGTTCAGCCTAAGCTGCTCTGCTAAGCTACCATTATCTATCAGCCTAAGCTGCTAGACACCCTATACACTAATAAGGGATAACTGGGCCTGGTGCAAGGTGCAAGTACCCCTTGGTACTCACTACAAGCCAGTCCAGCCTCCTACATTGGTTGTGCAGTGGTGGGATAAGTGCTTGAGACTACTTACCACTCTTGTCATTGTACTTTTCATAAGAGAAAAATATACAAAACAAGGTCAGTGTATATACACATAGCCAAAAAGTTTTGCATTTCCTCTTTTCACTCTTTTCTAAGTGCTGAAAAGTACTACTAAACTTTCAAAAAGTTCTTAAAAGTTTAAAAAGTTTTTTCTGTCTTTCCAAAAAGTTCTGAAAACTTTTTTCTCTTTATCTATCACTTTAACTCTCTCTAAAAATGTCTGGCACAGGCCAAAAAGTTGAACTGTCCAAACTTGCATATGATCACCTTAGCTGGAAAGGAGCAAGGAGTCTCTGCATAGAGAGAGGTTTGAGTGTAGGGAAGAATCCTTCCTTAGAACTGTTAATTAATATGCTTAGAGTACAGGATAAGGCCATAAGTGCCCAATCTGTAGAAAAAGTAGCTAATGGTTCTCAATCTGATCCAGGGACTCCCCCAGGAAAAGGTTCAGGAAAGAAAATTCTCAGCCTGCCCATTACTAGACAGTCTAGCATAGTTGGTACAGAGGTTGAATCACACCATACTGATGGTGTGCTCTCACATTATGCTGGTAGCCAAGCTGTTAGGGTGCCCTCTGTAAGGGACAGGTCTCCTTCTGTTCATTCCCATCATACCTCTGTATCTAGAAATGTCCCTCCCACCCACCCTGATGACAGATTGTTGGAAAGGGAGCTCAATAGATTGAGAGTGGAGCAAACCAGACTGAAGCTCAAGAAGCAACAGCTGGATTTGGATAGACAGTCTTTAGAAATAGAGAGGGAAAGACAGAAAATGGGTTTAGATACCCATGGTGGCAGCAGCAGTATTCCCCATAGTCATCCTGCAAAAGAGCATGATTCCAGGAATCTGCATAAGATAGTTCCCCCTTACAAGGAGGGGGATGACATTAACAAGTGGTTTGCTGCACTTGAGAGGGCCTGTGCTGTACAGGATGTCCCTCAAAGGCAGTGGGCTGCTATCCTATGGCTATCATTTACTGGAAAAGGTAGGGATAGGCTCCTTACTGTAAAAGAAAATGATGCTAACAATTTCCAAGTTCTTAAGAATGCACTCCTGGATGGTTATGGCTTAACCACTGAACAGTACAGGATCAAGTTCAGAGATACCAAAAAGGAGTCTTCACAAGACTGGGTTGATTTCATTGACCAGGCAGTGAAGGCCTTGGAGGGGTGGTTACATGGCAGTAAAGTTACTGATTATGACAGCCTGTATAACTTAATCCTGAGAGAGCATATTCTTAATAATTGTGTGTCTGATTTGTTGCACCAGTACTTGGTGGACTCTGATCTGACCTCTCCCCAAGAATTGGGAAAGAAGGCAGACAAATGGGTCAGAACAAGAGTGAACAGAAAAGTTCATACAGGGGGTGACAAAGATGGCAACAAAAAGAAGGATGGTAAGTCTTCTGACAAGGGTGGGGACAAATCTAAAAATGAGTCTTCATCAGGCCCACAAAAACACTCTGGTGGGGGTGGTGGGCCAAAACCCTCCTCTAATCAGAACAAGGAAAAGAAACCATGGTGCTATTTATGTAAGATAAAAGGCCATTGGACAACAGATCCCAGTTGTCCAAAGAAAGGCACCACAGCTCCTACCACTACAACCCCTACTGCTACACCTAGTGTCCCTACTAATAGCAGTGGTGGTGGGAGCAAACCTACTAATAGCCAATCCAAGGGAGTAGCTGGGCTCACTTTTGGTAATTTAGTTGGGGTTGGTCTGATTAGGGAGACCACAGAGGCTACTTTAGTCTCTGAAGGGGCTATTGACTTAGCCACTTTGGTTGCTTGCCCCCATAACTTGGAGAAGTACAAGCAACTAACCCTAATAAATGGTGTTGAGGTCCAGGCCTACAGGGACACAGGTGCCAGTGTCACAATGGTGATTGAGAAACTGGTGCACCCTGAACAACACATACTTGGACACCAGTACCAAGTAACCGATGCTCACAACATAACACAAAGCCACCCCATGGCTGTTGTAAATCTCAACTGGGGGGGGGTATCTGGTCCAAAGAAAGTTGTGGTAGCTTCAGATTTACCTGTAGACTGTCTATTAGGGAACGATTTGGAGACATCAGCTTGGTCAGATGTGGAGTTGGAGGCCCATGCAGCAATGCTGGGCATCCCAGGGCATATTTTTGCTTTGACAAGGGCTCAGGCCAAAAAGCAAAAAGGACAGGGAAGCTTGGATCCTGGAACAATGGACCAAGTGCTCCCTAAAGCTAGGGCTAGTAGAAGCAAACCACTTCCTACTATCCCTCCCTCTACAGTGGATTCTACTTCTGAGGAAGAAGAATTCCCTCCCTGTGCAGAACCTACACCAGAGGAGCTGGAAGCAGACACTGCTGAGCTTTTGGGTGAAGGGGGGCCTGCCAGAGAGGAGCTGAGTGTGGCACAGCAAACCTGTCCCACATTAGAGGGTCTCAGACAGCAAGCTGTCAAACAGGCTAATGGGGATGTCAGTGACTCACACAGAGTTTACTGGGAGGACAACCTCTTGTACACTGAGCAAAGGGATCCTAAACCTGGAGCTGCCAGGAGATTAGTGATTCCTCAGGAGTACAGAAAGTTCCTCCTAACACTGGCACATGACATTCCCTTAGCTGGGCACCTGGGTCAAATGAAAACTTGGGACAGATTGGTACCACTGTTTCATTGGCCTAGGATGTCTGAGGACACAAAAGATTTTTGTAAGTCCTGTGAAACCTGTCAAGCCAGTGGCAAGACAGGTGGCACTCCAAAGGCACCCCTTATCCCACTGCCTGTGGTTGGGGTTCCCTTTGAAAGGGTAGGGGTTGACATAGTTGGCCCCCTTGACCCTCCTACTGCTTCAGGCAATAGGTTTATCTTAGTGGTAGTGGACCATGCCACAAGGTATCCTGAAGCAATTCCTTTAAGGACCACTACAGCTCCTGCAGTGGCAAAGGCCCTCCTGGGAATATTTTCCAGGGTGGGCTTCCCAAAGGAAGTAGTATCAGACAGAGGAAGCAATTTCATGTCTGCATACTTAAAGGCCATGTGGAAGGAGTGTGGTGTAACTTACAAGTTCACAACACCCTATCATCCACAAACAAATGGACTGGTGGAGAGATTTAATAAAACTCTCAAAGGCATGATTATGGGACTCCCTGAAAAACTCCGCAGGAGATGGGATATCCTTCTACCATGCCTCCTTTTTGCCTACAGGGAGGTACCCCAGAAAGGAGTGGGCTTCAGCCCCTTTGAACTTCTTTTTGGACACCCTGTTAGGGGTCCACTCACACTTGTAAAGGAGGGTTGGGAACAACCTTTAAAAGCTCCTAAGCAGGATATTGTGGACTATGTACTTGGCCTCAGATCAAGGATGGCTGAGTACATGAAAAAGGCCAGTAAAAACCTTCAGGCCAGCCAAGAGCTCCAGAAGCAATGGCATGATCAGAAGGCTGTTTTGGTTCAATACCAACCAGGGCAGAAAGTGTGGGTCTTGGAGCCGGTGGCCCCAAGAGCACTCCAAGATAAATGGAGTGGTCCACACACAATTGTTGAAAAGAAGGGTGAAGTCACCTACTTGGTTGACTTAGGCACTGCCAGGAGTCCCCTTAGGGTGCTCCATGTCAACCGCCTGAAACCCTACTATGACAGGGCTGATCTCACCCTGCTCATGGCAACAGATGAGGGACAGGAAGAAGACAGTGATCCTCTACCTGATCTCTTCTCTTCCACAGAACAAGATGCTCTTGTGGAAGGGGTAGTTTTGGCTGATTGTCTTACTGCTGAGCAGAAAGATAATTGCATAAATCTCCTAGGACAATTTTCAGAACTCTTCTCCATTGTGCCAGGCACCACTTCTTGGTGTGAGCACACTATAGATACTGGAGACAGTTTACCTGTCAAAAGTAAGATCTATAGGCAGCCTGACCATGTCAGGGACTGCATAAAGCAAGAAGTTCAGAAGATGTTGGAACTAGGAGTGGTTGAGCACTCTGACAGTCCATGGGCTTCTCCTGTGGTACTGGTACCAAAACCCAATTCTAAAGATGGAAAGAAGGAAATGAGGTTTTGTGTAGACTATAGAGGTCTCAACTTGGTAACCAAAACAGATGCTCACCCTATACCCAGGGCAGATGAGCTAATAGATACACTGGCATCTGCCAAGTATCTAAGCACTTTTGATTTGACTGCAGGGTATTGGCAGATCAAAATGTCAGAAGATGCTAAACCTAAGACTGCATTTTCTACCATTGGAGGACATTACCAGTTTACTGTAATGCCTTTTGGTTTAAAAAATGCACCTGCCACTTTTCAGAGGTTGGTGAACACAGTCCTGCAAGGGCTGGAAGCTTTCAGTGCAGCATATTTGGATGATATAGCTGTCTTTAGCTCCAGCTGGGATGATCACCTGGTCCACCTTTGGAAAGTTTTGGAGGCCCTGCAAAAGGCAGGCCTCACTATCAAGGCTTCAAAGTGCCAGATAGGGCAGGGTAAGGTGGTTTATCTGGGACACCTTGTTGGTGGGGAACAGATTGCACCACTTAAGGGGAAAATCCAAACTATTATTGATTGGATTCCCCCTACCACTCAGACTCAGGTGAGAGCCTTCCTAGGCCTCACTGGGTATTACAGGAGGTTCATTAAGAACTATGGCTCCATTGCAGCCCCTCTTAATGACCTCACATCCAAGAAAATGCCTAAAAAGGTATTATGGACAGCAAACTGTCAGAAAGCTTTTGAGGAGCTGAAGCAGGCCATGTGCTCTGCACCTGTCCTGAAAAGCCCTTGTTACTCTAAAAAATTCTATGTCCAAACTGATGCATCTGAATTAGGAGTAGGGGCAGTCCTATCACAACTTAATTCTGAGGGCCAGGATCAACCTGTTGCTTTTATTAGTAGAAGGTTGACCCCTAGAGAAAAGCGTTGGTCTGCCATTGAGAGGGAGGCCTTTGCTGTGGTCTGGGCTCTGAAGAAGTTGAGGCCATACCTGTTTGGCACTCACTTCATTGTTCAGACAGACCACAAACCTCTACTTTGGCTAAAACAAATGAAAGGTGAAAATCCTAAATTGTTGAGGTGGTCCATATCCCTACAGGGAATGGACTATACAGTGGAACATAGACCTGGGAGTAGCCACTCCAATGCAGATGGACTCTCCAGATATTTCCACTTAGACAATGAAGACTCATCAGGTAATGGCTAGTCTTATTGTCCTTCGTTTGGGGGGGGGTTGTGTAGGAAAGTACCATCTTGCCTGGCATGTTACCCCCATTTTTCACTGTATATATGTTGTTTTAGTTGTATGTGTCACTGGGACCCTGGTAACCCAGGGCCCCAGTGCTCATAAGTGTGCCTGTATGTGTTACCTGTGTAGTGACTAACTGTCTCACTGAGGCTCTGCTAATCAGAACCTCAGTGGTTATGCTCTCTCATTGCTTTCCAAATTGTCACTGACAGGCTAGTGACCATTTTTACCAATTTACATTGGCTTACTGGAACACCCTTATAATCCCCTAGTATATGGTACTGAGGTACCCAGGGTATTGGGGTTCCAGGAGATCCCTATGGGCTGCAGCATTTCTTTTGCCACCCATAGGGAGCTCTGACAATTCTTACACAGGCCTGCCACTGCAGCCTGAGTGAAATAACGTCCACGTTATTTCACAGCCATTTTACACTGCACTTAAGTAACTTATAAGTCACCTATATGTCTAACCTTTACCTGGTAAAGGTTAGGTGCAAAGTTACTTAGTGTGAGGGCACCCTGGCACTAGCCAAGGTGCCCCCACATTGTTCAGAGCCAATTCACTGAACTTTGTGAGTGCGGGGACACCATTACACGCGTGCACTACATATAGGTCACTACCTATATGTAGCTTCACCATGGTAACTCCGAATATGGCCATGTAACATGTCTATGATCATGGAATTGCCCCCTCTATGCCATCCTGGCATTGTTGGAACAATTCCATGATCCCAGTGGTCTGTAGCACAGACCCTGGTACTGCCAGACTGCCCTTCCTGGGGTTTCTCTGCAGCTGCTGCTGCTGCCAACCCCTCAGACAGGCAGCTGCCCTCCTGGGGTCCAGCCAGGCCTGGCCCAGGATGGCAGAACAAAGAACTTCCTCTGAGAGAGGGTGTGACACCCTCTCCCTTTGGAAAATGGTGTGAAGGCAGGGGAGGAGTAGCCTCCCCCAGCCTCTGGAAATGCTTTGTTGGGCACAGATGTGCCCAATTCTGCATAAGCCAGTCTACACCGGTTCAGGGACCCCTTAGCCCCTGCTCTGGCGCGAAACTGGACAAAGGAAAGGGGAGTGACCACTCCCCTGACCTGCACCTCCCCTGGGAGGTGTCCAGAGCTCCTCCAGTGTGCTCCAGACCTCTGCCATCTTGGAAACAGAGGTGCTGCTGGCACACTGGACTGCTCTGAGTGGCCAGTGCCACCAGGTGACGTCAGAGACTCCTGCTGATAGGCTCCTTCAGGTGTTAGTAGCCTTTCCTCTCTCCTAGGTAGCCAAACCCTCTTTTCTGGCTATTTAGGGTCTCTGTCTCTGGGGAAACTTTAGATAACGAATGCATGAGCTCAGCCGAGTTCCTCTGCATCTCCCTCTTCACCTTCTGATAAGGAATCGACCGCTGACCGCGCTGGGAGCCTGCAAACCTGCAACATAGTAGCAAAGACGACTACTGCAACTCTGTAACGCTGATCCTGCCGCCTTCTCGACTGTTTTCCTGCTTGTGCATGCTGTGGGGGTAGTCTGCCTCCTCTCTGCACCAGAAGCTCCGAAGAAATCTCCCGTGGGTCGACGGAATCTTCCCCCTGCAACCGCAGGCACCAAAAAGCTGCATCTCCGGTCCCTTGGGTCTCCTCTCAGCACGACGAGCGAGGTCCCTCGAATCCAGCGACACCGTCCAAGTGACCCCCACAGTCCAGTGACTCTTCAGCCCAAGTTTGGTGGAGGTAAGTCCTTGCCTCACCTCGCTGGGCTGCATTGCTGGGAACCGCGACTTTGCAAGCTTCTCCGGCCCCTGTGCACTTCCGGCGGAAATCCTGTGTGCACAGCCAAGCCTGGGTCCACGGCACTCTAACCTGCATTGCACGACTTTCTAAGTTGGTCTCCGGCGACGTGGGACTCCTTTGTGCAACTTCGGCGAGCACCGTTTCACGCATCCTCGTAGTGCCTGTTTCTGGCACTTCTCCGGGTGCTACCTGCTTCAGTGAGGGCTCTTTGTCTTGCTCGACGTCCCCTCTCTCTGCAGGTCCAATTTGCGACCTTCTGGTCCCTCCTGGGCCCCAGCAGCGTCCAAAAACGCCAAACGCACGATTTGCGTGTAGCAAGGCTTGTTGGCGTCCATCCGGCGGGAAAACACTTCTGCACGACTCTCCAAGGCGTGGGGGATCCATCCTCCAAAGGGGAAGTCTCTAGCCCTTGTCGTTCCTGCAGTATTCACAGTTCTTCAGCCTAGTAAGAGCTTCTTTGCACCAACCGCTGGCATTTCTTGGGCATCTGCCCATCTCCGAGCTGCTTGTGACTTTTGGACTTGGTCCCCTTGTTCCACAGGTACCTTCAGACAGGAATCCATCGTTGTTGCATTGCTGATTTGTGTTTTCCTTGCATTCTCCCTCTAACACGACTATTTTGTCCTTAGGGGAACTTTGGTGCACTTTGCACTCACTTTTCAGGGTCTTGGGGAGGGTTATTTTTCTAACTCTCACTATTTTCTAATAGTCCCAGCGACCCTCTACAAGGTCACATAGGTTTGGGGTCCATTCGTGGTTCGCATTCCACTTCTGGAGTATATGGTTTGTGTTGCCCCTATCCCTATGTTTCCCCATTGCATCCTATTGTAACTATACATTGTTTGCACTGTTTTCTAAGACTATACTGCATATTTTTGCTATTGTGTATATATATCTTGTGTATATTTCCTATCCTCTCACTGAGGGTACACTCTAAGATACTTTGGCATATTGTCATAAAAATAAAGTACCTTTATTTTTAGTATAACTGTGTATTGTGTTTTCTTATGATATTGTGCATATGACACTAAGTGGTACTGTAGTAGCTTCACACGTCTCCTAGTTCAGCCTAAGCTGCTCTGCTAAGCTACCATTATCTATCAGCCTAAGCTGCTAGACACCCTATACACTAATAAGGGATAACTGGGCCTGGTGCAAGGTGCAAGTACCCCTTGGTACTCACTACAAGCCAGTCCAGCCTCCTACAGCTATTAGTAGGTTTGCTCCCACCACCACTGCTATTAGTAGGGACACTAGGTGTAGCAGTAGGGGTTGTAGTGGTAGGAGCTGTGGTGCCTTTCTTTGGACAACTGGGATCTGTTGTCCAATGGCCTTTTATCTTACATAAATAGCACCATGGTTTCTTTTCCTTGTTCTGATTAGAGGAGGGTTTGGGCCCACCACCCCCACCAGAGTGTTTTTGTGGGCCTGATGAAGACTCATTTTTAGATTTGTCCCCACCCTTGTCAGAAGACTTACCATCCTTCTTTTTGTTGCCATCTTTGTCACCCCCTGTATGAACTTTTCTGTTCACTCTTGTTCTGACCCATTTGTCTGCCTTCTTTCCCAATTCTTGGGGAGAGGTCAGATCAGAGTCCACCAAGTACTGGTGCAACAAATCAGACACACAATTATTAAGAATATGCTCTCTCAGGATTAAGTTATACAGGCTGTCATAATCAGTAACTTTACTGCCATGTAACCACCCCTCCAAGGCCTTCACTGCCTGGTCAATGAAATCAACCCAGTCTTGTGAAGACTCCTTTTTGGTATCTCTGAACTTTATCCTGTACTGTTCAGTGGTTAAGCCATAACCATCCAGGAGTGCATTTTTAAGAACTTGGAAATTGTTAGCATCATTTTCTTTTACAGTAAGGAGCCTATCCCTACCTTTTCCAGTAAATGATAGCCATAGGATAGCAGCCCACTGCTTTTGAGGGACATCCTGTACAGCACAGGCCCTCTCAAGTGCAGCAAACCACTTGTTAATGTCATCCCCCTCCTTGTAAGGGGGAACTATCTTATGCAGATTCCTGGAATCATGCTCTTTTGCAGGATGACTATGGGGAATACTGCTGCTGCCACCATGGGTATCTAAACCCATTTTCTGTCTTTCCCTCTCTATTTCTAAAGACTGTCTATCCAAATCCAGCTGTTGCTTCTTGAGCTTCAGTCTGGTTTGCTCCACTCTCAATCTATTGAGCTCCCTTTCTAACAATCTGTCATCAGGGTGGGTGGGAGGGACATTTCTAGATACAGAGGTATGATGGGAATGAACAGAAGGAGACCTGTCCCTTACAGAGGGCACCCTAACAGCTTGGCTACCAGTATAATGTGAGAGCACACCATCAGTATGGTGTGATTCAACCTCTGTACCAACTATGCTAGACTGTCTAGTAATGGGCAGGCTGAGAAGTTTCTTTCCTGAACCTTTTCCTGGGGGAGTCCCTGGATCAGATTGAGAACCATTAGCTACTTTTTCTACAGATTGGGCACTTATGGCCTTATCCTGTACTCTAAGCATATTAATTAACAGTTCTAAGGAAGGATTCTTCCCTACACTCAAACCTCTCTCTATGCAGAGACTCCTTGCTCCTTTCCAGCTAAGGTGATCATATGCAAGTTTGGACAGTTCAACTTTTTGGCCTGTGCCAGACATTTTTAGAGAGAGTTAAAGTGATAGACAAAGAGAAAAAAGTTTTCAGAACTTTTTGGAAAGACAGAAAAAAAACTTTTTAAACTTTTAAGAACTTTTTGAAAGTTTAGAAGTACTTTTCAGCACTTAGAAAAGAGTGAAAAGAGGAAATGCAAAACTTTTTGGCTATGTGTATATACACTGACCTTGTTTTGTATATTTTTCTCTTATGAAAAGTACAATGACAAGAGTGGTAAGTAGTCTCAAAGCACTTATCCCACCACTGCACAACCAATGTAGGAGGCTGGACTGGCTTGTAGTGAGTACCAAGGGGTACTTGCACCTTGCACCAGGCCCAGTTATCCCTTATTAGTGTATAGGGTGTCTAGCAGCTTAGGCTGATAGATAATGGTAGCTTAGCAAAGCAGCTCAGGCTGAACTAGGAGACGTGTGAAGCTACTACAGTACCACTTAGTGTCATATGCACAATATCATAAGAAAACACAATACACAGTTATACTAAAAATAAAGGTACTTTATTTTTATGACAATATGCCAAAGTATCTTAGAGTGTACCCTCAGTAAGAGGATAGGAAATATACACAAGATATATATACACAATAGCAAAAATATGCAGTATAGTCTTAGAAAACAGTGCAAACAATGTATAATTACAATAGGATGCAATGGGGAAACATAGGGATAGGGGCAACACAAACCATATACTCCAAAAGTGGAATGTGAACCACGAATGGACCCCAAACCTATGTGACCTTGTAGAGGGTCGCTGGGACTATTAGAAAATAGTGAGAGTTAGAAAAATAACCCTCCCCAAGACCCTGAAAAGTGAGTGCAAAGTGCACCAAAGTTCCCCTATGGACAAAATAGTCGTGTTAGAGGGAGAATGCAAGGAAAACACAAATCAGCAATGCAACAACGATGGATTCCTGTCTGAAGGTACCTGTGGAACAAGGGGACCAAGTCCAAAAGTCACAAGCAGCTCGGAGATGGGCAGATGCCCAAGAAATGCCAGCGGTTGGTGCAAAGAAGCTCTTACTAGGCTGAAGAACTGTGAATACTGCAGGAACGACAAGGGCTAGAGACTTCCCCTTTGGAGGATGGATCCCCCACGCCCTGGAGAGTCGTTCAGAAGTGTTTTCCCGCCGGATGGACGCCAACAAGCCTTGCTACACGCAAATCGTGCGTTTGGCGTTTTTGGACGCTGCTGGGGCCCAGGAGGGACCAGAAGGTCGCAAATTGGACCTGCAGAGAGAGGGGACGTCGAGCAAGACAAAGAGCCCTCACTGAAGCAGGTAGCACCCGGAGAAGTGCCAGAAACAGGCACTACGAGGATGCGTGAAACGGTGCTCGCCGAAGTTGCACAAAGGAGTCCCACGTCGCCGGAGACCAACTTAGAAAGTCGTGCAATGCAGGTTAGAGTGCCGTGGACCCAGGCTTGGCTGTGCACACAGGATTTCCGCCGGAAGTGCACAGGGGCCGGAGAAGCTTGCAAAGTCGCGGTTCCCAGCAATGCAGCCCAGCGAGGTGAGGCAAGGACTTACCTCCACCAAACTTGGGCTGAAGAGTCACTGGACTGTGGGGGTCACTTGGACGGTGTCGCTGGATTCGAGGGACCTCGCTCGTCGTGCTGAGAGGAGACCCAAGGGACCGGAGATGCAGCTTTTTGGTGCCTGCGGTTGCAGGGGGAAGATTCCGTCGACCCACGGGAGATTTCTTCGGAGCTTCTGGTGCAGAGAGGAGGCAGGCTACCCCCACAGCATGCACAAGCAGGAAAACAGTCGAGAAGGCGGCAGGATCAGCGTTACAGAGTTGCAGTAGTCGTCTTTGCTACTATGTTGCAGGTTTGCAGGCTTCCAGCGCGGTCAGCGGTCGATTCCTTATCAGAAGGTGAAGAGGGAGATGCAGAGGAACTCGGCTGAGCTCATGCATTCGTTATCTAAAGTTTCCCCAGAGACAGAGACCCTAAATAGCCAGAAAAGAGGGTTTGGCTACCTAGGAGAGAGGAAAGGCTACTAACACCTGAAGGAGCCTATCACAAGGAGTCTCTGACGTCACCTGGTGGCACTGGCCACTCAGAGCAGTCCAGTGTGCCAGCAGCACCTCTGTTTCCAAGATGGCAGAGGTCTGGAGCACACTGGAGGAGCTCTGGACACCTCCCAGGGGAGGTGCAGGTCGGGGGAGTGGTCACTCCCCTTTCCTTTGTCCAGTTTCGCGCCAGAGCAGGGGCTAAGGGGTCCCTGAACCGGTGTAGACTGGCTTATGCAGAATTGGGCACACCTGTGCCCAACAAAGCATTTCCAGAGGCTGGGGGAGGCTACTCCTCCCCTGCCTTCACACCATTTTCCAAAGGGAGAGGGTGTCACACCCTCTCTCAGAGGAAGTTCTTTGTTCTGCCATCCTGGGCCAGGCCTGGCTGGACCCCAGGAGGGCAGCTGCCTGTCTGAGGGGTTGGCAGCAGCAGCAGCTGCAGAGAAACCCCAGGAAGGGCAGTTTGGCAGTACCAGGGTCTGTGCTACAGACCACTGGGATCATGGAATTGTACCAACAATGCCAGGATGGCATAGAGGGGGCAATTCCATGATCATAGACATGTTACATGGCCATATTCGGAGTTACCATGGTGAAGCTACATATAGGTAGTGACCTATATGTAGTGCACGCGTGTAATGGTGTCCCCGCACTCACAAAGTTCAGTGAATTGGCTCTGAACAATGTGGGGGCACCTTGGCTAGTGCCAGGGTGCCCTCACACTAAGTAACTTTGCACCTAACCTTTACCAGGTAAAGGTTAGACATATAGGTGACTTATAAGTTACTTAAGTGCAGTGTAAAATGGCTGTGAAATAACGTGGACGTTATTTCACTCAGGCTGCAGTGGCAGGCCTGTGTAAGAATTGTCAGAGCTCCCTATGGGTGGCAAAAGAAATGCTGCAGCCCATAGGGATCTCTTGGAACCCCAATACCCTGGGTACCTCAGTACCATATACTAGGGGATTATAAGGGTGTTCCAGTAAGCCAATGTAAATTGGTAAAAATGGTCACTAGCCTGTCAGTGACAATTTGGAAAGCAATGAGAGAGCATAACCACTGAGGTTCTGATTAGCAGAGCCTCAGTGAGACAGTTAGTCACTACACAGGTAACACATACAGGCACACTTATGAGCACTGGGGCCCTGGGTTACCAGGGTCCCAGTGACACATACAACTAAAACAACATATATACAGTGAAAAATGGGGGTAACATGCCAGGCAAGATGGTACTTTCCTACACTGAGGTAGTGGATGCCTTTCTCCACTGGTTCTGGAGGGGGTTTTGTGCCCAGAGTGCTTCATCCTGCGAAGGACTGAGGTAGTGGATGCCTTTCTCCACTGGTTCTGGAGGGGGCTTTGTGCCCAGAGTGCTTCATCCTGCCAAGGACTGAGGTAGTGGATGTGATACTCCATTGGTTCTGGAGGGGGCTTTGTGCCCAGAGTGCTTCATCCTGCCAAGGACTGAGGTAGTGGATGTGATACTCCACTGGTTCTGGAGGGGGCTTTTTGGCCAGAGTACTTCATCCTGCCAGGGACAGAGGTAGTGGATGTGATACTCCACTGGTTCTGGAGGGGGCTTTGTGCCCAGGGTGCTTCATCCTGCCAGGGACTGAGGTAGTGGATGCCTTTCTCCACTGGTTCTGGAGGGGGCTTTGTGCCCATAGTGCTTCATCCTGCCAAGGACTGAGGTAGTGGATGTGATACTCCACTGGTTCTGGAGGGGGCTTTGTGCCCAGAGTGCTTCATCCTGCCAAGGACCGAGGTAGTGAATGTGATACTCCACTGGTTCTGGAGGGGGCTTTGTGCCCAGAGTGCTTCATCCTGCCAAGGGCTGATGTAGTGGATGTGATACTCCACTGGTTCTGGAGAAGGCTTGTGCCCAGAGTGATTCATCCTGCCAAGGCCTGAGGTAGTGGGTGCCTTTCTCCACTGGTTCTGGAGGGGGATTTGTGCCCAGAGTGCTACATCCTGCCAAGGACTGAGGTAGTGGATGTGATACTCCACTGGTTCTGGAGGGGGCTTTGTGCCCAGAGTGCTTCATCCTGCCAAGGACTGAGGTAGTGGATGTGATACTCCACTGGTTCTGGAGGGGGCTTTTTGGCCAGAGTACTTCATCCTGCCAAGGACAGAGGTAGTGGATGTGATACTCCACTGGTTCTGGAGGAGGCTTTGTGCCCAGGGTGCTTCATCCTGCCAGGGACTGAGTGTAGGAGGCTGGACTGGCTTGTAGTGAGTACCAAGGGGTACTTGCACCTTGCACCAGGCCCAGTTATCCCTTATTAGTGTATAGGGTGTCTAGCAGCTTAGGCTGATAGATAATGGTAGCTTAGCAGAGCAGCTTAGGCTGAACTAGGAGACGTGTGAAGCTACTACAGTACCACTTAGTGTCATATGCACAATATCACAAGAAAACACAATACACAGTTATACTAAAAATAAAGGTACTTTATTTTTATGACAATATGCCAAAGTATCTCAGAGAGTACCCTCAGTGAGAGGATAGGAAATATACACAAGATATATATACACAATAGCAAAAATATGCAGTATAGTCTTAGAAAACAGTGCAAACAATGTATAGTTACAATAGGATGCAATGGGGAAACATAGGGATAGGGGCAACACAAACCATATACTCCAGAAGTGGAATGCGAACCACGAATGGACCCCAAACCTATGTGACCTTGTAGAGGGTCGCTGGGACTATTAGAAAATAGTGAGAGTTAGAAAAATAACCCTCCCCAAGACCCTGAAAAGTGAGTGCAAAGTGCACTAAAGTTCCCCTAAGGACAAAAGAGTCGTGTTAGAGGAATAATGCAGGAAAGACACAAACCAGCAATGCAACAACTGTGGATTTCCAATCTAGGGTACCTGTGGAACAAGGGGACCAAGTCCAAAAGTCACAAGCAAGTCGGAGATGGGCAGATGCCCAGGAAATGCCAGCTGCGGGTGCAAAGAAGCTTCAACTGGACAGAAGAAGCTGAGGATTCTGCAGGAACGAAAAGGTCTAGAGACTTCCCCTTTGGTGGACGGATCCCTCTTGCCTTGGAGAGTCGTGCAGAAGTGTTTTCCCGCCGGAAGGACGCCAACAAGCCTTGCTACACGCAAATCGTGCGTTTGGCGTTTTTGGACGCTGCTGGGGCCCAGGAGGGACCAGGAGGTCGCAAATTGGACCTGCAGAGAGAGGGGACGTCGAGCAAGACAAAGAGCCCTCACTGAAGCAGGTAGCACCCGGAGAAGTGCCAGAAACAGGCACTACGAGAATGCGTGAAACGGTGCTCGCCGAAGTTGCACAAAGGAGTCCCACGTCGCCGGAGACCAACTTAGAAAGTCGTGCAATGCAGGTTAGAGTGCCGTGGACCCAGGCTTGGCTGTGCACAAAGGATTTCCGCCGGAAGTGCACAGGGGCCGGAGTAGCTGCAAAGTCGCGGTTCCCAGCAATGCAGCCCAGCGAGGTGAGGCAAGGACTTACCTCCACCAAACTTGGGCTGAAGAGTCACTGGACTGTGGGGGTCACTTGGACAGCGTCGCTGGATTCGAGGGACCTCGCTCGTCGTGCTGAGAGGAGACCCAAGGGACCGGTAATGCAGCTTTTTGGTGCCTGCGGTTGCAGGGGGAAGATTCCGTCGACCCACGGGAGATTTCTTCGGAGCTTCTGGTGCAGAGAGGAGGCGGACTACCCCCACAGCATGCACAAGCAGTAAAACAGTCGAGAAGGCGGCAGGATCAGCGTTACAGAGTTGCAGTAGTCGTCTTTGCTACTATGTTGCAGGTTTGCAGGCTTCCAGCGCGGTCAGCGGTCGATTCCTTATCAGAAGGTGAAGAGGGAGATGCAGAGGAACTCGGCTAAGCTCATGCATTCGTTATCTAAAGTTTCCCCAGAGACAGAGACCCTAAATAGCCAGAAAAGAGGGTTTGGCTACCTAGGAGAGAGGAAAGGCTACTAACACCTGAAGGAGCCTATCACAAGGAGTCTCTGACGTCACCTGGTGGCACTGGCCACTCAGAGCAGTCCAGTGTGCCAGCAGCACCTCTGTTTCCAAGATGGCAGAGGTCTGGAGCACACTGGAGGAGCTCTGGACACCTCCCAGGGGAGGTGCAGGTCAGGGGAGTGGTCACTCCCCTTTCCTTTGTCCAGTTTCGCGCCAGAGCAGGGGCTAAGGGGTCCCTGAACCGGTGTAGACTGGCTTATGCAGAATTGGGCACATCTGTGCCCAACAAAGCATTTCCAGAGGCTGGGGGAGGCTACTCCTCCCCTGCCTTCACACCATTTTCCAAAGGGAGAGGGTGTCACACCCTCTCTCAGAGGAAGTTCTTTGTTCTGCCATCCTGGGCCAGGCCTGGCTGGACCCCAGGAGGGCAGCTGCCTGTCTGAGGGGTTGGCAGCAGCAGCAGCTGCAGAGAAACCCCAGGAAGGGCAGTATGGCAGTACCAGGGTCTGTGCTACAGACCACTGGGATCATGGAATTGTACCAATAATGCCAGGATGGCATAGAGGGGGCAATTCCATGATCATAGACATGTTACATGGCCATATTCGGAGTTACCATGGTGAAGCTACATATAGGTAGTGACCTATATGTAGTGCACGCGTGTAATGGTGTCCCCGCACTCACAAAGTTCAGTGAATTGGCTCTGAACAATGTGGGGGCACCTTGGCTAGTGCCAGGGTGCCCTCACACTAAGTAACTTTGCACCTAACCTTTACCAGGTAAAGGTTAGACATATAGGTGACTTATAAGTTACTTAAGTGCAGTGTAAAATGGCTGTGAAATAATGTGGACGTTATTTCACTCAGGCTGCAGTGGCAGGCCTGTGTAAGATTTGTCAGAGCTCCCTATGGGTGGCAAAAGAAATGCTGCAGCCCATGGGGATCTCCTGGAACCCCAATACCCTGGGTACCTCAGTACCATATACTAGGGAATTATAAGGGTGTTCCAGTAAGCCAATGTAAATTGGTAAAAATGGTCACTAGCCTGTCAGTGACAATTTGGAAAGAAATGAGAGAGCATAACCACTGAGGTTCTGATTAGCAGAGCCTCAGTGAGACAGTTAGGCACCACACAGGGAACATATACATGCACACCTATGAGCACTGGGGCCCTGTGTGACAGGGTCCCAGTGACACATACATATAGGCCACAAACCTATGAGCACTGGGGTCCTGACCAGCAGGATCCCAGTGACACATAATAACCATACTGAAAACATAGTGTTTTCACTATGAGCACTGAGGCCTGGCTATCAGGATCCCAGTGAGACAGTGAAAACAGTGACAAACACCCTGACATACACTCACAAACAGGCCAAAAGTGGGGGTAACAAGGCTAGAAAGAGGCTACCTTCTCACACAACCCCCCCCCAAACGAAGGACAATAAGGCTAACCTTGGCCAGTTGAGACTTTATTGTCTAAGTGGTGATAAGTAGAGAGTAGCTCTGCAATAGACTGGTTACTCCCTTTATCATCCACTATATGGTTACTTCCCTGTGGGGATGTAAACCACCCTGTTTGAAGTTTTTTAGCTAACCAACAATGTGAAGATGTATTTTCAGAGTTTCTATCAGTAAGTTTTAGTTTAGAGCAGTGGGAATTATCCACTGAACCTATTTGTAAAGATGGAAATGCCAGACAGGGATGCTGTCTCAGTAAAGCCATAGCTGGGCAAAAACTTTGTCCATTTGGCTGGAAGAGAGAACAGGGATGCTGTTTCTCTTGAGTTGGAGCAGGGCAGGGATGCTGTCCTATGAGCTCCACACTAGGGCAGGGATGCTGTCCTAAGTGTTGTGAGGTAGTGCAGGGTTTATGCACTAAAGTTTCTCTGGGAGGGTTGGAGGGATGCTCCATGTTAACTAAAATGGTGCTGTTTTTCTCACCAATGTTAGTTATTCCACAGAGAGGTACTTCCACCTCAGGGAGTCCAGCTTTGCCAGCTGATGATTCCCTTGGAACAGGTGCCACCCCAGGAGAGGTTTCTCCCACCACAGGAATTGTATCCTGAATGGTAGGGTGGTTAGGGGATACTGTGATACCCTTTTTACCTGTTGATGGAGAGGGATCCTGAGTTTTCAGGCCTTCTCTCCTTTGCTTTTTCATTTCACTTGAAATGAGAGGGAACAATTCCTCAGGGATGCCCAGCATGGCTGCATGGGCATAAAACTCTACATCAGCCCAACCTGAGGCCTCTAGGTCATTACCTAAGAGACAGTCTACAGGTAAGCTAGGTGATACCACCACCTGCTTAGGGCCAGTAACTCCACCCCAAATAAACTGAATTATAGCTAAGGGAAGAAACTTAGTGGAGTTATGGACATCAATAATTTTATACTGTTGTCCAATGATGTGTTGTTCAGGAGGCACTAGGTTTTCAGTCACCAAAGTGAAACTGGCACCTGTGTCCCTGTAGGCCAAGGACTCCACACCATTTATTGAAACTGTCTGCCTGTACTTATCCATTGTAAGGGGACAAGCAGCCAGTGTGGCAAGGCCAATGCCACTAGGTGTGACAGAAACTGTCTTGGGACTGATGACATCAGTTTTCACTATGGACCCATAAGTGAACCCAACTACACCCTTTGCTTGACTGTTGCCAGCAGTCCCACCACTAGTACCACTACTGCTAGGGGCACTAGAGCTTGATGTATTAGTGGTGGTAGGCTCAGGGGGTTTACCTGGACAGGACTTATCCCCTGGCCTATGGCCTCTGTTTTTACACACAAAGCACCAAGGCTTTTTAATGTGTGCAGGTTGGGAAGAAGAGGAAGAATTTGTTTTATCCCCACCCTCTGAAGAGTGTTTAAGATTTGAAGTGGGATCTTTGGTTTTACCCTTATCCCCATGCTTATCTTGAGATTTTTCACCATCTCTCTTCTTATTGCCATCTTTGTCACCCCCTGTATGAACTTTTCTGTTCACCCTTGTTCTGACCCATTTGTCTGCCTTCTTTCCCAATTCTTGGGGAGAGGTCAGATCAGAGTCTACCAGGTACTGGTGCAACAAATCAGACACACAATTATTAAGAATATGCTCTCTCAGGATCAAGTTATACAGGCTGTCATAATCAGTAACTTTACTGCCATGTAACCACCCCTCCAAGGCCTTCACTGCCTGGTCAATGAAATCAACCCAGTCTTGTGAAGACTCCTTTTTGGTATCTCTGAACTTTATCCTGTACTGTTCAGTGGTTAAGCCATAACCATCCAGGAGTGCATTCTTAAGAACTTGGAAATTGTTAGCATCATTTTCTTTTACAGTAAGGAGCCTATCCCTACCTTTTCCAGTAAATGATAGCCATAGGATAGCAGCCCACTGCTTTTGAGGGACATCCTGTACAGCACAGGCCCTCTCAAGTGCAGCAAACCACTTGTTAATGTCATCCCCCTCCTTGTAAGGGGGAACTATCTTATGCAGATTCCTGGAATCATGCTCTTTTGCAGGATGACTATGGGGAATACTGCTGCTGCCACCATGGGTATCTAAACCCATCTTCTGTCTTTCCCTCTCTATTTCTAAAGACTGTCTATCCAAATCCAGCTGTTGCTTCTTGAGCTTCAGTCTGGTTTGCTCCACTCTCAATCTATTGAGCTCCCTTTCTAACAATCTGTCATCAGGGTGGGTGGGAGGGACATTTCTAGATACAGAGGTATGATGGGAATGAACAGAAGGAGACCTGTCCCTTACAGAGGGCACCCTAACAGCTTGGCTACCAGTATAATGTGAGAGCACACCATCAGTATGGTGTGATTCAACCTCTGTACCAACTATGCTAGACTGTCTAGTAATGGGCAGGCTGAGAAGTTTCTTTCCTGAACCTTTTCCTGGGGGAGTCCCTGGATCAGATTGAGAACCATTAGCTACTTTTTCTACAGATTGGGCACTTATGGCCTTATCCTGTACTCTAAGCATATTAATTAACAGTTCTAAAGAAGGATTCTTCCCTACACTCAAACATCTCTCTATGCAGAGACTCCTTGCTCCTTTCCAGCTAAGGTGATCATATGCAAGTTTGGACAGTTCAACTTTTTTGCCTGCGCCAGACATTTTTTAGAGAGAGTTAAAGTGATAGACAAAGAGAAAAAAGTTTTCAGAACTTTTTGGAAAGACAGAAAAAACTTTTTAAACTTTTAAGAACTTTTTGAAAGTTTAGAAGTTCTTTTCAGCACTTAGAAAAGAGTGAAAAGAGGAAATGCAAAACTTTTTGGCTATGTGTATATACACTGACCTTGTTTTGTATATTTTTCTCTTATGAAAAGTACAATGACAAGAGTGGTAAGTAGTCTCAAAGCACTTATCCCACCGCTGCACAACCAATGTAGGAGGCTGGACTGGCTTGTAGTGAGTACCAAGGGGTACTTGCACCTTGCACCAGGCCCAGTTATCCCTTATTAGTGTATAGGGTGTCTAGCAGCTTAGGCTGATAGATAATGGTAGCTTAGCAGAGCAGCTTAGGCTGAACTAGGTGACGTGTGAAGCTACTACAGTACCACTTAGTGTCATATGCACAATATCACAAGAAAACACAATACACAGTTATACTAAAAATAAAGGTACTTTATTTTTATGACAATATGCCAAAGTATCTCAGAGTGTACCCTCAGTGAGAGGATAGGAAATATACACAAGATATATATACACAATAGCAAAAATATGCAGTATAGTCTTAGAAAACAGTGCAAACAATGTATAGTTACAATAGGATGCAATGGGGAAACATAGGGATAGGGGCAACACAAACCATATACTCCAGAAGTGGAATGCGAACCACGAATGGACCCCAAACCTATGTGACCTTGTAGAGGGTCGCTGGGACTATTAGAAAATAGTGAGAGTTAGAAAAATAACCCTCCCCAAGACCCTGAAAAGTGAGTGCAAAGTGCACTAAAGTTCCCCTAAGGACAAAAGAGTTGTGTTAGAGGAATAATGCAGGAAAGACACAAACCAGCAATGCAACAACTGTGGATTTCCAAACTAGGGTACCTGTGGAACAAGGGGACCAAGTCCAAAAGTCACAAGCAAGTCGGAGATGGGCAGATGCCCAGGAAATGCCAGCTGCGGGTGCAAAGAAGCTTCGACTGGACAGAAGAAGCTGAGGATTCTGCAGGAACGAAAAGGGCTAGAGACTTCCCCTTTGGTGGACGGATCCCACTCGCCTTGGAGAGTCGTGCAGAAGTGTTTTCCCGCCGGAAGGATGCCAACAAGCCTTGCTACACGCAAATCGTGCGTTTGGCGTTTTTGGACGCTGCTGGGGCCCAGGAGGGACCAGGAGGTCGCAAATTGGACCTGCAGAGAGAGGGGACGTCGATCAAGACAAAGAGACCTCACTGAAGCAGGTAGCACCCGGAGAAGTGCCAGAAACAGGCACTAAGAGGATGCGTGAAACGGTGCTCGCCGAAGTTGCACAAAGGAGTCCCACGTCGCCGGAGACCAACTTAGAAAGTCGTGCAATGCAGGTTAGAGTGCCGTGGACCCAGGCTTGGCTGTGCACAAAGGATTTCCGCCGGAAGTGCACAGGGGCCGGAGTAGCTGCAAAGTCGCGGTTCCCAGCAATGCAGCCCAGCGAGGTGAGGCAAGGACTTACCTCCACCAAACTTGGGCTGAAGAGTCACTGGACTGTGGGGGTCACTTGGACAGCGTCGCTGGATTCGAGGGACCTCGCTCGTCGTGCTGAGAGGAGACCCAAGGGACCGGTAATGCAGCTTTTTGGTGCCTGCGGTTGCAGGGGGAAGATTCCGTCGACCCACGGGAGATTTCTTCGGAGCATCTGGTGCAGAGAGGAGGCGGACTACCCCCACAGCATGCACAAGCAGGAAAACAGTTGAGAAGGCGGCAGGATCAGCGTTACAGAGTTGCAGTAGTCGTCTTTGCTACTATGTTGCAGGTTTGCAGGCTTCCAGCGCGGTCAGCGGTCGATTCCTTATCAGAAGGTGAAGAGGGAGATGCAGAGGAACTCGGCTGAGCTCATGCATTCGTTATCTAAAGTTTCCCCAGAGACAGAGACCCTAAATAGCCAGAAAAGAGGGTTTGGCTACCTAGGAGAGAGGAAAGGCTACTAACACCTGAAGGAGCCTATCACAAGGAGTCTCTGACGTCACCTGGTGGCACTGGCCACTCAGAGCAGTCCAGTGTGCCAGCAGCACCTCTGTTTCCAAGATGGCAGAGGTCTGGAGCACACTGGAGGAGCTCTGGACACCTCCCAGGGGAGGTGCAGGTCAGGGGAGTGGTCACTCCCCTTTCCTTTGTCCAGTTTCGCGCCAGAGCAGGGGCTAAGGGGTCCCTGAACCGGTGTAGACTGGCTTATGCAGAATTGGGCACATCTGTGCCCAACAAAGCATTTCCAGAGGCTGGGGGAGGCTACTCCTCCCCTGCCTTCACACCATTTTCCAAAGGGAGAGGGTGTCACACCCTCTCTCAGAGGAAGTTCTTTGTTCTGCCATCCTGGGCCTGGCTGGACCCCAGGAGGGCAGCTGCCTGTCTGAGGGGTTGGCAGCAGCAGCAGCTGCAGAGAAACCCCAGGAAGGGCAGTATGGCAGTACCAGGGTCTGTGCTACAGACCACTGGGATCATGGAATTGTACCAATAATGCCAGGATGGCATAGAGGGGGCAATTCCATGATCATAGACATGTTACATGGCCATATTCGGAGTTACCATGGTGAAGCTACATATAGGTAGTGACCTATATGTAGTGCACGCGTGTAATGGTGTCCCCGCACTCACAAAGTTCAGTGAATTGGCTCTGAACAATGTGGGGGCACCTTGGCTAGTGCCAGGGTGCCCTCACACTAAGTAACTTTGCACCTAACCTTTACCAGGTAAAGGTTAGACATATAGGTGACTTATAAGTTACTTAAGTGCAGTGTAAAATGGCTGTGAAATAATGTGGACGTTATTTCACTCAGGCTGCAGTGGCAGGCCTGTGTAAGATTTGTCAGAGCTCCCTATGGGTGGCAAAAGAAATGCTGCAGCCCATGGGGATCTCCTGGAACCCCAATACCCTGGGTACCTCAGTACCATATACTAGGGAATTATAAGGGTGTTCCAGTAAGCCAATGTAAATTGGTAAAAATGGTCACTAGCCTGTCAGTGACAATTTGGAAAGAAATGAGAGAGCATAACCACTGAGGTTCTGATTAGCAGAGCCTCAGTGAGACAGTTAGGCACCACACAGGGAACATATACATGCACACCTATGAGCACTGGGGCCCTGTGTGACAGGGTCCCAGTGACACATACATATAGGCCACAAACCTATGAGCACTGGGGTCCTGACCAGCAGGATCCCAGTGACACATAATAACCATACTGAAAACATAGTGTTTTCACTATGAGCACTGAGGCCTGGCTATCAGGATCCCAGTGAGACAGTGAAAACAGTGACAAACACCCTGACATACACTCACAAACAGGCCAAAAGTGGGGGTAACAAGGCTAGAAAGAGGCTACCTTCTCACAATGTGATACTCCACTGGTTCTGGAGGGGGCTTTGTGCCCAGAGTGCTTCATCCTGCCAAGGACAGAGGTAGTGGATGTGATATTCCACTGGTTCTGGAGGGGGCTTTGTGCCCAGAGTGCTTCATCCTGCCAAGGACTGAGGTAGTGGATGTGATACTCCACTGGTTCTGGAGGGGGCTTTGTGCCCAGAGTGCTTCATCCTGCCAAGGACAGAGGTAGTGGATGTGATACTCCACTGGTTCTGGAGGAGGCTTTGTGCCCAGGGTGCTTCATCCTGCCAGGGACTGAGGTAGTGGATGCCTTTCTCCACTGGTTCTGGAGGGGGTTTTGTGCCCAGAGTGCTTCATCCTGCGAAGGACTGAGGTAGTGGATGCCTTTCTCCACTGGTTCTGGAGGGGGCTTTGTGCCCAGAGTGCTTCATCCTGCCAAGGACTGAGGTAGTGGATGTGATACTCCATTGGTTCTGGAGGGGGCTTTGTGCCCAGAGTGCTTCATCCTGCCAAGGACTGAGGTAGTGGATGTGATACTCCACTGGTTCTGGAGGGGGCTTTTTGGCCAGAGTACTTCATCCTGCCAGGGACAGAGGTAGTGGATGTGATACTCCACTGGTTCTGGAGGGGGCTTTGTGCCCAGGGTGCTTCATCCTGCCAGGGACTGAGGTAGTGGATGCCTTTCTCCACTGGTTCTGGAGGGGGCTTTGTGCCCATAGTGCTTCATCCTGCCAAGGACTGAGGTAGTGGATGTGATACTCCACTGGTTCTGGAGGGGGCTTTGTGCCCAGAGTGCTTCATCCTGCCAAGGACCGAGGTAGTGAATGTGATACTCCACTGGTTCTGGAGGGGGCTTTGTGCCCAGAGTGCTTCATCCTGCCAAGGGCTGATGTAGTGGATGTGATACTCCACTGGTTCTGGAGAAGGCTTGTGCCCAGAGTGATTCATCCTGCCAAGGCCTGAGGTAGTGGGTGCCTTTCTCCACTGGTTCTGGAGGGGGCTTTGTGCCCAGAGTGCTACATCCTGCCAAGGACTGAGGTAGTGGATGTGATACTCCACTGGTTCTGGAGGGGGCTTTGTGCCCAGAGTGCTTCATCCTGCCAAGGAGTGAGGTAGTGGTTGTGATCCTGCACTGGTTCTAAAGGGGGCTTTGTGCCCAGAATGCTCTATCCTGTCAAGGCCTGAGGTACTGGATGTCTTTCTCCACTGGTTCTGGAGGGGGCTTTATGCCCAGAGTGCTTCATCCTGCCAAGGACTGAGGTAGTGGATGTGATACTCCACTGGTTCTGGAGTGGGCTTTGTGCCCAGAGTGCTTCATCCTGCCAAGGACAGAGGTAGTGGATGCCTTTCTCCACTGGATCTGGAGGGGGCTTTGTGCCCAGAGTGCTTCATCCTGCCAAGGACAGAGGTAGTGGATGCCTTTCTCCACTTGTTCCGGAGGGGGCTTTGTGCCCAGAGTGCTTCATGCTGCCAAGGACTGAGGTAGTGGATGTGATACTCCACTGGTTCTGGAGGGGGCTTTGTGCCCAGAGTGCTTCATACTGCCAAGGACTGAGGTAGTGGATGTGATACTCCACTGGTTCTGAAGGGGGCTTTGTGCCCAGAGTACTTCATCCTGCCAAGGACTGAAGTAGTGGATGCCTTTCTCCACTGGTTCTGGAGAGGGCTTTGTGCCCAGAGTGCTTCATCCTGCCAAGGACAGAGGTAGTGGATGTGATACTCCATTGGTTCTGGAGGGGGCTTTGTGCCCAGAGTGCTTCATCCTGCCAAGGACTGAGGTAGTGGATGTGAAACTCCACTGGTTCTGGAGGGGGCTTTGTGCCCAGAGTGATTCATCCTGCTAAGGACTGAGGTAGTGGATGTGATACTCCACTGGTTCTGGAGGGCGCTTTTTGCCCAGAGTGCTTCATCTTGCCAAGGCCTGAGGTAGTGGATGCCTTTCTCCACTGTTTCTGGAGGGGGCTTTGTGCCCAGAATGCTTCATCTTGCCAAGGACTGAGGTAGTGGTTGTGATACTCCATTGGTTCTGGAGGGGGTTTTGTGCCCAGAGTGCTTCATCCTGCCAAGGACTGAGGTAGTGGATGTGATACTCCACTGGTTCTGGAGGGGGCTTTGTGCCCAGAGTGCTTCATCCTGCCAAGGACAGAGGTAGTGGATGTGATACTCCGCTGGTTCTGGAGGGGGCTTTGTGCCCAGAGTGCTACATCCTGCCAAGGGCTGATGTAGTGGATGTGATACTTCACTGGTTCTGGAGGGGGCTTGTGCCCAGAGTGATTCATCCTGCCAAGGCCTGAGGTAGTGGATGCCTTTCTCCACTGGATCTGGAGGGGGCTTTGTGCCCAGAGTGCTTCATCCTGCCAAGGACTGAGGTAGTGGATGTAATACTCCACTGGTTCTGGAGGGGGCTTTGTGCCCAGAGTGCTTCATCCTGCCAAGGAGAGAGGCAGTGGATGTGACACTCTACTGGTTCTGGAGGGGGCTTTGTGCCCAGAGTGCTTCATCCTGCCAAGGACTGAGGTAGTTGATGTGATACTCCACTGGTTCTGGAGGGGGCTTTGTGCCCAGAGTGCTTCATCCTGCCAAGGACAGAGGTAGTGGATGTGACACGCCACTGGTTCTGCAGGGGGCTTTGTGCCCAGGGTGCTTCATCCTGCCAGGGACTGAGGTAGTGGATGCCTTTCTCCACTGGTTCTGGAGGGGGCTTTGTGCCCAGAGTGCTTCATCCTGCCAAGGACTTAGGTAGTGGATGTGAGACTCCACTGGTTCTGGAGGGGGGTTTGTGCAGAGAGTGCTTCATCCTGCCAAGGACAGAGGTAGTGGATGTGATACTCCACTGGTTCTGGAGGGTGCTTTGTGCCCAGAGTGCTACATCCTGCCAAGGACTGAGGTAGTGGATGTGATACTCCACTGGTTCTGGAGGGGGCTTGTGCCCAGAGTGCTTCATCCTGCCAAGGCCTGAGGTAGTGGATGCCTTTCTCCACTGGTTCTGGGGGGGGGGGGGGCTTTGTGCCCAGAGTGCTTCATCCTGCCAAGGACTGAGGTAGTGGATGTAATACTCCACTGGTTCTGGTGTGGGCTTTGTGCCCAGAGTGCTTCATCCTGCAGGGGACAGAGGTAGTGGATGTGATACTCCACTGGTTCTACAGGGGGCTTTGTGCCCAGGGTGCTTCATCCTGCCAGGGACTGAGATAGTGGATGCCTGTAGGAGGCTGGACTGGCTTGTAGTGAGTACCAAGGGGTACTTGCACCTTGCACCAGGCCCAGTTATCCCTTATTAGTGTATAGGGTGTCTAGCAGCTTAGGCTGATAGATAATGGTAGCTTAGCAGAGCAGCTTAGGCTGAACTAGGAGACGTGTGAAGCTACTACAGTACCACTTAGTGTCATATGCACAATATCATAAGAAAACACAATACACAGTTATACTAAAAATAAAGGTACTTTATTTTTATGACAATATGCCAAAGTATCTTAGAGTGTACCCTCAGTGAGAGGATAGGAAATATACACAAGATATATATACACAATAGCAAAAATATGCAGTATAGTCTTAGAAAACAGTGCAAACAATGTATAGTTACAATAGGATGCAATGGGGAAACATAGGGATAGGGGCAACACAAACCATATACTCCAGAAGTGGAATGCGAACCACGAATGGACCCCAAACCTATGTGACCTTGTAGAGGGTCGCTGGGACTATTAGAAAATAGTGAGAGTTAGAAAAATAACCCTCCCCAAGACCCTGAAAAGTGAGTGCAAAGTGCACCAAAGTTCCCCTAAGGACAAAATAGTCGTGTTAGAGGGAGAATGCAAGGAAAACACAACTCAGCAATGCAACAACGATGGATTCCTGTCTGAAGGTACCTGTGGAACAAGGGGACCAAGTCCAAAAGTCACAAGCAGCTCGGAGATGGGCAGATGCCCAAGAAATGCCAGCGGTTGGTGCAAAGAAGCTCTTACTAGGCTGAAGAACTGTGAATACTGCAGGAACGACAAGGGCTAGAGACTTCCCCTTTGGAGGATGGATCCCCCACGCCTTGGAGAGTCGTGCAGAAGTGTTTTCCCGCCGGATGGACGCCAACAAGCCTTGCTACACGCAAATCGTGCGTTTGGCGTTTTTGGACGCTGCTGGGGCCCAGGAGGGACCAGGAGGTCGCAAATTGGACCTGCAGAGAGAGGGGACGTCGAGCAAGACAAAGAGCCCTCACTGAAGCAGGTAGCACCCGGAGAAGTGCCAGAAACAGGCACTACGAGGATGCGTGAAACGGTGCTCGCCGAAGTTGCACAAAGGAGTCCCACGTCGCCGGAGACCAACTTAGAAAGTCGTGCAATGCAGGTTAGAGTGCCGTGGACCCAGGCTTGGCTGTGCACACAGGATTTCTGCCGGAAGTGCACAGGGGCCGGAGAAGCTTGCAAAGTCGCGGTTCCCAGCAATGCAGCCCAGCGAGGTGAGGCAAGGACTTACCTCCACCAAACTTGGGCTGAAGAGTCACTGGACTGTGGGGGTCACTTGGACGGTGTCGCTGGATTCGAGGGACCTCGCTCGTCGTGCTGAGAGGAGACCCAAGGGACCGGTAATGCAGCTTTTTTGTGCCTGCGGTTGCAGGGGGAAGATTCCGTCGACCCACGGGAGATTTCTTCGGAGCTTCTGGTGCAGAGAGGAGGCAGGCTACCCCCACAGCATGCACAAGCAGGAAAACAGTCGAGAAGGCGGCAGGATCAGCGTTACAGAGTTGCAGTAGTCGTCTTTGCTACTATGTTGCAGATTTGCAGGCTTCCAGCGCGGTCAGCGGTCGTTTCCTTATCAGAAGGTGAAGAGGGAGATGCAGAGGAACTCGGCTGAGCTCATGCATTCGTTATCTGAAGTTTCCCCAGAGACAGAGACCCTAAATAGCCAGAAAAGAGGGTTTGGCTACCTAGGAGAGAGGAAAGGCTACTAACACCTGAAGGAGCCTATCAGCAGGAGTCTCTGACGTCACCTGGTGGCACTAGCCACTCAGAGCAGTCCAGTGTGCCAGCAGCACCTCTGTTTCCAAGATGGCAGAGGTCTGGAGCACACTGGAGGAGCTCTGGACACCTCCCAGGGGAGGTGCAGGTCAGGGGAGTGGTCACTCCCCTTTCCTTTGTCCAGTTTCGCGCCAGAGCAGGGGCTAAGGGGTCCCTGAACCGGTGTAGACTGGCTTATGCAGAATTGGGCACCTCTGTGCCCAACAAAGCATTTCCAGAGGCTGGGGGAGGCTACTCCTCCCCTGCCTTCACACCATTTTCCAAAGGGAGAGGGTGTCACACCCTCTCTCAGAGGAAGTTCTTTGTTCTGCCATCCTGGGCCAGGCCTGGCTGGACCCCAGGAGGGCAGATGCCTGTCTGAGGGGTTGGCAGCAGCAGCAGCTGCAGTGAAACCCCAGGAAGGGCAGTTTGGCAGTACCAGGGTCTGTGCTACAGACCACTGGGATCATGGAATTGTACCAACAATGCCAGGATGGCATAGAGGGGGCAATTCCATGATCATAGACATGTTACATGGCCATATTCGGAGTTACCATGGTGAAGCTACATATAGGTAGTGACCTATATGTAGTGCACGCGTGTAATGGTGTCCCCGCACTCACAAAGTTCAGGGAATTGGCTCTGAACAATGTGGGGGCACCTTGGCTAGTGCCAGGGTGCCCTCACACTAAGTAACTTTGCACCTAACCTTTACCAGGTAAAGGTTAGACATATAGGTGACTTATAAGTTACTTAAGTGCAGTGTAAAATGGCTGTGAAATAACGTGGACGTTATTTCACTCAGGCTGCAGTGGCAGGCCTGTGTAAGAATTGTCAGAGCTCCCTATGGGTGGCAAAAGAAATGCTGCAGCCCATAGGGTTCTCCTGGAACCCCAATACCCTGGGTACCTCAGTACCATATACTAGGGAATTATAAGGGTGTTCCAGTAAGCCAATGTAAATTGGTAAAAAATGGTCACTAGCCTGTTAGTGACAATTTGAAAGTAATGAGAGAGCATAACCACTGAGATTCTGGTTAGCAGAGCCTCAGTGAGACAGTTAGGCACCACACAGGGAACATATACATGCACACCTATGAGCACTGGGGCCCTGTGTGACAGGGTCCCAGTGACACATACATATAGGCCACAAACCTATGAGCACTGGGGTCCTGACTAGCAGGATCCCAGTGACACATAACAACCATACTGAAAACATGGTGTTTTCACTATGAGCACTGAGGCCTGGCTATCAGGATCCCAGTGAGACAGTGAAAACAGTGACAAACACCCTGACATACACTCACAAACAGGCCAAAAGTGGGGGTAACAAGGCTAGAAAGAGGCTACCTTCTCACACAACCCCCCCCCAAACGAAGGACAATAAGGCTAACCTTGGCCAGTTGAGACTTTATTGTCTAAGTGGTGATAAGTAGAGAGTAGCTCTGCAATAGACTGGTTACTCCCTTTATCATCCACTAAATGGTTACTTCCCTGTGGGGATGTAAACCACCCTGTTTGAAGTTTTTTAGCTAAGCAACAATGTGAAGATGTATTTTCAGAGTTTCTATCAGTAAGTTTTAGTTTAGAGCAGTGGGAATTGTCCACTGAACCTATTTGTAGTGATGGAAATGCCAGACAGGGATGCTGTCTCAGAAAAGCCATAGCTGGGCAAAAACTTTGTCCATATGGCTGGAAGAGAGAACAGGGATGCTGTTTCTCTTGGGTTGGAGCAGGGCAGGGATGCTGTCCTATCAGCTCCACACTAGGGCAGGGATGCTGTCCTAAGTGTTGTGAGGTAGTGCAGGGTTTCTGCACTAAAGTTTCTCTGGGAGGGTTGGAGGGATGCTCCATGTTAACTAAAATGGTGCTGTTTTTCTCACCAATGTTAGTTATCCCACAGAGAGGTACTTCCACCTCAGGGAGTCCAGCTTTGCCAGCTGATGATTCCCTTGGAACAGGTGCCACCCCAGGAGAGGTTTCTCCCACCACAGGAATAGTATCCTGAATGGTAGGGTGGTTAGGGGATACTGTGATACCCTTTTTACCTGTTGATGGAGAGGGATCCTGAGTTTTCAGGCCTTCTCTCCTTTGCTTTTTCATTTCACTTGAAATGAGAGGGAACAATTCCTCAGGGATGCCCAGCATGGCTGTATGGGCATAAAACTCTACATCAGCCCAACCTGAGGCCTCTAGGTCATCACCTAAGAGACAGTCTACAGGTAAGCTAGGTGATACCACCACCTGCTTAGGGCCAGTAACTCCACCCCAACTAAACTGAATTATAGCTAAGGGAAGAAACTTAGTGGAGTTATGGACATCAATAATCTTATACTGTTGTCCGATGATGTGTTGTTCAGGAGGCACTAGGTTTTCAGTCATCAAAGTGAAACTGGCACCTGTGTCCCTGTAGGCCAAGGCCTCAACACCATTTATTGAAACTGTCTGCCTGTACTTATCCATTGTAAGGGGACAAGCAGCCAGTGTGGCAAGGCCAATGCCACTAGGTGTGACAGAAACTGTCTTGGGACTGATTACATCAGTTTCCACTATGGACCCATAAGTGAACCCAACTACACCCTTTGCTTGACTGTTGCCAGCAGTCCCACCACTAGTACCACTACTGCTAGGGGCACTAGAGCTTGATGTATTAGTGGTGGTAGGCTCAGGGGGTTTACCTGGACAGGACTTATCCCCTGGCCTATGGCCTCTGTTTTTACACACAAAGCACCAAGGCTTTTTAATGTGTGCAGGTTGGGAAGAAGAGGAAGAATTTGTTTTATCCCCACCCTCTGAAGAGTGTTTAAGATTTGAAGTGGGATCTTTGGTTTTACCCTTATCCCCATGCTTATCTTGAGATTTTTCACCATCTTTCTTCTTATTGCCATCTTTGTCACCCCCTGTATGAACTTTTCTGTTCACCCTTGTTCTGACCCATTTGTCTGCCTTCTTTCCCAATTCTTGGGGAGAGGTCAGATCAGAGTCTACCAGGTACTGGTGCAACAAATCAGACACACAATTATTAAGTATATGCTCTCTCAGGATTGTGTTATACAGGCTTTCATAATCAGTAACTTTACTGCCATGTAACCACCCCTCCAAGGCCTTCACTGAATGGTCAATGAAATCAACCCAGTCTTGTGAAGACTCCTTTTTGGTCTCTCTGAACTTTATCCTGTACTGTTCAGTGGTTAAGCCATAACCATCCAGGAGTGCATTCTTAAGAACTTGGAAATTGTTAGCATCATTTTCTTTTACAGTAAGGAGCCTATCCCTACCTTTTCCAGTAAATGATAGCCATAGGATAGCAGCCCACTGCTTTTGAGGGACATCCTGTACAGCACAGGCCCTCTCAAGTGCAGCAAACCACTTGTTAATGTCATCCCCCTCCTTATAAGGGGGAACTATCTTGTGCAGATTCCTGGAATCATACTCTTTTGCAGGATGACTATGGGGAATACTGCTGCTGCCACCATGGGTATCTAAACCCAACTTCTGTCTTTCCTTCTCTAATTCTAAAGACTGTCTATCCAAATCCAGCTGTTGCTTCTTGAGCTTCAGTCTGGTTTGTTCCACTCTCAATCTATTGAGCTCCCTTTCTAACAATCTGTCATCAGGGTGGGTGGGAGGGACATTTCTAGATACAGAGGTATGATGGGAATGAACAGAAGGAGACCTGTCCCTTACAGAGGGCACCCTAACAGCTTGGCTACCAGCATAATGTGAGAGCACATCATCAGTATGATGTGATTCAACCTCTGTACCAACTATGCTAGACTGTCTAGTAATGGGCAGGCTGAGAAGTTTCTTTCCTGAACCTTTTCCTGGGGGAGTCCCTGGATCAGATTGAGAACCATTAGCTACTTTTTCTACAGATTGGGCACTTATGGCCTTATCCTGTACTCTAAGCATATTAATTAACAGTTCTAAGGAAGGATTCTTCCCTACACTCAAACCTCTCTCTATGCAGAGACTCCTTGCTCCTTTCCAGCTAAGGTGATCATATGCAAGTTTGGACAGTTTAACATTTTGGCCTGTGCCAGACATTTTTAGAGAGAGTTGAAGTGATAGAAAAAGAGAAAAAAGTTTTCAGAACTTTTTGGAAAGACAGAAAAAAACTTTTTAAACTTTTAAGAACTTTTTGAAAGTTTAGAAGTACTTTTCAGCACTTAGAAAAGAGTGAAAAGAGGAAATGCAAAACTTTTTGGCTATGTGTATATACCCTGACCTTGTTTTGTATATTTTTCTCTTATGAAAAGTACAATGACAAGAGTGGTAAGTAGTCTCAAAGCACTTATCCCACCACTGCACAACCAATGTAGGAGGCTGGACTGGCTTGTAGTGAGTACCAAGGGGTACTTGCACCTTGCACCAGGCCCAGTTATCCCTTATTAGTGTATAGGGTGTCTAGCAGCTTAGGCTGATAGATAATGGTAGCTTAGCAGAGCAGCTTAGGCTGAACTAGGAGACGTGTGAAGCTACTACAGTACCACTTAGTGTCATATGCACAATATCATAAGAAAACACAATACACAGTTATACTAAAAATAAAGGTACTTTATTTTTATGACAATATGCCAAAGTATCTTAGAGTGTACCCTCAGTGAGAGGATAGGAAATATACACAAGATATATATACACAATAGCAAAAATATGCAGTATAGTCTTAGAAAACAGTGCAAACAATGTATAGTTACAATAGGATGCAATGGGGAAACATAGGGATAGGGGCAACACAAACCATATACTCCAGAAGTGGAATGCGAACCACGAATGGACCCCAAACCTATGTGACCTTGTAGAGGGTCGCTGGGACTATTAGAAAATAGTGAGAGTTAGAAAAATAACCCTCCCCAAGACCCTGAAAAGTGAGTGCAAAGTGCACCAAAGTTCCCCTAAGGACAAAATAGTCGTGTTAGAGGGAGAATGCAAGGAAAACACAACTCAGCAATGCAACAACGATGGATTCCTGTCTGAAGGTACCTGTGGAACAAGGGGACCAAGTCCAAAAGTCACAAGCAGCTCGGAGATGGGCAGATGCCCAAGAAATGCCAGCGGTTGGTGCAAAGAAGCTCTTACTAGGCTGAAGAACTGTGAATACTGCAGGAACGACAAGGGCTAGAGACTTCCCCTTTGGAGGATGGATCCCCCACGCCTTGGAGAGTCGTGCAGAAGTGTTTTCCCGCCGGATGGACGCCAACAAGCCTTGCTACACGCAAATCGTGCGTTTGGCGTTTTTGGACGCTGCTGGGGCCCAGGAGGGACCAGGAGGTCGCAAATTGGACCTGCAGAGAGAGGGGACGTCGAGCAAGACAAAGAGCCCTCACTGAAGCAGGTAGCACCCGGAGAAGTGCCAGAAACAGGCACTACGAGGATGCGTGAAACGGTGCTCGCCGAAGTTGCACAAAGGAGTCCCACGTCGCCGGAGACCAACTTAGAAAGTCGTGCAATGCAGGTTAGAGTGCCGTGGACCCAGGCTTGGCTGTGCACACAGGATTTCTGCCGGAAGTGCACAGGGGCCGGAGAAGCTTGCAAAGTCGCGGTTCCCAGCAATGCAGCCCAGCGAGGTGAGGCAAGGACTTACCTCCACCAAACTTGGGCTGAAGAGTCACTGGACTGTGGGGGTCACTTGGACGGTGTCGCTGGATTCGAGGGACCTCGCTCGTCGTGCTGAGAGGAGACCCAAGGGACCGGTAATGCAGCTTTTTTGTGCCTGCGGTTGCAGGGGGAAGATTCCGTCGACCCACGGGAGATTTCTTCGGAGCTTCTGGTGCAGAGAGGAGGCAGGCTACCCCCACAGCATGCACAAGCAGGAAAACAGTCGAGAAGGCGGCAGGATCAGCGTTACAGAGTTGCAGTAGTCGTCTTTGCTACTATGTTGCAGGTTTGCAGGCTTCCAGCGCGGTCAGCGGTCGTTTCCTTATCAGAAGGTGAAGAGGGAGATGCAGAGGAACTCGGCTGAGCTCATGCATTCGTTATCTGAAGTTTCCCCAGAGACAGAGACCCTAAATAGCCAGAAAAGAGGGTTTGGCTACCTAGGAGAGAGGAAAGGCTACTAACACCTGAAGGAGCCTATCAGCAGGAGTCTCTGACGTCACCTGGTGGCACTAGCCACTCAGAGCAGTCCAGTGTGCCAGCAGCACCTCTGTTTCCAAGATGGCAGAGGTCTGGAGCACACTGGAGGAGCTCTGGACACCTCCCAGGGGAGGTGCAGGTCAGGGGAGTGGTCACTCCCCTTTCCTTTGTCCAGTTTCGCGCCAGAGCAGGGGCTAAGGGGTCCCTGAACCGGTGTAGACTGGCTTATGCAGAATTGGGCACCTCTGTGCCCAACAAAGCATTTCCAGAGGCTGGGGGAGGCTACTCCTCCCCTGCCTTCACACCATTTTCCAAAGGGAGAGGGTGTCACACCCTCTCTCAGAGGAAGTTCTTTGTTCTGCCATCCTGGGCCAGGCCTGGCTGGACCCCAGGAGGGCAGATGCCTGTCTGAGGGGTTGGCAGCAGCAGCAGCTGCAGTGAAACCCCAGGAAGGGCAGTTTGGCAGTACCAGGGTCTGTGCTACAGACCACTGGGATCATGGAATTGTACCAACAATGCCAGGATGGCATAGAGGGGGCAATTCCATGATCATAGACATGTTACATGGCCATATTCGGAGTTACCATGGTGAAGCTACATATAGGTAGTGACCTATATGTAGTGCACGCGTGTAATGGTGTCCCCGCACTCACAAAGTTCAGGGAATTGGCTCTGAACAATGTGGGGGCACCTTGGCTAGTGCCAGGGTGCCCTCACACTAAGTAACTTTGCACCTAACCTTTACCAGGTAAAGGTTAGACATATAGGTGACTTATAAGTTACTTAAGTGCAGTGTAAAATGGCTGTGAAATAACGTGGACGTTATTTCACTCAGGCTGCAGTGGCAGGCCTGTGTAAGAATTGTCAGAGCTCCCTATGGGTGGCAAAAGAAATGCTGCAGCCCATAGGGTTCTCCTGGAACCCCAATACCCTGGGTACCTCAGTACCATATACTAGGGAATTATAAGGGTGTTCCAGTAAGCCAATGTAAATTGGTAAAAAATGGTCACTAGCCTGTTAGTGACAATTTGAAAGTAATGAGAGAGCATAACCACTGAGATTCTGGTTAGCAGAGCCTCAGTGAGACAGTTAGGCACCACACAGGGAACATATACATGCACACCTATGAGCACTGGGGCCCTGTGTGACAGGGTCCCAGTGACACATACATATAGGCCACAAACCTATGAGCACTGGGGTCCTGACTAGCAGGATCCCAGTGACACATAACAACCATACTGAAAACATGGTGTTTTCACTATGAGCACTGAGGCCTGGCTATCAGGATCCCAGTGAGACAGTGAAAACAGTGACAAACACCCTGACATACACTCACAAACAGGCCAAAAGTGGGGGTAACAAGGCTAGAAAGAGGCTACCTTCTCACAATGCCTTTCTCCATTGGTTCTGGAGGGGGTTTTGTGCCCAGAGTGCTTCACCCTGCCAAGGACTGAGGTAGTGGATGTGATACTCCACTGGTTCTGGAGGGGGCTTTGTGCCCAGAGTGCTTCATCCTGCCAAGGACAGAGGTAGTGGATGTGATACTCCGCTGGTTCTGGAGGGGGCTTTGTGCCCAGAGTGCTACATCCTGCCAAGGGCTGATGTAGTGGATGTGATACTTCACTGGTTCTGGAGGGGGCTTGTGCCCAGAGTGATTCATCCTGCCAAGGCCTGAGGTAGTGGATGCCTTTCTCCACTGGATCTGGAGGGGGCTTTGTGCCCAGAGTGCTTCATCCTGCCAAGGACTGAGGTAGTGGATGTAATACTCCACTGGTTCTGGAGGGGGCTTTGTGCCCAGAGTGCTTCATCCTGCCAAGGACAGAGGCAGTGGATGTGACACTCCACTGGTTCTGGAGGAGGCTTTGTGCCCAGAGTGCTTCATCCTGCCAAGGACTGAGGTAGTTGATGTGATACTCCACTGGTTCTGGAGGGGGCTTTGTGCCCAGAGTGCTTCATCCTGCCAAGGACAGAGGTAGTGGATGTGACACGCCACTGGTTCTGCAGGGGGCTTTGTGCCCAGGGTGCTTCATCCTGCCAGGGACTGAGGTAGTGGATGCCTTTCTCCACTGGTTCTGGAGGGGGCTTTGTGCCCAGAGTGCTTCATCCTGCCAAGGACTTAGGTAGTGGATGTGATACTCCACTGGTTCTGGAGGGGGCTTTGTGCCGAGAGTGCTTCATCCTGCCAAGGACAGAGGTAGTGGATGTGATACTCCACTGGTTCTGGAGGGTGCTTTGTGCCCAGAGTGCTACATCCTGCCAAGGACTGAGGTAGTGGATGTGATACTCCACTGGTTCTGGAGGGGGCTTGTGCCCAGAGTGCTTCATCCTGCTAAGGCCTGAGGTAGTGGATGCCTTTCTCCACTGGTTCTGGGGGGGGGGGGGGGGTTTGTGCCCAGAGTGCTTCATCCTGCCAAGGACAGAGGTAGTGGATGTGATACTCCACTGGTTCTGGAGGGAGCTTTGTGCCCAGAGTGCTTCATACTGCCAAGGACTGAGGTAGTGGATGTGATACTCCACTGGTTCTGGAGGGGGCTTTGTGCCCAGAGTGCTTCATCCTGCCAAGGACTGAGGTAGTGGATGTGATACTCCACTAGTTCTGGAGGGAGCTTTGTGCCCAGAGTGCTTCATCCTGCCAAGGACTGAGGTAGTGGATGTAATTCTCCACTGGTTCTGGAGGGAGCTTTGTGCCCAGAGTGCTTCATCCTGCCAAGGACAGAGGTAGTGGATGTGATACGCCACTGGTTCTGCAGGGGGCTTTGTGCCCAGGGTGCTTCATCCTGTCAGGGCCTGAGGTAGTGGATGCCTTTCTCCACTGGTTCTGGAGGGGGCTTTGTGCCCAGAGTGCTTCATCCTGCCAAGGACTGAGGTAGTGGATGTGATACTCCACTGGTTCTGGAGGGGGCTTTGTGCTGAGAGTGCTTCATCCTGCCAAGGACAGAGGTAGTGGATGTGATACTCCACTGGTTCTGGAGGGTGCTTTGTGCCCAGAGTGCTACATCCTGCCAAGGACTGAGGTAGTTGATGTGATACTCCACTGGTTCTGGAGGGGGCTTTGTGCCCAGAGTGCTACATCCTGCCAAGGGCTGATGTAGTGGATGTGATACTTCACTGGTTCTGGAGGGGGCTTGTGCCCAGAGTGATTCATCCTGCCAAGGCCTGAGGTAGTGGATGCCTTTCTCCACTGGATCTGGAGGGGGCTTTGTGCCCAGAGTGCTTCATCCTGCCAAGGACTGAGGTAGTGGATGTAATACTCCACTGGTTCTGGAGGGGGCTTTGTGCCCAGAGTGCTTCATCCTGCCAAGGACAGAGGCAGTGGATGTGACACTCCACTGGTTCTGGAGGGGGCTTTGTGCCCAGAGTGCTTCATCCTGCCAAGGACTGAGGTAGTTGATGTGATACTCCACTGGTTCTGGAGGGGGCTTTGTGCCCAGAGTGCTTCATCCTGCCAAGGACAGAGGTAGTGGATGTGACACGCCACTGGTTCTGCAGGGGGCTTTGTGCCCAGGGTGCTTCATCCTGCCAGGGACTGAGGTAGTGGATGCCTTTCTCCACTGGTTCTGGAGGGGGCTTTGTGCCCAGAGTGCTTCATCCTGCCAAGGACTTAGGTAGTGGATGTGATACTCCACTGGTTCTGGAGGGGGCTTTGTGCCGAGAGTGCTTCATCCTGCCAAGGACAGAGGTAGTGGATGTGATACTCCACTGGTTCTGGAGGGTGCTTTGTGCCCAGAGTGCTACATCCTGCCAAGGACTGAGGTAGTGGATGTGATACTCCACTGGTTCTGGAGGGGGCTTGTGCCCAGAGTGCTTCATCCTGCTAAGGCCTGAGGTAGTGGATGCCTTTCTCCACTGGTTCTGGGGGGGGGGGGGTTTGTGCCCAGAGTGCTTCATCCTGCCAAGGACAGAGGTAGTGGATGTGATACTCCACTGGTTCTGGAGGGAGCTTTGTGCCCAGAGTGCTTCATACTGCCAAGGACTGAGGTAGTGGATGTGATACTCCACTGGTTCTGGAGGGGGCTTTGTGCCCAGAGTGCTTCATCCTGCCAAGGACTGAGGTAGTGGATGTGATACTCCACTAGTTCTGGAGGGAGCTTTGTGCCCAGAGTGCTTCATCCTGCCAAGGACTGAGGTAGTGGATGTAATTCTCCACTGGTTCTGGAGGGAGCTTTGTGCCCAGAGTGCTTCATCCTGCCAAGGACAGAGGTAGTGGATGTGATACGCCACTGGTTCTGCAGGGGGCTTTGTGCCCAGGGTGCTTCATCCTGTCAGGGCCTGAGGTAGTGGATGCCTTTCTCCACTGGTTCTGGAGGGGGCTTTGTGCCCAGAGTGCTTCATCCTGCCAAGGACTGAGGTAGTGGATGTGATACTCCACTGGTTCTGGAGGGGGCTTTGTGCTGAGAGTGCTTCATCCTGCCAAGGACAGAGGTAGTGGATGTGATACTCCACTGGTTCTGGAGGGTGCTTTGTGCCCAGAGTGCTACATCCTGCCAAGGACTGAGGTAGTTGATGTGATACTCCACTGGTTCTGGAGGGGGCTTATGCCCAGAGTGCTTCATCCTGCCAAGGCCTGAGGTAGTGGATGCCTTTCTCCACTGGTTCTGGGGGAAGGGGGGACTTTGTGCCCAGAGTGCTACATCCTGCCAAGGACTGAGGTAGTGGATATGATACTCCACTGGTTCTGGAGGGGGCTTTGTGCCCAGAGTGCTTCATCCTGACAAGGACAGAGGTAGTGGATGTGATACTCCACTGGTTCTGGGGGGGGCGTTGTGCCCAGAGTGCTTCATCCTGCCAAGGACTGAGGTAGTGGATGTGATAATCCACTGGTTCTGGAGGGGGCTTTGTGCCCAGAGTGCTTCATCCTGCCAAGAACAGAGGTAGTGGATGTGATATTCCACTGGTTCTGGAGGGGGCTTTGTGCCCAGAGTGCTTCATCCTGCCAAGGACTGAGGTAGTGGATGTGATACTCCACTGGATCTGGAGGGGGCTTTTTGCCCAGAGTACTTCATCCTGCCAAGGACAGAGGTAGTGGATGTGATACTCCACTGGTTCTGGAGGGGGCTTTGTGCCCAGGGTGCTTCATCCTGCCAGGGACTGAGGTAGTGGATGCCTTTCTCCACTGGTTCTGGAGGGGGTTTTGTGCCCAGAGTGCTTCATCCTGCGAAGGACTGAGGTAGTGGATGCCTTTCTCCACTGGTTCTGGAGGGGGCTTTGTGCCCAGAGTGCTTCATCCTGCCAAGGACTGAGGTAGTGGATGTGATTCTCCATTGGTTCTGGAGGGGGCTTTGTGCCCAGAGTGCTTCATCCTGCCAAGGACTGAGGTAGTGGATGTGATACTCCACTGGTTCTGGAGGGGGCTTTTTGCCCAGAGTACTTCATCCTGCCAGGGACAGAGGTAGTGGATGTGATACTCCACTGGTTCTGGAGGGGGCTTTGTGCCCAGGGTGCTTCATCCTGCCAGGGACTGAGGTAGTGGATGCCTTTCTCCACTGGTTCTGGAGGGGGTTTTGTGCCCATAGTGCTTCATCCTGCCAAGGACTGAGGTAGTGGATGTGATAATCCACTGGTTCTGGAGGGGGCTTTGTGCCCAGAGTGCTTCATCCTGCCAAGGACCGAGGTAGTGAATGTGATACTTCACTGGTTCTGGAGGGGGCTTTGTGCCCAGAGTGCTTCATCCTGCCAAGGGCTGATGTAGTGGATGTGATACTCCACTGGTTCTGGAGAAGGCTTGTGCCCAGAGTGATTCATCCTGCCAAGGCCTGAGGTAGTGGGTGCCTTTCTCCACTGGTTCTGGAGGGGGCTTTGTGCCCAGAGTGCTTCATCCTGCCAAGGACTGAGGTAGTGGATGTAATACTCCACTGGTTCTGGAGGGGGCTTTGTGCCCAGAGTGCTTCATCCTGCCAAGGACAGAGGCAGTGGATGTGACACTCCACTGGTTCTGGAGGGGGCTTTGTGCCCAGAGTGCTTCATCCTGCCAAGGACTGAGGTAGTTGATGTGATACTCCACTGGTTCTGGAGGGGGCTTTGTGCCCAGAGTGCTTCATCCTGCCAAGGACTGAGGTAGTGGATGTGTACTCCACTGGTTCTGGAGTGGGCTTTGTGCCCAGAGTGCTTCAACCTGCCAAGGACAGAGGTAGTGGATGCCTTTCTCCACTAGATCTGGAGGGGGCTTTGTGCCCAGAGTGCTTCATCCTGCCAAGGACTTAGGTAGTGGATGCCTTTCTCCACTTGTTCCGGAGGGGGCTTTGTGCCCAGAGTGCTTCATGCTGCCAAGGACTGAGGTAGTGGATGTGATACTCCACTGATTCTGGAGGGGGCTTTGTGCCCAGAGTGCTTCATACTGCCAAGGACTGAGGTAGTGGATGTGATACTCCACTGGTTCTGAAGGGGGCTTTGTGCCCAGAGTACTTCATCCTGCCAAGGACTGAGGTAGTGGATGCCTTTCTCCACTGGTTCTGGAGAGGGCTTTGTGCCCAGAGTGCTTCATCCTGCCAAGGACAGAGGTAGTGGATGTGATACTCCATTGGTTCTGGAGGGGGCTTTGTGCCCAGAGTGCTTCATCCTGCCAAGGACTGAGGTAGTGGATGTGAAACTCCACTGGTTCTGGAGGGGGCTTTGTGCCCAGAGTGATTCATCCTGCTAAGGACTGAGGTAGTGGATGTGATACTCCACTGGTTCTGGAGGGCGCTTTTTGCCCAGAGTGCTTCATCTTGCCAAGGCCTGAGGTAGTGGATGCCTTTCTCCACTGGTTCTGGAGGGGGCTTTGTGCCCAGAGTGCTTCATCTTGCCAAGGACTGAGGTAGTGGATGTGATACTCCATTGGTTCTGGAGGGGGTTTTGTGCCCAGAGTGCTTCATCCTGCCAAGGACTGAGGTAGTGGATGTGATACTCCACTGGTTCTGGAGGGGGCTTTGTGCCCAGAGTGCTTCATCCTGCCAAGGACTGAGGTAGTGGATGTGATGCTCCACTGGTTCTGGAGGGGGCTTTGGGTCCCAGAGTGCTTCATCTTGCCAAGGCCTGAGGTAGTGGATGCCTCTCTTCACTGGTTCTGGAGGGGGCTTTGTGCCCAGAGTGCTTCATCCTGTCAAGGACTGAGGTAGTGGATGTGATACTCCACTGGTTCTGCATGGGGCTTTGTGCCCAGAGTGCTTCATCCTGCCAAGGACAGAGGTAGTGGATGTGATACTCCACTGGTTCTGGAGGGGGCTTTGTGCCCAGAGTGCTTCATACTGCCAAGGACTGAGGTAGTGGATGTGATACTCCACTGGTTCTGGAGGGGGCTTTGTGCCCAGAGTGCTTCATCCTGCCAAGGACTGAGGTAGTGGATGTGATACTCCACTGGTTCTGGAGGGAGCTTTGTGCCCAGAGTGCTTCATCCTGCCAAGGACTGAGGTAGTGGATGTAATTCTCCACTGGTTCTGGAGGGGGCTTTGTGCCCAGAGTGCTTCATCCTGCCAAGGACAGAGGTAGTGGATGTGATACGCCACTGGTTCTGCAGGGGGCTTTGTGCCCAGGGTGCTTCATCCTGTCAGGGTCTGAGGTAGTGGATGCCTTTCTCCACTGGTTCTGGAGGGGGCTTTGTGCCCAGAGTGCTTCATCCTGCCAAGGACTTAGGTAGTGGATGTGATACTCCACTGGTTCTGGAGAGGGGTTTGTGCCGAGAGTGCTTCATCCTGCCAAGGACAGAGGTAGTGGATGTGATACTCCACTGGTTCTGGAGGGTGCTTTGTGCCCAGAGTGCTACATCCTGCCAAGGACTGAGGTAGTGGATGTGATACTCCACTGGTTCTGGAGGGGGCTTGTGCCCAGAGTGCTTCATCCTGCCAAGGCCTGAGGTAGTGGATGCCTTTCTCCACTGGTTCTAAGGGGGGGGGGGGGGGCTTTGTGCCCAGAGTGCTTCATCCTGCCAAGGACTGAGGTAGTGGATGTAATACTCCACTGGTTCTGGAGGGGGCTTTGTGCCCAGAGTGCTTCATCCTGCCAAGGGCAGAGGCAGTGGATGTGACACTCCACTGGTTCTGGAGGGGGCTTTGTGCCCGGAGTGCTTCATCCTGCCAAGGACTGAGGTAGTGGATGCCTTTCTCCACTGGTTCTGGAGGGGGCTTTGTGCCCAGAGTGCTTCATCCTGCCAAGGACTGAGGTAGTAGATGTGATTCTCCACTGGTTCTGGAGGGGGCTTTGTGCCCAGGGTGCTTCATCCTGCCAAGGACAGAGGTAGTGGATGTGATACTTCACTGATTCTGGAGGGGGCTTTGTGCCCGGAGTGCTTCATCCTGCCAAGGACTGAGGTAGTGGATGCCTTTCTCCACTGGTTCTGGAGGGGGCTTTGTGCCCAGAGTGCTTCATCCTGCCAAGGACTGAGGTAGTGGATGTGATACTCCATTGGTTCTGGAGGGGGCTTTGTGCCCAGAGTGCTTCATCCTGCCAAGGACTGAGGTAGTGGATGTGATACTCCACTGGTTCTGGAGGGGGCTTTGTGCCCAGAGTGCTTCATCCTGCCAAGGACTGAGGTAGTGGATGTAATACTCCACTGGTTCTGGAGGGGGCTTTGTGCCCAGAGTGCTTCATCCTGCCAAGGACTGAGGTAGTGGATGTGATACTCCATTGGTTCTGGAGGGGGCTTTGTGCCCAGAGTGCTTCATCCTGCCAAGAACTGAGGTAGTGGATGTGATACTCCACTGGTTCTGGAGGGGGCTTTTTGGCCAGAGTACTTCATCCTGCCAGGGACAGAGGTAGTGGATGTGATACTCCACTGGTTCTGGAGGGGGCTTTGTGCCCAGGGTGCTTCATCCTGCCAGGGACTGAGGTAGTGGATGCCTTTCTCCACTGGTTCTGGAGGGGGCTTTGTGCCCATAGTGCTTCATCCTGCCAAGGACTGAGGTAGTGGATGTGATACTCCACTGGTTCTGGAGGGGGCTTTGTGCCCAGAGTGCTTCATCCTGCCAAGGACCGAGGTAGTGAATGTGATACTCCACTGGTTCTGGAGGGGGCTTTGTGCCCAGAGTGCTTCATCCTGCCAAGGGCTGATGTAGTGGATGTGATACTCCACTGGTTCTGGAGAAGGCTTGTGCCCAGAGTGATTCATCCTGCCAAGGCCTGAGGTAGTGGGTGCCTTTCTCCACTGGTTCTGGAGGGGGCTTTGTGCCCAGAGTGCTTCATCCTGCCAAGGACAGAGGTAGTGGATGTGATACTCCACTGGTTCTGGAGGGGGCTTTGTGCCCAGAGTGCTTCATCCTGCCAAGGGCTGATGTAGTGGATGTGATACTCCACTGGTTCTGGAGGGGGCTTGTGCCCAGAGTGATTCATCCCGCCAAGGCCTGAGGTAGTGGATGCCTTTCTCCACTGGATCTGGAGGGGGCTTTGTGCCCAGAGTGCTTCATCCAGCCAAGGACTGAGGTTGTGGATGTAATACTCCACTGGTTCTGGAGGGGGCTTTGTGCCCAGAGTGCTTCATCCTGCCAAGGACAGAGGTAGTGGATGTGACACTCCACTGGTTCTGGAGGGGGCTTTGTGCCCAGAGTGCTTCATCCTGCCAAGGACTGAGGTACTTGATGTGATACTCCACTGGTTCTGGAGGGGGCTTTGTGCCCAGAGAGCTTCATCCTGCCAAGGACAGAGGTAGTGGATGTGACACGCCACTGGTTCTGCAGGGGGCTTTGTGCCCAGGGTGCTTCATCCTGCCAGGGACTGAGGTAGTGGATGCCTTTCTCCACTGGTTCTGGAGGGGGTTTTGTGCCCAGGGTGCTTCATCCTGCCAAGGACTTAGGTAGTGGATGTGATACTCCACTGGTTCTGGAGGGGGCTTTGTGCCGAGAGTGCTTCATCCTGCCAAGGACAGAGGTAGTGGACGTGATACTCCACTGGTTCTGGAGGGTGCTTTGTGCCCAGAGTGCTACATCCTGCCAAGGACTGAGGTAGTGGATGTGATACTCCACTGGTTCTGGAGGGGGCTTGTGCCCAGAGTGCTTCATCCTGCCAAGGCCTGAGGTAGTGAATGCCTTTCTCCACTGGTTCTGGGGGGGGGGGGCTTTGTGCCCAGAGTGCTTCATCCTGCCAAGGACAGAGGTAGTGGATGTGATACTCCACTGGTTCTGGAGGGGGCTTTGTGCCCAGAGTGCTTCATACTGCCAAGGACTGAGGTAGTGGATGTGATACTCCACTGGTTCTGGAGGGGGCTTTGTGCCCAGAGTGCTTCATCCTGCCAAGGACTGAGGTAGTGGATGTGATACTCCACTGGTTCTGGAGGGGGCTTTGTGCCCAGAGTGCTTCATCCTGCCAAGGACTGAGGTAGTGGATGTAATACTCCACTGGTTCTGGAGGGGGCTTTGTGCCCAGAGTGCTTCATCCTGCAAAGGACAGAGGTAGTGGATGTGATACGCCACTGGTTCTGCAGGGGGCTTTGTGCCAAGGGTGCTTCATCCTGTCAGGGCCTGAGGTAGTGGATGCCTTTCTCCACTGGTTCTGGAGGGGGCTTTGTGCCCAGAGTGCTTCATCCTGCCAATGACTGAGGTAGTGGATGTGATACTCCACTGGTTCTGGAGGGGGCTTTGTGCCGAGAGTGCTTCATCCTGCCAAGGACAGAGGTAGTGGATGTGATACTCCACTGGTTCTGGAGGGTGCTTTGTGCCCAGAGTGCTACATCCTGCCAAGGACTGAGGTAGTGGATGTGATACTCCACTGGTTCTGGAGGGGGCTTGTGCCCAGAGTGCTTCATCCTGCCAAGGCCTGAGGTAGTGGATGCCTTTCTCCACTGGTTCTGGGGGAAGGGGGGACTTTGTGCCCAGAGTGCTACATCCTGCCAAGGACTGAGGTAGTGGATGTGATACTCCACTGGTTCTGGAGGGGGCTTTGTGCCCAGAGTGCTTCATCCTGCCAAGGACAGAGGTAGTGGATGTGATACTCCACTGGTTCTGGGGGGGGGGCTTTGTGCCCAGAGTGCTTCATCCTGCCAAGGACTGAGGTAGTGGATGTGATACTCCACTGGTTCTGGAGGGGGCTTTGTGCCCAGAGTGCTTCATCCTGCCAAGGACAGAGGTAGTGGATGTGATATTCCACTGGTTCTGGAGGGGGCTTTGTGCCCAGAGTGCTTCATCCTGCCAAGGACTGAGGTAGTGGATGTGATACTCCACTGGTTCTGGAGGGGGCTGTGAGAAGGTAGCCTCTTTCTAGCCTTGTTACCCCCACTTTTGGCCTGTTTGTGAGTGTATGTCAGGGTGTTTGTCACTGTTTTCACTGTCTCACTGGGATCCTGATAGCCAGGCCTCAGTGCTCATAGTGAAAACACCATGTTTTCAGTATGGTTGTTATGTGTCACTGGGATCCTGCTGGTCAGGACCCCAGTGCTCATAGGTTTGTGGCCTATATGTATGTGTCACTGGGACCCTGTCACACAGGGCCCCAGTGCTCATAGGTGTGCATGTGTATGTTCCCTGTGTGGTGCCTAACTGTCTCACTGAGGCTCTGCTAACCAGAACCTCAGTGGTTATGCTCTCTCATTACTTTTAAATTGTCACTAACAGGCTAGTGACCAATTTTTACCAATTTACATTGGCTTACTGGAACACCCTTATAATTCCCTAGTATATGGTACTGAGGTACCCAGGGTATTGGGGTTCCAGGAGATCCCTATGGGCTGCAGCATTTCTTTTGCCACCCATAGGGAGCTCTGACAATTCTTACACAGGCCTGCCACTGCAGCCTGAGTGAAATAACGTCCACGTTATTTCACAGCCATTTTACACTGCACTTAAGTAACTTATAAGTCACCTATATGTCTAACCTTTACCTGGTAAAGGTTAGGTGCAAAGTTACTTAGTGTGTGGGCACCCTGGCACTAGCCAAGGTGCCCCCACATTGTTCAGAGCCAATTCACTGAACTTTGTGAGTGCGGGGACACCATTACACGCGTGCACTACATATAGGTCACTACCTATATGTAGCTTCACAATGGTAACTCCGAATATGGCCATGTAACATGTCTATGATCATGGAATTGCCCCCTCTATGCCATCCGGGCATAGTTGGCACAATCCCATGATCCCAGTGGTCTGTAGCACAGACCCTGGTACTGCCAAACTGCCCTTCCTGGGGTTTCACTGCAGCTGCTGCTGCTGCCAACCCCTCAGACAGGCAGCTGCCCTCCTGGGGTCCAGCCAGGCCTGGCCCAGGATGGCAGAACAAAGAACTTCCTCTGAGAGAGGGTGTGACACCCTCTCCCTTTGGAAAATGGTGTGAAGGCAGGGGAGGAGTAGCCTCCCCCAGCCTCTGGAAATGCTTTGTTGGGCACAGAGGTGCCCAATTCTGCATAAGCCAGTCTACACCGGTTCAGGGACCCCTTAGCCCCTGCTCTGGCGCGAAACTGGACAAAGGAAAGGGGAGTGACCACTCCCCTGACCTGCACCTCCCCTGGGAGGTGTCCAGAGCTCCTCCAGTGTGCTCCAGACCTCTGCCATCTTGGAAACAGAGGTGCTGCTGGCACACTGGACTGCTCTGAGTGGCCAGTGCCACCAGGTGACGTCAGAGACTCCTGCTGATAGGCTCCTTCAGGTGTTAGTAGCCTTTCCTCTCTCCTAGGTAGCCAAACCCTCTTTTCTGGCTATTTGGGGTCTCTGTCTCTGGGGAAACTTTAGATAACGAATGCATGAGCTCAGCCGAGTTCCTCTGCATCTCCCTCTTCACCTTCTGATAAGGAATCGACCGCTGACCGCGCTGGAAGCCTGCAAACCTGCAACATAGTAGCAAAGATGACTACTGCAACTCTGTAACGCTGATCCTGCCGCCTTCTCGACTGCTTTCCTGCTTGTGCATGCTGTGGGGGTAGTCTGCCTCCTCTCTGCACCAGAAGCTCCGAAGAAATCTCCCGTGGGTCGACGGAATCTTCCCCCTGCAACCGCAGGCACCAAAAAGCTGCATTTCCGGTCCCTTGGGTCTCCTCTCAGCACGACGAGCGAGGTCCCTCGAATCCAGCGACACCGTCCAAGTGACCCCCACAGTCCAGTGACTCTTCAGCCCAAGTTTGGTGGAGGTAGGTCCTTGCCTCACCTCGCTGGGCTGCATTGCTGGGAACCGCGACTTTGCAAGCTACTCCGGCCCCTGTGCACTTCCGGCGGAAATCCTTCGTGCACAGCCAAGCCTGGGTCCACGGCACTCTAACCTGCATTGCACGACTTTCTAAGTTGGTCTCCGGCGACGTGGGACTCCTTTGTGCAACTTCGGCGAGCACCGTTTCACGCATCATCGTAGTGCCTGTTTCTGGCACTTCTCCGGGTGCTACCTGCTTCAGTGAGGGCTCTTTGTCTTGCTCGACGACCCCTCTCTCTGTAGGTCCAATTTGCGACCTTCTGGTCCCTCCTGGGCCCCAGCAGCGTCCAAAAACGCCAAACGCACGATTTGCGTGTAGCAAGGCTTGTTGGCGTCCATCCGGCGGGAAAACACTTCTGCACAACTCTCCAAGGCGTGGGGGATCCATCCTCCAAAGGGGAAGTCTCTAGCCCTTGTCGTTCCTGCAGTATTCACAGTTCTTCAGCCTAGTAAGAGCTTCTTTGCACCAACCGCTGGCATTTCTTGGGCATCTGCCCATCTCCGAGCTGCTTGTGACTTTTGGACTTGGTCCCCTTGTTCCACAGGTACCCTCAGTCAGGAATCCATCGTTGTTGCATTGCTGATTTGTGTTTTCCTTGCATTCTCCCTCTAACACGACTATTTTGTCCTTAGGGGAACTTTGGTGCACTTTGCACTCACTTTTCAGGGTCTTGGGGAGGGTTATTTTTCTAACTCTCACTATTTTCTAATAGTCCCAGCGACCCTCTACAAGGTCACATAGGTTTGGGGTCCAATCGTGGTTCGCATTCCACTTTTGGAGTATATGGTTTGTGTTGCCCCTATCCCTATGTTTCCCCATTGCATCCTATTGTAACTATACATTGTTTGCACTGTTTTCTAAGACTATACTGCATATTTTTGCTATTGTGTATATATATCTTGTGTATATTTCCTATCCTCTCACTGAGGGTACACTCTAAGATACTTTGGCATATTGTCATAAAAATAAAGTACCTTTATTTTTAGTATAACTGTGTATTGTGTTTTCTTATGATATTGTGCATATGACACTAAGTGGTACTGTAGTAGCTTCACACGTCTCCTAGTTCAGCCTAAACTGCTCTGCTAAGCTACCATTATCTATCAGCCTAAGCTGCTAGACACCCTATACACTAATAAGGGATAACTGGGCCTGGTGCAAGGTGCAAGTACCCCTTGGTACTCACTACAAGCCAGCCCAGCCTCCTACATTGGTTGTGCAGTGGTGGGATAAGTGCTTGAGACTACTTACCACTCTTGTCATTGTACTTTTCATAAGAGAAAAATATACAAAACAAGGTCAGTGTATATACACATAGCCAAAAAGTTTTGCATTTCCTCTTTTCACTCTTTTCTAAGTGCTGAAAAGTACTTCTAAACTTTCAAAAAGTTCTTAAAAGTTTAAAAAGTTTTTTCTGTCTTTCCAAAAAAATTCTGAATTTTTTTTTTCTCTTTTTCTATCACTTTAACTCTCTCTAAAAATGTTTGGCACAGGCCAAAATGTTGAACTGTCCAAACTTGCATATGATCACCTTAGCTGGAAAGGAGCAAGGAGTCTCTGCATAGAGAGAGGTTTGAGTGTAGGGAAGAATCCTTCCTTAGAACTGTTAATTAACATGCTTAGAGTACAGGATAGGGCCATAAGTGCCCAATCTGGTGAAAAAGTAGCTAATGGTTCTCAATCTGATCCAGGGACTCCCCCAGGAAAAGATTCAGGAAAGAAACTTCTCAGCCTGCCCATTACTAGACAGTCTAGCATAGTTGGTACAGAGGTTGAATCACACCATACTGATGGTGTGCTCTCACATTATACTGTTAGCCAAGCTGTTAGGGTGCCCTCTGTAAGGGACAGGTCTCCTTCTGTTCATTCCCATCATACCTCTGTATCTAGAAATGTCCCTCCCACCCACCCTGATGACAGATTGTTAGAAAGGGAGCTCAATAGATTGAGAGTGGAACAAACCAGACTGAAGCTCAAGAAGCAACAGCTGGATTTGGATAGACAGTCTTTAGAATTAGAGAAGGAAAGACAGAAGTTGGGTTTAGATACCCATGGTGGCAGCAGCAGTATTCCCCATAGTCATCCTGCAAAAGAGCATGATTCCAGGAATCTGCACAAGATAGTTCCCCCTTATAAGGAGGGGGATGACATTAACAAGTGGTTTGCTGCACTTGAGAGGGCCTGTGCTGTACAGGATGTCCCTCAAAAGCAGTGGGCTGCTATCCTATGGCTATCATTTAGTGGAAAAGGTAGGGATAGGCTCCTTACAGTGAAAGAAAATAATGCCAATAATTTCCAAGTTCTTAAGAATGCACTCCTGGATGGTTATGGCTTAACCACTGAACAGTACAGGATAAAGTTCAGAGAGACCAAAAAGGAGTCTTCACAAGACTGGGTTGATTTCATTGACCATTCAGTGAAGGCCTTGGAGGGGTGGTTACATGGCAGTAAAGTTACTAATTATGAAAGCCTGTATAACACAATCCTGAGAGAGCATATACTTAATAATTGTGTGTCTGATTTGTTGCACCAGTACCTGGTAGACTCTGATCTGACCTCTCCCCAAGAATTGGGAAAGAAGGCAGACAAATGGGTCAGAACAAGGGTGAACAGAAAAGTTCATACAGGGGGTGACAAAGATGGCAATAAGAAGAAAGATGGTGAAAAATCTCAAGATAAGCATGGGGATAAGGGTAAAACCAAAGATCCCACTTCAAATCTTAAACACTCTTCAGAGGGTGGGGATAAAACAAATTCTTCCTCTTCTTCCCAACCTGCACACATTAAAAAGCCTTGGTGCTTTGTGTGTAAAAACAGAGGCCATAGGCCAGGGGATAAGTCCTGTCCAGGTAAACCCCCTGAGCCTACCACCACTAATACATCAAGCTCTAGTGCCCCTAGCAGTAGTGGTACTAGTGGTGGGACTGCTGGCAACAGTCAAGCAAAGGGTGTAGTTGGGTTCACTTATGGGTCCATAGTGGAAACTGATGTCATCAGTCCCAAGACAGTTTCTGTCACACCTAGTGGCATTGGCCTTGCCACACTGGCTGCTTGTCCCCTTACAATGGATAAGTACAGGCAGACAGTTTCAATAAATGGTGTTGAGGCCTTGGCCTACAGGGACACAGGTGCCAGTTTCACTTTGGTGACTGAAAACCTAGTGCCTCCTGAACAACACATCATTGGACAACAGTATAAGATTATTGATGTCCATAACTCCACTAAGTTTCTTCCCTTAGCTATAATTCAGTTTAGTTGGGGTGGAGTTACTGGCCCTAAGCAGGTGGTGGTATCACCTAGCTTACCTGTAGACTGTCTCTTAGGTAATGACCTAGAGGCCTCAGGTTGGGCTGATGTAGAGTTTTATGCCCATGCAGCCATGCTGGGCATCCCTGAGGAATTGTTCCCTCTCATTTCTACTGAAATGAAAAAGCAAAGGAGAGAAGGCCTGAAAACTCAGGATCCCTCTCCATCAACAGGTAAAAAGGGTATCACAGTATCCCCTAACCACCCTGCCATTCAGGATTTACCTGCCATGCCATTCCTGTGGTGGGAGAAACCTCTCCTGGGGTGGCACCTGTTCCAAGGGAATCATCAGCTGGCAAAGCTGGACTCCCTGAGGTGGAAGTACCTCTCTGTGGGATAACTAACATTGGTGAGAAAAAGAGCACCATTTTAGTTAACATGGAGCATCCCTCCAACCCTCCCAGAGAAACTTTAGTGCAGAAACCCTGCACTGCCTCACAACACTTAGGACAGCATCCCTGCCCTAGTGTGGAGCTGATAGGACAGCATCCCTGCCCTGCTCCAACCCAAGAGAAACAGCATCCCTGTTCTCTCTTCCAGCCATATGGACAAACTTTTTGCCCAGCTATGGCTTTTCTGAGACAGCATCCCTGTCTGGCATTTCCATCACTACAAATAGGTTCAGTGGACAATTCCCACTGCTCTAAACTAAAACTTACTGATAGAAACTCTGAAAATACATCTTCACATTGTTGCTTAGCTAAAAAACTTCAAACAGGGTGGTTTACATCCCCACAGGGAAGTAACCATATAGTGGATGATAAAGGGAGTAACCAGTCTATTGCAGAGCTACTCTCTACTTATCACCACTTAGACAATAAAGTCTCAACTGGCCAAGGTTAGCCTTATTGTCCTTCGTTTGGGGGGGGGTTGTGTGAGAAGGTAGCCTCTTTCTAGCCTTGTTGCCCCCACTTTTGGCCTGTTTGTGAGTGTATGTCAGGGTGTTTGTCACTGTTTTCACTGTCTCACTGGGAACCTGATAGCCAGGCCTCAGTGCTCATAGTGAAAACACCATGTTTTCAGTATGGTTGTTATGTGTCACTGGGATCCTGCTGGTCAGGACCCCAGTGCTCATAGGTTTGTGGCCTATATGTATGTGTCACTGGGACCCTGTCACACAGGACCCCAGTGCTCATAGGTGTGCATGTATGTGTTCCCTGTGTGGTGCCTAACTGTCTCACTGAGGCTCTGCTAACCAGAACCTCAGTGGTTATGCTCTCTCATTACTTTTAAATTGTCACTAACAGGCTAGTGACCAATTTTTACCAATTTACATTGGCTTACTGGAACACCCTTATAATTCCCTAGTATATGGTACTGAGGTACCCAGGGTATTGGGGTTCCAGGAGATCCCTATGGGCTGCAGCATTTCTTTTGCCACCCATAGGGAGCTCTGACAATTCTTACACAGGCCTGCCACTGCAGCCTGAGTGAAATAACGTCCACGTTATTTCACAGCCATTTTACACTGCACTTAAGTAACTTATAAGTCACCTATATGTCTAACCTTTACCTGGTAAAGGTTAGGTGCAAAGTTACTTAGTGTGTGGGCACCCTGGCACTAGCCAAGGTGCCCCCACATTGTTCAGAGCCAATTCACTGAACTTTGTGAGTGCGGGGACACCATTACACGCGTGCACTACATATAGGTCACTACCTATATGTAGCTTCACAATGGTAACTCCGAATATGGCCATGTAACATGTCTATGATCATGGAATTGCCCCCTCTATGCCATCCGGGCATAGTTGGCACAATCCCATGATCCCAGTGGTCTGTAGCACAGACCCTGGTACTGCCAAACTGCCCTTCCTGGGGTTTCACTGCAGCTGCTGCTGCTGCCAACCCCTCAGACAGGCAGCTGCCCTCCTGGGGTCCAGCCAGGCCTGGCCCAGGATGGCAGAACAAAGAACTTCCTCTGAGAGAGGGTGTGACACCCTCTCCCTTTGGAAAATGGTGTGAAGGCAGGGGAGGAGTAGCCTCCCCCAGCCTCTGGAAATGCTTTGTTGGGCACAGAGGTGCCCAATTCTGCATAAGCCAGTCTACACCGGTTCAGGGACCCCTTAGCCCCTGCTCTGGCGCGAAACTGGACAAAGGAAAGGGGAGTGACCACTCCCCTGACCTGCACCTCCCCTGGGAGGTGTCCAGAGCTCCTCCAGTGTGCTCCAGACCTCTGCCATCTTGGAAACAGAGGTGCTGCTGGCACACTGGACTGCTCTGAGTGGCCAGTGCCACCAGGTGACGTCAGAGACTCCTGCTGATAGGCTCCTTCAGGTGTTAGTAGCCTTTCCTCTCTCCTAGGTAGCCAAACCCTCTTTTCTGGCTATTTGGGGTCTCTGTCTCTGGGGAAACTTTAGATAACGAATGCATGAGCTCAGCCGAGTTCCTCTGCATCTCCCTCTTCACCTTCTGATAAGGAATCGACCGCTGACCGCGCTGGAAGCCTGCAAACCTGCAACATAGTAGCAAAGATGACTACTGCAACTCTGTAACGCTGATCCTGCCGCCTTCTCGACTGCTTTCCTGCTTGTGCATGCTGTGGGGGTAGTCTGCCTCCTCTCTGCACCAGAAGCTCCGAAGAAATCTCCCGTGGGTCGACGGAATCTTCCCCCTGCAACCGCAGGCACCAAAAAGCTGCATTTCCGGTCCCTTGGGTCTCCTCTCAGCACGACGAGCGAGGTCCCTCGAATCCAGCGACACCGTCCAAGTGACCCCCACAGTCCAGTGACTCTTCAGCCCAAGTTTGGTGGAGGTAAGTCCTTGCCTCACCTCGCTGGGCTGCATTGCTGGGAACCGCGACTTTGCAAGCTACTCCGGCCCCTGTGCACTTCCGGCGGAAATCCTTCGTGCACAGCCAAGCCTGGGTCCACGGCACTCTAACCTGCATTGCACGACTTTCTAAGTTGGTCTCCGGCGACGTGGGACTCCTTTGTGCAACTTCGGCGAGCACCGTTTCACGCATCATCGTAGTGCCTGTTTCTGGCACTTCTCCGGGTGCTACCTGCTTCAGTGAGGGCTCTTTGTCTTGCTCGACGACCCCTCTCTCTGTAGGTCCAATTTGCGACCTTCTGGTCCCTCCTGGGCCCCAGCAGCGTCCAAAAACGCCAAACGCACGATTTGCGTGTAGCAAGGCTTGTTGGCGTCCATCCGGCGGGAAAACACTTCTGCACGACTCTCCAAGGCGTGGGGGATCCATCCTCCAAAGGGGAAGTCTCTAGCCCTTGTCGTTCCTGCAGTATTCACAGTTCTTCAGCCTAGTAAGAGCTTCTTTGCACCAACCGCTGGCATTTCTTGGGCATCTGCCCATCTCCGAGCTGCTTGTGACTTTTGGACTTGGTCCCCTTGTTCCACAGGTACCCTCAGTCAGGAATCCATCGTTGTTGCATTGCTGATTTGTGTTTTCCTTGCATTCTCCCTCTAACACGACTATTTTGTCCTTAGGGGAACTTTGGTGCACTTTGCACTCACTTTTCAGGGTCTTGGGGAGGGTTATTTTTCTAACTCTCACTATTTTCTAATAGTCCCAGCGACCCTCTACAAGGTCACATAGGTTTGGGGTCCAATCGTGGTTCGCATTCCACTTTTGGAGTATATGGTTTGTGTTGCCCCTATCCCTATGTTTCCCCATTGCATCCTATTGTAACTATACATTGTTTGCACTGTTTTCTAAGACTATACTGCATATTTTTGCTATTGTGTATATATATCTTGTGTATATTTCCTATCCTCTCACTGAGGGTACACTCTAAGATACTTTGGCATATTGTCATAAAAATAAAGTACCTTTATTTTTAGTATAACTGTGTATTGTGTTTTCTTATGATATTGTGCATATGACACTAAGTGGTACTGTAGTAGCTTCACACGTCTCCTAGTTCAGCCTAAACTGCTCTGCTAAGCTACCATTATCTATCAGCCTAAGCTGCTAGACACCCTATACACTAATAAGGGATAACTGGGCCTGGTGCAAGGTGCAAGTACCCCTTGGTACTCACTACAAGCCAGCCCAGCCTCCTACATTGGTTGTGCAGTGGTGGGATAAGTGCTTGAGACTACTTACCACTCTTGTCATTGTACTTTTCATAAGAGAAAAATATACAAAACAAGGTCAGTGTATATACACATAGCCAAAAAGTTTTGCATTTCCTCTTTTCACTCTTTTCTAAGTGCTGAAAAGTACTTCTAAACTTTCAAAAAGTTCTTAAAAGTTTAAAAAGTTTTTTCTGTCTTTCCAAAAAAATTCTGAATTTTTTTTTTCTCTTTTTCTATCACTTTAACTCTCTCTAAAAATGTTTGGCACAGGCCAAAATGTTGAACTGTCCAAACTTGCATATGATCACCTTAGCTGGAAAGGAGCAAGGAGTCTCTGCATAGAGAGAGGTTTGAGTGTAGGGAAGAATCCTTCCTTAGAACTGTTAATTAACATGCTTAGAGTACAGGATAGGGCCATAAGTGCCCAATCTGGTGAAAAAGTAGCTAATGGTTCTCAATCTGATCCAGGGACTCCCCCAGGAAAAGATTCAGGAAAGAAACTTCTCAGCCTGCCCATTACTAGACAGTCTAGCATAGTTGGTACAGAGGTTGAATCACACCATACTGATGGTGTGCTCTCACATTATACTGTTAGCCAAGCTGTTAGGGTGCCCTCTGTAAGGGACAGGTCTCCTTCTGTTCATTCCCATCATACCTCTGTATCTAGAAATGTCCCTCCCACCCACCCTGATGACAGATTGTTAGAAAGGGAGCTCAATAGATTGAGAGTGGAACAAACCAGACTGAAGCCCAAGAAGCAACAGCTGGATTTGGATAGACAGTCTTTAGAATTAGAGAAGGAAAGACAGAAGTTGGGTTTAGATACCCATGGTGGCAGCAGCAGTATTCCCCATAGTCATCCTGCAAAAGAGCATGATTCCAGGAATCTGCACAAGATAGTTCCCCCTTATAAGGAGGGGGATGACATTAACAAGTGGTTTGCTGCACTTGAGAGGGCCTGTGCTGTACAGGATGTCCCTCAAAAGCAGTGGGCTGCTATCCTATGGCTATCATTTAGTGGAAAAGGTAGGGATAGGCTCCTTACAGTGAAAGAAAATAATGCCAATAATTTCCAAGTTCTTAAGAATGCACTCCTGGATGGTTATGGCTTAACCACTGAACAGTACAGGATAAAGTTCAGAGAGACCAAAAAGGAGTCTTCACAAGACTGGGTTGATTTCATTGACCATTCAGTGAAGGCCTTGGAGGGGTGGTTACATGGCAGTAAAGTTACTGATTATGAAAGCCTGTATAACACAATCCTGAGAGAGCATATACTTAATAATTGTGTGTCTGATTTGTTGCACCAGTACCTGGTAGACTCTGATCTGACCTCTCCCCAAGAATTGGGAAAGAAGGCAGACAAATGGGTCAGAACAAGGGTGAACAGAAAAGTTCATACAGGGGGTGACAAAGATGGCAATAAGAAGAAAGATGGTGAAAAATCTCAAGATAAGCATGGGGATAAGGGTAAAACCAAAGATCCCACTTCAAATCTTAAACACTCTTCAGAGGGTGGGGATAAAACAAATTCTTCCTCTTCTTCCCAACCTGCACACATTAAAAAGCCTTGGTGCTTTGTGTGTAAAAATAGAGGCCATAGGCCAGGGGATAAGTCCTGTCCAGGTAAACCCCCTGAGCCTACCACCACTAATACATCAAGCTCTAGTGCCCCTAGCAGTAGTGGCACTAGTGGTGGGACTGCTGGCAACAGTCAAGCAAAGGGTGTAGTTGGGTTCACTTTTGGGTCCATAGTGGAAACTGATGTAATCAGTCCCAAGACAGTTTCTGTTACACCTAGTGGCATTGGCCTTGCCACACTGGCTGCTTGTCCCCTTACAATGGATAAGTACAGGCAGACAGTTTCAATAAATGGTGTTGAGGCCTTGGCCTACAGGGACACAGGTGCCAGTTTCACTTTGGTGACTGAAAACCTAGTGCCTCCTGAACAACACATCATTGGACAACAGTATAAGATTATTGATGTCCATAACTCCACTAAGTTTCTTCCCTTAGCTATAATTCAGTTTAGTTGGGGTGGAGTTACTGGCCCTAAGCAGGTGGTGGTATCACCTAGCTTACCTGTAGACTGTCTCTTAGGTAATGACCTAGAGGCCTCAGGTTGGGCTGATGTAGAGTTTTATGCCCATGCAGCCATGCTGGGCATCCCTGAGGAATTGTTCCCTCTCATTTCAAGTGAAATGAAAAAGCAAAGGAGAGAAGGCCTGAAAACTCAGGATCCCTCTCCATCAACAGGTAAAAAGGGTATCACAGTATCCCCTAACCACCCTACCATTCAGGATACTATTCCTGTGGTGGGAGAAACCTCTCCTGGGGTGGCACCTGTTCCAAGGGAATCATCAGCTGGCAAAGATGGACTCCCTGAGGTGGAAGTACCTCTCTGTGGGATAACTAACATTGGTGAGAAAAACAGCACCATTTTAGTTAACATGGAGCATCCCTCCAACCCTCCCAGAGAAACTTTAGTGCAGAAACCCTGCACTACCTCACAACACTTAGGACAGCATCCCTGCCCTAGTGTGGAGCTCATAGGACAGCATCCCTGCCCTGCTCCAACTCAAGAGAAACAGCATCCCTGTTCTCTCTTCCAGCCAGATGGACAAAGTTTTTGCCCAGCTATGGCTTTATTGAGACAGCATCCCTGTCTGGCATTTCCATCACTACAAATAGGTTCAGTGGGCAATTCCCACTGCTCTAAACTAAAACTTACTGATAGAAACTCTGAAAATACATCTTCACATTGTTGCTTAGCTAAAAAACTTCAAACAGGGTGGTTTACATCCCCACAGGGAAGTAACCATATAGTGGATGATAAAGGGAGTAACCAGTCTATTGCAGAGCTACTCTCTACTTATCACCACTTAGACAATAAAGTCTCAACTGGCCAAGGTTAGCCTTATTGTCCTTCGTTTGGGGGGGGGTTGTGTGAGAAGGTAGCCTCTTTCTAGCCTTGTTACCCCCACTTTTGGCCTGTTTGTGAGTGTATGTCAGGGTGTTTGTCACTGTTTTCACTGTCTCACTGGGATCCTGATAGCCAGGCCTCAGTGCTCATAGTGAAAACACCATGTTTTCAGTATGGTTGTTATGTGTCACTGGGATCCTGCTGGTCAGGACCCCAGTGCTCATAGGTTTGTGGCCTATATGTATGTGTCACTGGGACCCTGTCACACAGGGCCCCAGTGCTCATAGGTGTGCATGTGTATGTTCCCTGTGTGGTGCCTAACTGTCTCACTGAGGCTCTGCTAACCAGAACCTCAGTGGTTATGCTCTCTCATTACTTTTAAATTGTCACTAACAGGCTAGTGACCAATTTTTACCAATTTACATTGGCTTACTGGAACACCCTTATAATTCCCTAGTATATGGTACTGAGGTACCCAGGGTATTGGGGTTCCAGGAGATCCCTATGGGCTGCAGCATTTCTTTTGCCACCCATAGGGAGCTCTGACAATTCTTACACAGGCCTGCCACTGCAGCCTGAGTGAAATAACGTCCACGTTATTTCACAGCCATTTTACACTGCACTTAAGTAACTTATAAGTCACCTATATGTCTAACCTTTACCTGGTAAAGGTTAGGTGCAAAGTTACTTAGTGTGTGGGCACCCTGGCACTAGCCAAGGTGCCCCCACATTGTTCAGAGCCAATTCACTGAACTTTGTGAGTGCGGGGACACCATTACACGCGTGCACTACATATAGGTCACTACCTATATGTAGCTTCACAATGGTAACTCCGAATATGGCCATGTAACATGTCTATGATCATGGAATTGCCCCCTCTATGCCATCCGGGCATAGTTGGCACAATCCCATGATCCCAGTGGTCTGTAGCACAGACCCTGGTACTGCCAAACTGCCCTTCCTGGGGTTTCACTGCAGCTGCTGCTGCTGCCAACCCCTCAGACAGGCAGCTGCCCTCCTGGGGTCCAGCCAGGCCTGGCCCAGGATGGCAGAACAAAGAACTTCCTCTGAGAGAGGGTGTGACACCCTCTCCCTTTGGAAAATGGTGTGAAGGCAGGGGAGGAGTAGCCTCCCCCAGCCTCTGGAAATGCTTTGTTGGGCACAGAGGTGCCCAATTCTGCATAAGCCAGTCTACACCGGTTCAGGGACCCCTTAGCCCCTGCTCTGGCGCGAAACTGGACAAAGGAAAGGGGAGTGACCACTCCCCTGACCTGCACCTCCCCTGGGAGGTGTCCAGAGCTCCTCCAGTGTGCTCCAGACCTCTGCCATCTTGGAAACAGAGGTGCTGCTGGCACACTGGACTGCTCTGAGTGGCCAGTGCCACCAGGTGACGTCAGAGACTCCTGCTGATAGGCTCCTTCAGGTGTTAGTAGCCTTTCCTCTCTACTAGGTAGCCAAACCCTCTTTTCTGGCTATTTAGGGTCTCTGTCTCTGGGGAAACTTTAGATAACGAATGCATGAGCTCAGCCGAGTTCCTCTGCATCTCCCTCTTCACCTTCTGATAAGGAATCGACCGCTGACCGCTCTGGAAGCCTGCAAACCTGCAACATAGTAGCAAAGATGACTACTGCAACTCTGTAACGCTGATCCTGCCGCCTTCTCGACTGCTTTCCTGCTTGTGCATGCTGTGGGGGTAGTCTGCCTCCTCTCTGCACCAGAAGCTCCGAAGAAATCTCCCGTGGGTCGACGGAATCTTCCCCCTGCAACCGCAGGCACCAAAAAGCTGCATTTCCGGTCCCTTGGGTCTCCTCTCAGCACGACGAGCGAGGTCCCTCGAATCCAGCGACACCGTCCAAGTGACCCCCACAGTCCAGTGACTCTTCAGCCCAAGTTTGGTGGAGGTAAGTCCTTGCCTCACCTTGCTGGGCTGCATTGCTGGGAACCGCGACTTTGCAAGCTACTCCGGCCCCTGTGCACTTCCGGCGGAAATCCTTCGTGCACAGCCAAGCCTGGGTCCACGGCACTCTAACCTGCATTGCACGACTTTCTAAGTTGGTCTCCGGCGACGTGGGACTCCTTTGTGCAACTTCGGCGAGCACCGTTTCACGCATCATTGTAGTGCCTGTTTCTGGCACTTCTCCGGGTGCTACCTGCTTCAGTGAGGGCTCTTTGTCTTGCTCGACGTCCCCTCTCTCTGCAGGTCCAATTTGCGACTTTCTGGTCCCTCCTGGGCCCCAGCAGCGTCCAAAAACGCCAAAGGCACGATTTGCGTGTAGCAAGGCTTGTTGGCGTCCATCCGGCGGGAAAACACTTCTGCACGACTCTCCAAGGCGTGGGGGATCCATCCTCCAAAGGGGAAGTCTCTAGCCCTTGTCGTTCCTGCAGTATTTACAGTTCTTCAGCCTAGTAAGAGCTTCTTTGCACCAACCGCTGGCATTTCTTGGGCATCTGCCCATCTCCGAGCTGCTTGTGACTTTTGGACTTGGTCCCCTTGTTCCACAGGTACCCTCAGTCAGGAATCCATCGTTGTTGCATTGCTGATTTGTGTTTTCCTTGCATTCTCCCTCTAACACGACTATTTTGTCCTTAGGGGAACTTTGGTGCACTTTGCACTCACTTTTCAGGGTCTTGGGGAGGGTTATTTTTCTAACTCTCACTATTTTCTAATAGTCCCAGCGACCCTCTACAAGGTCACATAGGTTTGGGGTCCATTCGTGGTTCGCATTCCACTTTTGGAGTATATGGTTTGTGTTGCCCCTATCCCTATGTTTCCCCATTGCATCCTATTGTAACTATACATTGTTTGCACTGTTTTCTAAGACTATACTGCATATTTTTGCTATTGTGTATATATATCTTGTGTATATTTCCTATCCTCTCACTGAGGGTACACTCTAAGATACTTTGGCATATTGTCATAAAAATAAAGTACCTTTATTTTTAGTATAACTGTGTATTGTGTTTTCTTATGATATTGTGCATATGACACTAAGTGGTACTGTAGTAGCTTCACACGTCTCCTAGTTCAGCCTAAGCTGCTCTGCTAAGCTACCATTATCTATCAGCCTAAGCTGCTAGACACCCTATACACTAATAAGGGATAACTGGGCCTGGTGCAAGGTGCAAGTACCCCTTGGTACTCACTACAAGCCAGCCCAGCCTCCTACAGGGGCTTTGTGCCCAGAGTGCTTCATCCTGCCAAGGACAGAGCTAGTGGATGTGATACTCCACTGGTTCTGGAGGAGGCTTTGTGCCCAGGGTGCTTCATCCTGCCAGGGACTGAGGTAGTGGATGCCTTTCTCCACTGGTTCTGGAGGGGGTTTTGTGCCCAGAGTGCTTCATCCTGCGAAGGACTGAGGTAGTGGATGCCTTTCTCCACTGGTTCTGGAGGGGGCTTTGTGCCCAGAGTGCTTCATCCTGCCAAGGACTGAGGTAGTGGATGTGATACTCCATCGGTTCTGGAGGGGGCTTTGTGCCCAGAGTGCTTCATCCTGCCAAGGACTGAGGTAGTGGATGTGATACTCCACTGGTTCTGGAGGGGGCTTTTTGGCCAGAGTACTTCATCCTGCCAGGGACAGAGGTAGTGGATGTGATACTCCACTGGTTCTGGAGGGGGCTTTGTGCCCAGGGTGCTTCATCCTGCCAGGGACTGAGGTAGTGGATGCCTTTCTCCACTGGTTCTGGAGGGGGCTTTGTGCCCATAGTGCTTCATCCTGCCAAGGACTGAGGTAGTGGATGTGATACTCCACTGGTTCTGGAGGGGGCTTTGTGCCCAGAGTGCTTCATCCTGCCAAGGACCGAGGTAGTGAATGTGATACTCCACTGGTTCTGGAGGGGGCTTTGTGCCCAGAGTGCTTCATCCTGCCAAGGGCTGATGTAGTGGATGTGATACTCCACTGGTTCTGGAGAAGGCTTGTGCCCAGAGTGATTCATCCTGCCAAGGCCTGAGGTAGTGGGTGCCTTTCTCCACTGGTTCTGGAGGGGGCTTTGTGCCCAGAGTGCTACATCCTGCCAAGGACTGAGGTAGTGGATGTGATACTCCACTGGTTCTGGAGGGGGCTTTGTGCCCAGAGTGCTTCATCCTGCCAAGGAGTGAGGTAGTGGTTGTGATCCTGCACTGGTTCTAAAGGGGGCTTTGTGCCCAGAATGCTCTATCCTGTCAAGGCCTGAGGTACTGGATGTCTTTCTCCACTGGTTCTGGAGGGGGCTTTATGCCCAGAGTGCTTCATCCTGCCAAGGACTGAGGTAGTGGATGTGATACTCCACTGGTTCTGGAGTGGGCTTTGTGCCCAGAGTGCTTCATCCTGCCAAGGACAGAGGTAGTGGATGCCTTTCTCCACTGGATCTGGAGGGGGCTTTGTGCCCAGAGTGCTTCATCCTGCCAAGGACAGAGGTAGTGGATGCCTTTCTCCACTTGTTCCGGAGGGGGCTTTGTGCCCAGAGTGCTTCATGCTGCCAAGGACTGAGGTAGTGGATGTGATACTCCACTGGTTCTGGAGGGGGCTTTGTGCCCAGAGTGCTTCATACTGCCAAGGACTGAGGTAGTGGATGTGATACTCCACTGGTTCTGAAGGGGGCTTTGTGCCCAGAGTACTTCATCCTGCCAAGGACTGAAGTAGTGGATGCCTTTCTCCACTGGTTCTGGAGAGGGCTTTGTGCCCAGAGTGCTTCATCCTGCCAAGGACAGAGGTAGTGGATGTGATACTCCATTGGTTCTGGAGGGGGCTTTGTGCCCAGAGTGCTTCATCCTGCCAAGGACTGAGGTAGTGGATGTGAAACTCCACTGGTTCTGGAGGGGGCTTTGTGCCCAGAGTGATTCATCCTGCTAAGGACTGAGGTAGTGGATGTGATACTCCACTGGTTCTGGAGGGCGCTTTTTGCCCAGAGTGCTTCATCTTGCCAAGGCCTGAGGTAGTGGATGCCTTTCTCCACTGGTTCTGGAGGGGGCTTTGTGCCCAGAGTGCTTCATCTTGCCAAGGACTGAGGTAGTGGATGTGATACTCCATTGGTTCTGGAGGGGGTTTTGTGCCCAGAGTGCTTCATCCTGCCAAGGACTGAGGTAGTGGATGTGAAACTCCACTGGTTCTGGAGGGGGCTTTGTGCCCAGAGTGCTTCATCCTGCCAAGGACTCAGGTAGTGGATGTGATACTTCACTGGTTCTGGAGGGGGCTTGTGCCCAGAGTGCTTCATCCTGCCAAGGCCTGAGGTAGTGGATGCCTTTCTCCACTGGTTCTGGACGGGGCTTTGTGCCCAGAGTGCTTCATCCTGCCAAGGACTGAGGTAGTGGATGTGATACTCCACTGGTTCTGGAGGGGGCTTTGTGCCCAGAGTGCTTCATCCTGTCAAGGACTGAGGTAGTGGATGTGATACTCCACTGGTTCTGGAGGGGGCTTTGTGCCCAGAGTGCTTCATCCTGCCAAGGCCTGAGGTAGTGGATGACTTTCTCCACTGGTTCTGGAGGGGGCTTGGTGCCCAGAGTGCTTCATCCTGCCAAGGACAGAGTGTAGGAGGCTGGACTGGCTTGTAGTGAGTACCAAGGGGTACTTGCACCTTGCACCATGCCCAGTTATCCCTTATTAGTGTATAGGGTGTCTAGCAGCTTAGGCTGATAGATAATGGTAGCTTAGCAAAGCAGCTCAGGCTGAACTAGGAGACGTGTGAAGCTACTACAGTACCACCTAGTGTCATATGCACAATATCATAAGAAAACACAATACACAGTTATACTAAAAATAAAGGTACTTTATTTTTATGACAATATGCCAAAGTATCTTAGAGTGTACCCTCAGTGAGAGGATAGGAAATATACACAAGATATATATACACAATAGCAAAAATATGCAGTATAGTCTTAGAAAACAGTGCAAACAATGTATTATTACAATAGGATGCAATGGGGAAACATAGGGATAGGGGCAACACAAACCATATACTCCAAAAGTGGAATGTGAACCACGAATGGACCCCAAACCTATGTGACCTTGTAGAGGGTCGCTGGGACTATTAGAAAATAGTGAGAGTTAGAAAAATAACCCTCCCCAAGACCCTGAAAAGTGAGTGCAAAGTGCACCAAAGTTCCCCTAAGGACAAAATAGTCGTGTTAGAGGGAGAATGCAAGGAAAACACAAATCAGCAATGCAACAACGATGGATTCCTGTCTGAAGGTACCTGTGGAACAAGGGGACCAAGTCCAAAAGTCACAAGCAGCTCGGAGATGGGCAGATGCCCAAGAAATGCCAGCGGTTGGTGCAAAGAAGCTCTTACTAGGCTGAAGAACTGTGAATACTGCAGGAACGACAAGGGCTAGAGACTTCCCCTTTGGAGGATGGATCCCCCACGCCTTGGAGAGTCGTGCAGAAGTGTTTTCCCGCCGGATGGACGCCAACAAGCCTTGCTACACGCAAATCGTGCGTTTGGCGTTTTTGGACGCTGCTGGGGCCCAGGAGGGACCAGAAGGTCGCAAATTGGACCTGCAGAGAGAGGGGTCGTCGAGCAAGACAAAGAGCCCTCACTGAAGCAGGTAGCACCCGGAGAAGTGCCAGAAACAGGCACTACGAGGATGCGTGAAACGGTGCTCGCCGAAGTTGCACAAAGGAGTCCCACGTCGCCGGAGACCAACTTAGAAAGTCGTGCAATACAGGTTAGAGTGCCGTGGACCCAGGCTTGGCTGTGCACACAGGATTTCCGCCGGAAGTGCACAGGGGCCGGAGAAGCTTGCAAAGTCGCGGTTCCCAGCAATGCAGCCCAGCGAGGTGAGGCAAGGACTTACCTCCACCAAACTTGGGCTGAAGAGTCACTGGACTGTGGGGGTCACTTGGACGGTGTCGCTGGATTCGAGGGACCTCGCTCGTCGTGCTGAGAGGAGACCCAAGGGACCGGAGATGCAGCTTTTTGGTGCCTGCGGTTGCAGGGGGAAGATTCCGTCGACCCACGGGAGATTTCTTCGGAGCTTCTGGTGCAGAGAGGAGGCAGACTACCCCCACAGCATGCACAAGCAGGAAAACAGTCGAGAAGGCGGCAGGATCAGCGTTACAGAGTTGCAGTAGTCGTCTTTGCTACTATGTTGCAGGTTTGCAGGCTTCCAGCGCGGTCAGCGGTCGATTCCTTATCAGAAGGTGAAGAGGGAGATGCAGAGGAACTCGGCTGAGCTCATGCATTCGTTATCTGAAGTTTCCCCAGAGACAGAGACCCTAAATAGCCAGAAAAGAGGGTTTGGCTACCTAGGAGAGAGGAAAGGCTACTAACACCTGAAGGAGCCTATCACAAGGAGTCTCTGACGTCACCTGGTGGCACTGGCCACTCAGAGCAGTCCAGTGTGCCAGCAGCACCTCTGTTTCCAAGATGGCAGAGGTCTGGAGCACACTGGAGGAGCTCTGGACACCTCCCAGGGGAGGTGCAGGTCAGGGGAGTGGTCACTCCCCTTTCCTTTGTCCAGTTTCGCGCCAGAGCAGGGGCTAAGGGGTCCCTGAACCGGTGTAGACTGGCTTATGCAGAATTGGGCACATCTGTGCCCAACAAAGCATTTCCAGAGGCTGGGGGAGGCTACTCCTCCCCTGCCTTCACACCATTTTCCAAAGGGAGAGGGTGTCACACCCTCTCTCAGAGGAAGTTCTTTGTTCTGCCATCCTGGGCCAGGCCTGGCTGGACCCCAGGAGGGCAGCTGCCTGTCTGAGGGGTTGGCAGCAGCAGCAGCTGCAGTGAAGCCCCAGGAAGGGCAGTCTGGCAGTACCAGGGTCTGTGCTACAGACCACTGGGATCATGGAATTGTACCAACAATGCAAGGATGGCATAGAGGGGGCAATTCCATGATCATAGACATGTTACATGGCCATATTCGGAGTTACCATGGTGAAGCTACATATAGGTAGTGACCTATATGTAGTGCACGCGTGTAATGGTGTCCCCGCACTCACAAAGTTCAGTGAATTGGCTCTGAACAATGTGGGGGCACCTTGGCTAGTGCCAGGGTGCCCTCACACTAAGTAACTTTGCACCTAACCTTTACCAGGTAAAGGTTAGACATATAGGTGACTTATAAGTTACTTAAGTGCAGTGTAAAATGGCTGTGAAATAACGTGGACGTTATTTCACTCAGGCTGCAGTGGCAGGCCTGTGTAAGAATTGTCAGAGCTCCCTATGGGTGGCAAAAGAAATGCTGCAGCCCAAAGGGATCTCCTGGAACCCCAATACCCTGGGTACCTCAGTACCATATACTAGGGAATTATAAGGGTGTTCCAGTAAGCCAATGTAAATTGGTAAAAATGGTCACTAGCCTGTTAGTGACAATTTGAAAGTAATGAGAGAGCATAACCACTGAGGTTCTGGTTAGCAGAGCCTCAGTGAGACAGTTAGGCACCACACAGGGAACATATACATGCACACCTATGAGCACTGGGGCCCTGTGTGACAGGGTCCCAGTGACACATACATATAGGCCACAAACCTATGAGCACTGGGGTCCTGACTAGCAGGATCCCAGTGACACATAACAACCATACTGAAAACATGGTGTTTTCACTATGAGCACTGAGGCCTGGCTATCAGGATCCCAGTGAGACAGTGAAAACAGTGACAAACACCCTGACATACACTCACAAACAGGCCAAAAGTGGGGGTAACAAGGCTAGAAAGAGGCTACCTTCTCACACAACCCCCCCCCAAACGAAGGACAATAAGGCTAACCTTGGCCAGTTGAGACTTTATTGTCTAAGTGGTGATAAGTAGAGAGTAGCTCTGCAATAGACTGGTTACTCCCTTTATCATCCACTATATGGTTACTTCCCTGTGGGGATGTAAACCACCCTGTTTGAAGTTTTTTAGCTAAGCAACAATGTGAAGATGTATTTTCAGAGTTTCTATCAGTAAGTTTTAGTTTAGAGCAGTGGGAATTATCCACTGAACCTATTTGTAGTGATGGAAATGCCAGACAGGGATGCTGTCTCAGAAAAGCCATAGCTGGGCAAAAACTTTGTCCATCTGGCTGGAAGAGAGAACAGGGATGCTGTTTCTCTTGAGTTGGAGCAGGGCAGGGATGCTGTCCTATGAGCTCCACACTAGGGCAGGGATGCTGTCCTAAGTGTTGTGAGGTAGTGCAGGGTTTCTGCACTAAAGTTTCTCTGGGAGGGTTGGAGGGATGCTCCATGTTAACTAAAATGGTGCTGTTTTTCTCACCAATGTTAGTTATCCCACAGAGAGGTACTTCCACCTCAGGGAGTCTAGCTTTGCCAGCTGATGATTCCCTTGGAACAGGTGCCACCCCAGGAGAGGTTTCTCCCACCACAGGAATAGTATCCTGAATGGTAGGGTGGTTAGGGGATACTGTGATACCCTTTTTACCTGTTGATGGAGAGGGATCCTGAGTTTTCAGGCCTTCTCTCCTTTGCTTTTTCATTTCACTTGAAATGAGAGGGAACAATTCCTCAGGGATGCCCAGCATGGCTGCATGGGCATAAAACTCTACATCAGCCCAACCTGAGGCCTCTAGGTCATTACCTAAGAGACAGTCTACAGGTAAGCTAGGTGATACCACCACCTGCTTAGGGCCAGTAACTCCACCCCAACTAAACTGAATTATAGCTAAGGGAAGAAACTTAGTGGAGTTATGGACATCAATAATCTTATATTGTTGTCCAATGATGTGTTGTTCAGGAGGCACTAGGTTTTCAGTCACCAAAGTGAAACTGGCACCTGTGTCCCTGTAGGCCAAGGCCTCAACACCATTTATTGAAACTGTCTGCCTGTACTTATCCATTGTAAGGGGACAAGCAGCCAGTGTGGCAAGGCCAATGCCACTAGGTGTGACAGAAACTGTCTTGGGACTGATTACATCAGTTTCCACTATGGACCCATAAGTGAACCCAACTACACCCTTTGCTTGACTGTTGCCAGCAGTCCCACCACTAGTACCACTACTGCTAGGGGCACTAGAGCTTGATGTATTAGTGGTGGTAGGCTCAGGGGGTTTACCTGGACAGGACTTATCCCCTGGCCTATGGCCTCTATTTTTACACACAAAGCACCAAGGCTTTTTAATGTGTGCAGGTTGGGAAGAAGAGGAAGAATTTGTTTTATCCCCACCCTCTGAAGAGTGTTTAAGATTTGAAGTGGGATCTTTGGTTTTACCCTTATCCCCATGCTTATCTTGAGATTTTTCACCATCTTTCTTCTTATTGCCATCTTTGTCACCCCCTGTATGAACTTTTCTGTTCACCCTTGTTCTGACCCATTTGTCTGCCTTCTTTCCCAATTCTTGGGGAGAGGTCAGATCAGAGTCTACCAGGTACTGGTGCAACAAATCAGACACACAATTATTAAGTATATGCTCTCTCAGGATTGTGTTATACAGGCTTTCATAATCAGTAACTTTACTGCCATGTAACCACCCCTCCAAGGCCTTCACTGAATGGTCAATGAAATCAACCCAGTCTTGTGAAGACTCCTTTTTGGTCTCTCTGAACTTTATCCTGTACTGTTCAGTGGTTAAGCCATAACCATCCAGGAGTGCATTCTTAAGAACTGTAAAATTATTGGCATCACTTTCTTTCACAGTAAGGAGTCTATCCCTACCCTTTCCACTAAATGATAGCCATAGGATAGCAGCCCACTGCTTTTGAGGGACATCCTGTACAGCACAGGCCCTCTCAAGTGCAGCAAACCACTTGTTAATGTCATCCCCCTCCTTATAAGGGGGAACTATCTTATGCAGATTCCTGGAATCATGCTCTTTTGCAGGATGACTATGGGGAATACTGCTGCTGCCACCATGGGTATCTAAACCCAACTTCTGTCTTTCCTTCTCTAATTCTAAAGACTGTCTATCCAAATCCAGCTGTTGCTTCTTGAGCTTCAGTCTGGTTTGTTCCACTCTCAATCTATTGAGCTCCCTTTCTAACAATCTGTCATCAGGGTGGGTGGGAGGGACATTTCTAGATACAGAGGTATGATGGGAATGAACAGAAGGAGACCTGTCCCTTACAGAGGGCACCCTAACAGCTTGGCTACCAGCATAATGTGAGATCACATCATCAGTATGGTGTGATTCAACCTCTGTACCAACTATGCTAGACTGTCTAGTAATGGGCAGGCTGAGAAGTTTCTTTCCTGAACCTTTTCCTGGGGGAGTCCCTGGATCAGATTGAGAACCATTAGCTACTTTTTCTACAGATTGGGCACTTATGGCCTTATCCTGTACTCTAAGCATATTAATTAACAGTTCTAAGGAAGGATTCTTCCCTACACTCAAACCTCTCTCTATGCAGAGACTCCTTGCTCCTTTCCAGCTAAGGTGATCATATGCAAGTTTGGACAGTTCAACATTTTTTCCTGTGCCAGACATTTTTTAGAGAGAGTTAAAGTGATAGAAAAAGAGAAAAAAGTTTTCAGAACTTTTTGGAAAGACAGAAAAAAACTTTTTCAACTTTTAAGAACTTTTTGAAAGTTTCGAAGTACTTTTCAGCACTTAGAAAAGAGTGAAAAGAGGAAATGCAAAACTTTTTGGCTATGTGTATATACACTGACCTTGTTTTGTATATTTTTCTCTTATGAAAAGTACAATGACAAGAGTGGTAAGTAGTCTCAAAGCACTTATCCCACCACTGCACAACCAATGTAGGAGGCTGGACTGGCTTGTAGTGAGTACCAAGGGGTACTTGCACCTTGCACCAGGCCCAGTTATCCCTTATTAGTGTATAGGGTGTCTAGCAGCTTAGGCTGATAGATAATGGTAGCTTAGCAAAGCAGCTCAGGCTGAACTAGGAGACGTGTGAAGCTACTACAGTACCACCTAGTGTCATATGCACAATATCATAAGAAAACACAATACACAGTTATACTAAAAATAAAGGTACTTTATTTTTATGACAATATGCCAAAGTATCTTAGAGTGTACCCTCAGTGAGAGGATAGGAAATATACACAAGATATATATACACAATAGCAAAAATATGCAGTATAGTCTTAGAAAACAGTGCAAACAATGTATTATTACAATAGGATGCAATGGGGAAACATAGGGATAGGGGCAACACAAACCATATACTCCAAAAGTGGAATGTGAACCACGAATGGACCCCAAACCTATGTGACCTTGTAGAGGGTCGCTGGGACTATTAGAAAATAGTGAGAGTTAGAAAAATAACCCTCCCCAAGACCCTGAAAAGTGAGTGCAAAGTGCACCAAAGTTCCCCTAAGGACAAAATAGTCGTGTTAGAGGGAGAATGCAAGGAAAACACAAATCAGCAATGCAACAACGATGGATTCCTGTCTGAAGGTACCTGTGGAACAAGGGGACCAAGTCCAAAAGTCACAAGCAGCTCGGAGATGGGCAGATGCCCAAGAAATGCCAGCGGTTGGTGCAAAGAAGCTCTTACTAGGCTGAAGAACTGTGAATACTGCAGGAACGACAAGGGCTAGAGACTTCCCCTTTGGAGGATGGATCCCCCACGCCTTGGAGAGTCGTGCAGAAGTGTTTTCCCGCCGGATGGACGCCAACAAGCCTTGCTACACGCAAATCGTGCGTTTGGCGTTTTTGGACGCTGCTGGGGCCCAGGAGGGACCAGAAGGTCGCAAATTGGACCTGTAGAGAGAGGGGACGTCGAGCAAGACAAAGAGCCCTCACTGAAGCAGGTAGCACCCGGAGAAGTGCCAGAAACAGGCACTACGAGGATGCGTGAAACGGTGCTCGCCGAAGTTGCACAAAGGAGTCCCACGTCGCCGGAGACCAACTTAGAAAGTCGTGCAATACAGGTTAGAGTGCCGTGGACCCAGGCTTGGCTGTGCACACAGGATTTCCGCCGGAAGTGCACAGGGGCCGGAGAAGCTTGCAAAGTCGCGGTTCCCAGCAATGCAGCCCAGCGAGGTGAGGCAAGGACTTACCTCCACCAAACTTGGGCTGAAGAGTCACTGGACTGTGTGGGTCACTTGGACGGTGTCGCTGGATTCGAGGGACCTCGCTCGTCGTGCTGAGAGGAGACCCAAGGGACCGGAGATGCAGCTTTTTGGTGCCTGCGGTTGCAGGGGGAAGATTCCGTCGACCCACGGGAGATTTCTTCGGAGCTTCTGGTGCAGAGAGGAGGCAGACTACCCCCACAGCATGCACAAGCAGGAAAACAGTCGAGAAGGCGGCAGGATCAGCGTTACAGAGTTGCAGTAGTCGTCTTTGCTACTATGTTGCAGGTTTGCAGGCTTCCAGCGCGGTCAGCGGTCGATTCCTTATCAGAAGGTGAAGAGGGAGATGCAGAGGAACTCGGCTGAGCTCATGCATTCGTTATCTGAAGTTTCCCCAGAGACAGAGACCCTAAATAGCCAGAAAAGAGGGTTTGGCTACCTAGGAGAGAGGAAAGGCTACTAACACCTGAAGGAGCCTATCACAAGGAGTCTCTGACGTCACCTGGTGGCACTGGCCACTCAGAGCAGTCCAGTGTGCCAGCAGCACCTCTGTTTCCAAGATGGCAGAGGTCTGGAGCACACTGGAGGAGCTCTGGACACCTCCCAGGGGAGGTGCAGGTCAGGGGAGTGGTCACTCCCCTTTCCTTTGTCCAGTTTCGCGCCAGAGCAGGGGCTAAGGGGTCCCTGAACCGGTGTAGACTGGCTTATGCAGAATTGGGCACATCTGTGCCCAACAAAGCATTTCCAGAGGCTGGGGGAGGCTACTCCTCCCCTGCCTTCACACCATTTTCCAAAGGGAGAGGGTGTCACACCCTCTCTCAGAGGAAGTTCTTTGTTCTGCCATCCTGGGCCAGGCCTGGCTGGACCCCAGGAGGGCAGCTGCCTGTCTGAGGGGTTGGCAGCAGCAGCAGCTGCAGTGAAGCCCCAGGAAGGGCAGTCTGGCAGTACCAGGGTCTGTGCTACAGACCACTGGGATCATGGAATTGTACCAACAATGCAAGGATGGCATAGAGGGGGCAATTCCATGATCATAGACATGTTACATGGCCATATTCGGAGTTACCATGGTGAAGCTACATATAGGTAGTGACCTATATGTAGTGCACGCGTGTAATGGTGTCCCCGCACTCACAAAGTTCAGTGAATTGGCTCTGAACAATGTGGGGGCACCTTGGCTAGTGCCAGGGTGCCCTCACACTAAGTAACTTTGCACCTAACCTTTACCAGGTAAAGGTTAGACATATAGGTGACTTATAAGTTACTTAAGTGCAGTGTAAAATGGCTGTGAAATAACGTGGACGTTATTTCACTCAGGCTGCAGTGGCAGGCCTGTGTAAGAATTGTCAGAGCTCCCTATGGGTGGCAAAAGAAATGCTGCAGCCCAAAGGGATCTCCTGGAACCCCAATACCCTGGGTACCTCAGTACCATATACTAGGGAATTATAAGGGTGTTCCAGTAAGCCAATGTAAATTGGTAAAAATGGTCACTAGCCTGTTAGTGACAATTTGAAAGTAATGAGAGAGCATAACCACTGAGGTTCTGGTTAGCAGAGCCTCAGTGAGACAGTTAGGCACCACACAGGGAACATATACATGCACACCTATGAGCACTGGGGCCCTGTGTGACAGGGTCCCAGTGACACATACATATAGGCCACAAACCTATGAGCACTGGGGTCCTGACTAGCAGGATCCCAGTGACACATAACAACCATACTGAAAACATGGTGTTTTCACTATGAGCACTGAGGCCTGGCTATCAGGATCCCAGTGAGACAGTGAAAACAGTGACAAACACCCTGACATACACTCACAAACAGGCCAAAAGTGGGGGTAACAAGGCTAGAAAGAGGCTACCTTCTCACACAGAGATAGTGGATGTGATACTCCACTGGTTCTGGAGGGGGCTTTGTGCCCAGAGTGCTTCATCCTGCCAAGGACTCAGGTAGTGGATGTGATACTTCACTGGTTCTGGAGGGGGCTTGTGCCCAGAGTGCTTCATCCTGCCAAGGCCTGAGGTAGTGGATGCCTTTCTCCACTGGTTCTGGAGGGGGCTTTGTGCCCATAGTGCTTCATCCTGCCAAGGACTGAGGTAGTGGATGTGATACTCCACTGGTTCTGGAGGGGGCTTTGTGCCCAGAGTGCTTCATCCTGCCAAGGACTGAGGTAGTGGATGTGAAACTCCACTGGTTCTGGAGGGGGCTTTGTGCCCAGAGTGATTCATCCTGCTAAGGACTGAGGTAGTGGATGTGATACTCCACTGGTTCTGGAGGGCGCTTTTTGCCCAGAGTGCTTCATCTTGCCAAGGCCTGAGGTAGTGGATGCCTTTCTCCACTGGTTCTGGAGGGGGCTTTGTGCCCATAGTGCTTCATCCTGCCAAGGCCTGAGGTAGTGGATGACTTTCTCCACTGGTTCTGGAGGGGGCTTGGTGCCCAGAGTGCTTCATCCTGCCAAGGACAGAGATAGTGGATGTGATACTCCACTGGTTCTGGAGGGGGCTTTGTGCCCAGAGTGCTTCATCCTGCCAAGGACTCAGGTAGTGGATGTGATACTTCACTGGTTCTGGAGGGGGTTTGTGCCCAGAGTGCTTCATCCTGCCAAGGCCTGAGGTAGTGGATGCCTTTCTCCACTGGTTCTGGAGGGGGCTTTGTGCCCATAGTGCTTCATCCTGCCAAGGACTGAGGTAGTGGATGTGATACTCCACTGGTTCTGGAGGGGGCTTTGTGCCCAGAGTGCTTCATCCTGCCAAGGACCGAGGTAGTGAATGTGATACTCCACTGGTTCTGGAGGGGGCTTTGTGCCCAGAGTGCTTCATCCTGCCAAGGGCTGATGTAGTGGATGTGATACTCCACTGGTTCTGGAGAAGGCTTGTGCCCAGAGTGATTCATCCTGCCAAGGCCTGAGGTAGTGGGTGCCTTTCTCCACTGGTTCTGGAGGGGGCTTTGTGCCCAGAGTGCTACATCCTGCCAAGGACTGAGGTAGTGGATGTGATACTCCACTGGTTCTGCAGGGGGCTTTGTGCCCAGAGTGCTTCATCCTGCCAAGGAGTGAGGTAGTGGTTGTGATCCTGCACTGGTTCTAAAGGGGGCTTTGTGCCCAGAATGCTCTATCCTGTCAAAGCCTGAGGTACTGGATGTCTTTCTCCACTGGTTCTGGAGGGGGCTTTATGCCCAGAGTGCTTCATCCTGCCAAGGACTGAGGTAGTGGATGTGATACTCCACTGGTTCTGGAGTGGGCTTTGTGCCCAGAGTGCTTCATCCTGCCAAGGACAGAGGTAGTGGATGCCTTTCTCCACTGGATCTGGAGGGGGCTTTGTGCCCAGAGTGCTTCATCCTGCCAAGGACAGAGGTAGTGGATGCCTTTCTCCACTTGTTCCGGAGGGGGCTTTGTGCCCAGAGTGCTTCATGCTGCCAAGGACTGAGGTAGTGGATGTGATACTCCACTGGTTCTGGAGGGGGCTTTGTGCCCAGAGTGCTTCATACTGCCAAGGACTGAGGTAGTGGATGTGATACTCCACTGGTTCTGAAGGGGGCTTTGTGCCCAGAGTACTTCATCCTGCCAAGGACTGAAGTAGTGGATGCCTTTCTCCACTGGTTCTGGAGAGGGCTTTGTGCCCAGAGTGCTTCATCCTGCCAAGGACAGAGGTAGTGGATGTGATACTCCATTGGTTCTGGAGGGGGCTTTGTGCCCAGAGTGCTTCATCCTGCCAAGGACTGAGGTAGTGGATGTGAAACTCCACTGGTTCTGGAGGGGGCTTTGTGCCCAGAGTGATTCATCCTGCTAAGGACTGAGGTAGTGGATGTGATACTCCACTGGTTCTGGAGGGCGCTTTTTGCCCAGAGTGCTTCATCTTGCCAAGGCCTGAGGTAGTGGATGCCTTTCTCCACTGGTTCTGGAGGGGGCTTTGTGCCCAGAGTGCTTCATCTTGCCAAGGACTGAGGTAGTGGATGTGATACTCCATTGTTTCTGGAGGGGGTTTTGTGCCCAGAGTGCTTCATCCTGCCAAGGACTGAGGTAGTGGATGTGATACTCCACTGGTTCTGGAGGGGGCTTTGTGCCCAGAGTGCTTCATCCTGCCAAGGACTGAGGTAGTGGATGTGATGCTCCACTGGTTCTGGAGGGGGCTTTGGGTCCCAGAGTGCTTCATCTTGCCAAGGCCTGAGGTAGTGGATGCCTCTCTTCACTGGTTCTGGAGGGGGCTTTGTGCCCAGAGTGCTTCATCCTGCCAAGGACTGAGGTAGTGGATGTGATACTCCACTGGTTCTGCATGGGGCTTTGTGCCCAGAGTGCTTCATCCTGCCAAGGACAGAGGTAGTGGATGTGATACTCCACTGGTTCTGGAGGGGGCTTTGTGCCCAGAGTGCTTCATCCTGCCAAGGCCTGAGGTAGTGGATGACTTTCTCCACTGGTTCTGGAGGGGGCTTTGTGCCCAGAGTGCTTCATCCTGTCAAGGACTGAGGTAGTGGATGTGATACTCCACTGGTTCTGGAGGGGGCTTTGTGCCCAGAGTGCTTCATCCTGCCAAGGCCTGAGGTAGTGGATGACTTTCTCCACTGGTTCTGGAGGGGGCTTGGTGCCCAGAGTGCTTCATCCTGCCAAGGACAGAGATAGTGGATGTGATACTCCACTGGTTCTGGAGGGGGCTTTGTGCCCAGAGTGCTTCATCCTGCCAAGGACTCAGGTAGTGGATGTGATACTTCACTGGTTCTGGAGGGGGCTTGTGCCCAGAGTGCTTCATCCTGCCAAGGCCTGAGGTAGTGGATGCCTTTCTCCACTGGTTCTGGAGGGGGCTTTGTGCCCATAGTGCTTCATCCTGCCAAGGACTGAGGTAGTTGATGTGATACTCCACTGGTTCTGGAGGGGGCTTTGTGCCCAGAGTGCTTCATCCTGCCAAGGACTGAGGTAGTGGATGTGAAACTCCACTGGTTCTGGAGGGGGCTTTGTGCCCAGAGTGATTCATCCTGCTAAGGACTGAGGTAGTGGATGTGATACTCCACTGGTTCTGGAGGGCGCTTTTTGCCCAGAGTGCTTCATCTTGCCAAGGCCTGAGGTAGTGGATGCCTTTCTCCACTGGTTCTGGAGGGGGCTTTGTGCCCATAGTGCTTCATCCTGCCAAGGCCTGAGGTAGTGGATGACTTTCTCCACTGGTTCTGGAGGGGGCTTGGTGCCCAGAGTGCTTCATCCTGCCAAGGACAGAGATAGTGGATGTGATACTCCACTGGTTCTGGAGGGGGCTTTGTGCCCAGAGTGCTTCATCCTGCCAAGGACTCAGGTAGTGGATGTGATACTTCACTGGTTCTGGAGGGGGCTTGTGCCCAGAGTGCTTCATCCTGCCAAGGCCTGAGGTAGTGGATGCCTTTCTCCACTGGTTCTGGAGGGGGCTTTGTGCCCATAGTGCTTCATCCTGCCAAGGACTGAGGTAGTGGATGTGATACTCCACTGGTTCTGGAGGGGGCTTTGTGCCCAGAGTGCTTCATCCTGCCAAGGACCGAGGTAGTGAATGTGATACTCCACTGGTTCTGGAGGGGGCTTTGTGCCCAGAGTGATTCATCCTGCCAAGGCCTGAGTTAGTGGGTGCCTTTCTCCACTGGTTCTGGAGGGGGCTTTGTGCCCAGAGTGCTACATCCTGCCAAGGACTGAGGTAGTGGATGTGATACTCCACTGGTTCTGGAGGGGGCTTTGTGCCCAGAGTGCTTCATCCTGCCAAGGAGTGAGGTAGTGGTTGTGATCCTGCACTGGTTCTAAAGAGGGCTTTGTGCCCAGAATGCTCTATCCTGTCAAGGCCTGAGGTACTGGATGTCTTTCTCCACTGGTTCTGGAGGGGGCTTTATGCCCAGAGTGCTTCATCCTGCCAAGGACTGAGGTAGTGGATGTGATACTCCACTGGTTCTGGAGTGGGCTTTGTGCCCAGAGTGCTTCATCCTGCCAAGGACAGAGGTAGTGGATGCCTTTCTCCACTGGATCTGGAGGGGGCTTTGTGCCCAGAGTGCTTCATCCTGCCAAGGACTGAGGTAGTGGATGCCTTTCTCCACTTGTTCCGGAGGGGGCTTTGTGCCCAGAGTGCTTCATGCTGCCAAGGACTGAGGTAGTGGATGTGATACTCCACTGGTTCTGGAGGGGGCTTTGTGCCCAGAGTGCTTCATACTGCCAAGGACTGAGGTAGTGGATGTGATACTCCACTGGTTCTGAAGGGGGCTTTGTGCCCAGAGTACTTCATCCTGCCAAGGACTGAAGTAGTGGATGCCTTTCTCCACTGGTTCTGGAGAGGGCTTTGTGCCCAGAGTGCTTCATCCTGCCAAGGACAGAGGTAGTGGATGTGATACTCCATTGGTTCTGGAGGGGGCTTTGTGCCCAGAGTGCTTCATCCTGCCAAAGACTGAGGTAGTGGATGTGAAACTCCACTGGTTCTGGAGGGGGCTTTGTGCCCAGAGTGATTCATCCTGCTAAGGACTGAGGTAGTGGATGTGATACTCCACTGGTTCTGGAGGGGGCTTTGTGCCCAGAGTGCTTCATCCTGCCAAGGACTGAGGTAGTGGATGTGAAACTCCACTGGTTCTGGAGGGGGCTTTGTGCCCAGAGTGATTCATCCTGCTAAGGACTGAGGTAGTGGATGTGATACTCCACTGGTTCTGGAGGGCGCTTTTTGCCCAGAGTGCTTCATCTTGCCAAGGCCTGAGGTAGTGGATGCCTTTCTCCACTGGTTCTGGAGGGGGCTTTGTGCCCAGAGTGCTTCATCTTGCCAAGGACTGAGGTAGTGGATGTGATACTCCATTGGTTCTGGAGGGGGTTTTGTGCCCAGAGTGCTTCATCCTGCCAAGGACTGAGGTAGTGGATGTGATTCTCCACTGGTTCTGGAGGGGGCTTTGTGCCCAGAGTGCTTCATCCTGCCAAGGACTGAGGTAGTGGATGTGATGCTCCACTGGTTCTGGAGGGGGCTTTGGGTCCCAGAGTGCTTCATCTTGCCAAGGCCTGAGGTAGTGGATGCCTCTCTTCACTGGTTCTGGAGGGGGCTTTGTGCCCAGAGTGCTTCATCCTGCCAAGGACTGAGGTAGTGGATGTGATACTCCACTGGTTCTGCATGGGGCTTTGTGCCCAGAGTGCTTCATCCTGCCAAGGACAGAGGTAGTGGATGTGATACTCCACTGGTTCTGGAGGGGGCTTTGTGCCCAGAGTGCTTCATCCTGTCAAGGACTGAGGTAGTGGATGTGATACTCCACTGGTTCTGGAGGGGGCTTTGTGCCCAGAGTGCTTCATCCTGCCAAGGCCTGAGGTAGTGGATGACTTTCTCCACTGGTTCTGGAGGGGGCTTGGTGCCCAGAGTGCTTCATCCTGCCAAGGACAGAGATAGTGGATGTGATACTCCACTGGTTCTGGAGGGGGCTTTGTGCCCAGAGTGCTTCATCCTGCCAAGGACTCAGGTAGTGGATGTGATACTTCACTGGTTCTGGAGGGGGCTTGTGCCCAGAGTGCTTCATCCTGCCAAGGCCTGAGGTAGTGGATGCCTTTCTCCACTGGTTCTGGAGGGGGCTTTGTGCCCATAGTGCTTCATCCTGCCAAGGACTGAGGTAGTGGATGTGATACTCCACTGGTTCTGGAGGGGGCTTTGTGCCCAGAGTGCTTCATCCTGCCAAGGACTGAGGTAGTGGATGTGAAACTCCACTGGTTCTGGAGGGGGCTTTGTGCCCAGAGTGATTCATCCTGCTAAGGACTGAGGTAGTGGATGTGATACTCCACTGGTTCTGGAGGGCGCTTTTTGCCCAGAGTGCTTCATCTTGCCAAGGCCTGAGGTAGTGGATGCCTTTCTCCACTGGTTCTGGAGGGGGCTTTGTGCCCATAGTGCTTCATCCTGCCAAGGCCTGAGGTAGTGGATGACTTTCTCCACTGGTTCTGGAGGGTGCTTGGTGCCCAGAGTGCTTCATCCTGCCAAGGACAGAGATAGTGGATGTGATACTCCACTGGTTCTGGAGGGGGCTTTGTGCCCAGAGTGCTTCATCCTGCCAAGGAATCAGGTAGTGGATGTGATACTTCACTGGTTCTGGAGGGGGCTTGTGCCCAGAGTGCTTCATCCTGCCAAGGCCTGAGGTAGTGGATGCCTTTCTCCACTGGTTCTGGAGGGGGCTTTGTGCCCATAGTGCTTCATCCTGCCAAGGACTGAGGTAGTGGATGTGATACTCCACTGGTTCTGGAGGGGGCTTTGTGCCCAGAGTGCTTCATCCTGCCAAGGACCGAGGTAGTGAATGTGATACTCCACTGGTTCTGGAGGGGGCTTTGTGCCCAGAGTGATTCATCCTGCCAAGGCCTGAGGTAGTGGGTGCCTTTCTCCACTGGTTCTGGAGGGGGCTTTGTGCCCAGAGTGCTACATCCTGCCAAGGACTGAGGTAGTGGATGTGATACTCCACTGGTTCTGGAGGGGGCTTTGTGCCCAGAGTGCTTCATCCTGCCAAGGAGTGAGGTAGTGGTTGTGATCCTGCACTGGTTCTAAAGAGGGCTTTGTGCCCAGAATGCTCTATCCTGTCCAGGCCTGAGGTACTGGATGTCTTTCTCCACTGGTTCTGGAGGGGGCTTTATGCCCAGAGTGCTTCATCCTGCCAAGGACTGAGGTAGTGGATGTGATACTCCACTGGTTCTGGAGTGGGCTTTGTGCCCAGAGTGCTTCATCCTGCCAAGGACAGAGGTAGTGGATGCCTTTCTCCACTGGATCTGGAGGGGGCTTTGTGCCCAGAGTGCTTCATCCTGCCAAGGACTGAGGTAGTGGATGCCTTTCTCCACTTGTTCCGGAGGGGGCTTTGTGCCCAGAGTGCTTCATGCTGCCAAGGACTGAGGTAGTGGATGTGATACTCCACTGGTTCTGGAGGGGGCTTTGTGCCCAGAGTGCTTCATACTGCCAAGGACTGAGGTAGTGGATGTGATACTCCACTGGTTCTGAAGGGGGCTTTGTGCCCAGAGTACTTCATCCTGCCAAGGACTGAAGTAGTGGATGCCTTTCTCCACTGGTTCTGGAGAGGGCTTTGTGCCCAGAGTGCTTCATCCTGCCAAGGACAGAGGTAGTGGATGTGATACTCCATTGGTTCTGGAGGGGGCTTTGTGCCCAGAGTGCTTCATCCTGCCAAGGACTGAGGTAGTGGATGTGAAACTCCACTGGTTCTGGAGGGGGCTTTGTGCCCAGAGTGATTCATCCTGCTAAGGACTGAGGTAGTGGATGTGATACTCCACTGGTTCTGGAGGGCGCTTTTTGCCCAGAGTGCTTCATCTTGCCAAGGCCTGAGGTAGTGGATGCCTTTCTCCACTGGTTCTGGAGGGGGCTTTGTGCCCAGAGTGCTTCATCTTGCCAAGGACTGAGGTAGTGGATGTGATACTCCATTGGTTCTGGAGGGGGTTTTGTGCCCAGAGTGCTTCATCCTGCCAAGCACTGAGGTAGTGGATGTGATACTCCACTGGTTCTGGAGGGGGCTTTGTGCCCAGAGTGCTTCATCCTGCCAAGGACAGAGGTAGTGGATGTGATATTCCACTGGTTCTGTAGGGGGCTTTGTGCCCAGAGTGCTTCATCCTGCCAAGGACTGAGGTAGTGGATGTGATGCTCCACTGGTTCTGGAAGGGGCTTTGGGTCCCAGAGTGCTTTATCTTGCCAAGGCCTGAGATAGTGGATGCCTCTCTTCACTGGTTCTGGAGGGGGCTTTGTGCCCAGAGTGCTTCATCCTGCCAAGGACTGAGGTAGTGGATGTGATACTCCACTGGTTCTGCATGGGGCTTTGTGCCCAGAGTGCTTCATCCTGCCAAGGACAGAGGTAGTGGGTGTGATACTCCACTGGTTCTGGAGGGGGCTTTGTGCCCAGAGTGCTTCATCCTGTCAAGGACTGAGGTAGTGGATGTGATACTCCACTGGTTCTGGAGGGGGCTTTGTGCCCAGAGTGCTTCATCCTGCCAAGGCCTGAGGTAGTGGATGACTTTCTCCACTGGTTCTTGAGGGGGCTTGGTGCCCAGAGTGCTTCATCCTGCCAAGGACAGAGATAGTGGATGTGATACTCCACTGGTTCTGGAGGGTGCTTTGTGCCCAGAGTGCTTCATCCTGCCAAGGACTCAGGTAGTGGATGTGATACTTCACTGGTTCTGGAGGGGGCTTGTGCCCAGAGTGCTTCATCCTGCCAAGGCCTGAGGTAGTGGATGCCTTTCTCCACTGGTTCTGGACGGGGCTTTGTGCCCAGAGTGCTACATCCTGCCAAGGACTGAGGTAGTGGATGTGCCACTCCACTGGTTCTGGAGGGGGCTTTGTGCCCAGAGTGCTTCATCCTGCCAAGGACTGAGGTAGTGGATGTGATCCTCCACTGGTTCTGAAGGGGGCTTTGTGCCCTGAGTGCTTCATCCTGCCAAGGCCTGAGGTAGTGGATGCCTTTCTCCACTGGTTCTGGAGGGGGCTTTGTGCCCAGAGTGCTTCATCCTGCCAAGGACTGAGGTAGTAGATGTGATTCTCCACTGGTTCTGGAGGGGGCTTTGTGCCCAGGGTGCTTCATCCTGCCAAGGACAGAGGTAGTGGATGTGATACTTCACTGATTCTGGAGGGGGCTTTGTGCCCGGAGTGCTTCATCCTGCCAAGGACTGAGGTAGTGGATGCCTTTCTCCACTGGTTCTGGAGGGGGCTTTGTGCCCAGAGTGCTTCATCCTGCCAAGGACTGAGCTAGTGGATGTGATACTCCATTGGTTCTGGAGGGGGCTTTGTGCCCAGAGTGCTTCATCCTGCCAAGGACTGAGGTAGTGGATGTGATACTCCACTGGTTCTGGAGGGGGCTTTGTGCCCAGAGTGCTTCATCCTGCCAAGGACTGAGGTAGTGGATGTAATACTCCACTGGTTCTGGAGGGGGCTTTGTGCCCAGAGTACTTCATCCTGCCAGGGACAGAGGTAGCGGATGTGATACTCCACTGGTTCTACAGGGGGCTTTGTGCCCAGGGTGCTTCATCCTGCCAGGGACTGAGGTAGTGGATGCCTTTCTCCACTGGTTCTGGAGGGGGTTTTGTGCCCAGAGTGCTTCACCCTGCCAAGGACTGAGGTAGTGGATGTGATACTCCACTGGTTCTGGAGAGGGCTTTGTGCCCAGAGTGCTTCATCCTGCCAAGGACAGAGGTAGTGGATGTGATACTCCACTGGTTCTGGAGAGGGCTTTGTGCCCAGAGTGCTTCATCCTGCCAAGGGCTGATGTAGTGGATGTGATACTCCACTGGTTCTGGAGGGGGCTTGTGCCCAGAGTGATTCATCCCGCCAAGGCCTGAGGTAGTGGATGCCTTTCTCCACTGGATCTGGAGGGGGCTTTGTGCCCAGAGTGCTTCATCCTGCCAAGGACTGAGGTAGTGGATGTAATACTCCACTGGTTCTGGAGGGGGCTTTGTGCCCAGAGTGCTTCATCCTGCCAAGGACAGAGGTAGTGGATGTGACACTCCACTGGTTCTGGAGGGGGCTTTGTGCCCAGAGTGCTTCATCCTGCCAAGGACTGAGGTAGTTGATGTGATACTCCACTGGTTCTGGAGGGGGCTTTGTGCCCAGAGAGCTTCATCCTGCCAAGGACAGAGGTAGTGGATGTGACACGCCACTGGTTCTGCAGGGGGCTTTGTGCCCAGGGTGCTTCATCCTGCCAGGGACTGAGGTAGTGGATGCCTTTCTCCACTGGTTCTGGAGGGGGTTTTGTGCCCAGGGTGCTTCATCCTGCCAAGGACTTAGGTAGTGGATGTGATACTCCACTGGTTCTGGAGGGGGCTTTGTGCCGAGAGTGCTTCATCCTGCCAAGGACAGAGGTAGTGGACGTGATACTCCACTGGTTCTGGAGGGTGCTTTGTGCCCAGAGTGCTACATCCTGCCAAGGACTGAGGTAGTGGATGTGATACTCCACTGGTTCTGGAGGGGGCTTGTGCCCAGAGTGCTTCATCCTGCCAAGGCCTGAGGTAGTGGATGCCTTTCTCCACTGGTTCTGGGGGGGGGGGGCTTTGTGCCCAGAGTGCTTCATCCTGCCAAGGACAGAGGTAGTGGATGTGATACTCCACTGGTTCTGGAGGGGGCTTTGTGTCCAGAGTGCTTCATACTGCCAAGGACTGAGGTAGTGGATGTGATACTCCACTGGTTCTGGAGGGGGCTTTGTGCCCAGAGTGCTTCATCCTGCCAAGGACTGAGGTAGTGGATGTGATACTCCACTGGTTCTGGAGGGGGCTTTGTGCCCAGAGTGCTTCATCCTGCCAAGGACTGAGGTAGTGGATGTAATACTCCACTGGTTCTGGAGGGGGCTTTGTGCCCAGAGTGCTTCATCCTGCAAAGGACAGAGGTAGTGGATGTGATACGCCACTGGTTCTGCAGGGGGCTTTGTGCCAAGGGTGCTTCATCCTGTCAGGGCCTGAGGTAGTGGATGCCTTTCTCCACTGGTTCTGGAGGGGGCTTTGTGCCCAGAGTGCTTCATCCTGCCAATGACTGAGGTAGTGGATGTGATACTCCACTGGTTCTGGAGGGGGCTTTGTGCCGAGAGTGCTTCATCCTGCCAAGGACAGAGGTAGTGGATGTGATACTCCACTGGTTCTGGAGGGTGCTTTGTGCCCAGAGTGCTACATCCTGCCAAGGACTGAGGTAGTGGATGTGATACTCCACTGGTTCTGGAGGGGGCTTGTGCCCAGAGTGCTTCATCCTGCCAAGGCCTGAGGTAGTGGATGCCTTTCTCCACTGGTTCTGGGGGAAGGGGGGGACTTTGTGCCCAGAGTGCTACATCCTGCCAAGGACTGAGGTAGTGGATGTGATACTCAACTGGTTCTGGAGGGGGTTTTGTGCCCAGAGTGCTTCATCCTGCCAAGGACAGAGGTAGTGGATGTGATATTCCACTGGTTCTGGAGGGGGCTTTGTGCCCAGAGTGCTTCATCCTGCCAAGGACTGAGGTAGTGGATGTGATACTCCACTGGTTCTGGAGGGGGCTTTGTGCCCAGAGTGCTTCATCCTGCCAAGGACAGAGGTAGTGGATGTGATACTCCACTGGTTCTGGAGGAGGCTTTGTGCCCAGGGTGCTTCATCCTGCCAGGGACTGAGGTAGTGGATGCCTTTCTCCACTGGTTCTGGAGGGGGTTTTGTGCCCAGAGTGCTTCATCCTGCGAAGGACTGAGGTAGTGGATGCCTTTCTCCACTGGTTCTGGAGGGGGCTTTGTGCCCAGAGTGCTTCATCCTGCCAAGGACTGAGGTAGTGGATGTGATACTCCATTGGTTCTGGAGGGGGCTTTGTGCCCAGAGTGCTTCATCCTGCCAAGGACTGAGGTAGTGGATGTGATACTCCACTGGTTCTGGAGGGGGCTTTTTGCCCAGAGTACTTCATCCTGCCAGGGACAGAGGTAGTGGAGGTGATACTCCACTGGTTCTGGAGGGGGCTTTGTGCCCAGGGTTCTTCATCCTGCCAGGGACTGAGGTAGTGGATGCCTTTCTCCACTGGTTATGGAGGGGGTTTTGTGCCCAGAGTGCTTCATCCTGCCAAGGACTGAGGTAGTGGATGTGATACTCCACTGGTTCTGGAGGGGGCTTTGTGCCCAGAGTGCTTCATCCTGCCAAGGACAGAGGTAGTGGATGTGATACTCCACTGGTTCTGGAGGGGGCTTTGTGCCCAGAGTGCTTCATCCTGCCAAGGGCTGATGTAGTGGATGTGATACTCCACTGGTTCTGGAGAAGGCTTGTGCCCAGAGGGATTCATCCTGCCAAGGCCAGAGGTAGTGGGTGCCTTTCTCCACTGGTTCTGGAGGGGGCTTTGTGCCCAGAGTGCTACATCCTGCCAAGGACTGAGGTAGTGGATGTGATACTCCACTGGTTCTGGAGGGGGCTTTGTGCCCAGAGTGCTTCATCCTGCCAAGGACAGAGGTAGTGGATGTGATATTCCACTGGTTCTGTAGGGGGCTTTGTGCCCAGAGTGCCTCATACTGCCAAGGACTGAGGTAGTGAATGTGATACTCCACTGGTTCTGGAGGGGGCTTTGTGCCCAGAGTGCTTCATCCTGCCAAGGACAGAGGTAGTGGATATGTCACTCCACTTTTTCTGGAGGGGGCTTTGTGCCCAGAGTGCTTCATCCTGCCAAGGACTGAGGTAGTGGATGTGATCCTCCACTGGTTCTAAAGGGGGCTTTGTGCCCAGAATGCTCCATCCTGTTAAGGCCTGAGGTACTGGATATCTTTCTCCACTGGTTCTGGAGGGGGCTTTATGCCCAAAGTACTTCATCCTGCCAAGGACTGAGGTAGTGGATGTGATACTCCACTGGTTCTGGAGTGGGCTTTGTGCCCAGAGTGCTTCATCCTGCCAAGGACAGAGGTAGTTGATGCCTTTCTCCACTGGATCTGGAGGGGGCTTTGTGCCCAGAGTGCTTCATCCTGCCAAGGACTGAGGCAGTGGATGTGATACTCCATTTGTTCTGGAGGGGGCTTTGTGCCCAGAGTGCTTCATCCTGCCAAGGACTGAGGTAGTGGATGTGATACTCCACTGGTTCTGGAGGGGGCTTTGTGCCCAGAGTGCTTCATCCTGCCAAGGACTGAGGTAGTGGATGCCTCTCTCCACTGGTTCTGGAGGGGGCTTTGTGCCCAGAGTGCTTCATCCTGCCTAGGACTGAGTTAGTGGATGTGATACTCCACTGGTTCTGGAGGGGGCTTTGTGCCCACAGTGCTTCATCCTGCCAAGGACAGAGGTAGTGGATGTGATACTTCACTGGTTCTGGAGGGGGCTTTGTGCCAAGAGTGCTTCATCCTGCCAAGGACTGAGGTAGTGGATGCCTTTCTCCACTGGTTCTGGAGGGGGCTTTGTGCCCAGAGTGCTTCATCCTGCCAAGGACTGAGGGAGTGGATGTGATAGTCCACTGGTTCTGGAGGGGGCTTTGTGCCCAGAGTGCTTCATCCTGCCAAGGCCTGAGGTAGTGGATGCCTTTCTCCACTGGTTCTGGAGAGGGCTTTGTGCCCAGATGTAGGAAAGTACCATCTTGCCTGGCATGTTACCCCCATTTTTCACTGTATATATGTTGTTTTAGTTGTATGTGTCACTGGGACCCTGGTAACCCAGGGCCCCAGTGCTCATAAGTGTGCCTGAATGTGTTACCTGTGTAGTGACTAACTGTCTCACTGAGGCTCTGCTAATCAGAACCTCAGTGGTTATGCTCTCTCATTTCTTTCCAAATTGTCACTGACAGGCTAGTGACCATTTTTACCAATTTACATTGGCTTACTGGAACACCCCTATAATTCCCTAGTATATGGTACTGAGGTACCCAGGGTATTGGGGTTCCAGGAGATCCCTATGGGCTGCAGCATTTCTTTTGCCACCCATAGGGAGCTCTGACAATTCTTACACAGGCCTGCCACTGCAGCCTGAGTGAAATAACGTCCACGTTATTTCACAGCCATTTTACACTGCACTTAAGTAACTTATAAGTCACCTATATGTCTAACCTTTACCTGGTAAAGGTTAGGTGCAAAGTTACTTAGTGTGAGGGCACCCTGGCACTAGCCAAGGTGCCCCCACATTGTTCAGAGCCAATTCACTGAACTTTGTGAGTGCGGGGACACCATTACACGCGTGCACTACATATAGGTCACTACCTATATGTAGCTTCACCATGGTAACTCCGAATATGGCCATGTAACATGTCTATGATCATGTAATTACCCCCTCTATGCCATCCTGGCATTGTTGGTACAATTCCATGATCCCAGTGGTCTGTAGCACAGACCCTGGTACTGCCAGACTGCCCTTCCTGGGGTTTCACTGCAGCTGCTGCTGCTGCCAACCCCTCAGACAGGCAGCTGCCCTCCTGGGGTCCAGCCAGGCCTGTCCCAGGATGGCAGAACAAAGAACTTCCTCTGAGAGAGGGTGTGACACCCTCTCCCTTTGGAAAATGGTGTGAAGGCAGGGGAGGAGTAGCCTCCCCCAGCCTCTGGAAATGCTTTGTTGGGCACAGATGTGCCCAATTCTGCATAAGCCAGTCTACACCGGTTCAGGGACCCCTTAGCCCTTGCTCTGGCGCGAAACTGGACAAAGGAAAGGGGAGTGACCACTCCCCTGACCTGCACCTCCCCTGGGAGGTGTCCAGAGCTCCTCCAGTGTGCTCCAGACCTCTGCCATCTTGGAAACAGAGGTGCTGCTGGCACACTGGACTGCTCTGAGTGGCCAGTGCCACCAGGTGACGTCAGAGACTCCTTGTGATAGGCTCCTTCAGGTGTTAGTAGCCTTTCCTCTCTCCTAGGTAGCCAAACCCTCTTTTCTGGCTATTTAGGGTCTCTGTCTCTGGGGAAACTTTAGATAACGAATGCATGAGCTCAGCCGAGTTCCTCTGCATCTCTCTCTTCACCTTCTGATAAGGAATCGACCGCTGACCGCGCTGGAAGCCTGCAAACCTGCAACATAGTAGCAAAGACGACTACTGCAACTCTGTAACGCTGATCCTGCCGCCTTCTCGACTGTTTTCCTGCTTGTGCATGCTGTGGGGGTAGTCTGCCTCCTCTCTGCACCAGAAGCTCCGAAGAAATCTCCCGTGGGTCGACGGAATCTTCCCCCTGCAACCGCAGGCACCAAAAAGCTGCATTACCGGTCCCTTGGGTCTCCTCTCAGCACGACGAGCGAGGTCCCTCGAATCCAGCGACGCTGTCCAAGTGACCCCCACAGTCCAGTGACTCTTCAGCCCAAGTTTGGTGGAGGTAAGTCCTTGCCTCACCTCGCTGGGCTGCATTGCTGGGAACCGCGACTTTGCAGCTGCTCCGGCCCCTGTGCACTTCCGGCGGAAATCCTTCGTGCACAGCCAAGCCTGGGTCCACGGCACTCTAACCTGCATTGCACGACTTTCTAAGTTGGTCTCCGGCGACGTGGGACTCCTTTGTGCAACTTCGGTGAGCACCATTTCACGCATCCTTGTAGTGCCTGTTTCTGGCACTTCTCCGGGTGCTACCTGCTTCAGTGAGGGCTCTTTGTCTTGCTCGACGTCCCCTCTCTCTGCAGGTCCAATTTGCGACCTCCTGGTCCCTCCTGGGCCCCAGCAGCGTCCAAAAACGCCAAACGCACGATTTGCGTGTAGCAAGGCTTGTTGACGTCCTTCCGGCGGGGAAACACTTCTGCACAACTCTCCAAGGCGAGAGGGATCCGTCCACTAAAGGGGAAGTCTCTAGCCCTTTTCGTTCCTGCAGAAACCTCAGCTTCTTCTGTCCAGTCGAAGCTTCTTTGCACCCGCAGCTGGCATTTCCTGGGCATCTGCCCATCTCCGACTTGCTTGTGACTTTTGGACTTGGTCCCCTTGTTCCACAGGTACCCTAGATTGGAAATCCACAGTTGTTGCATTGCTGGTTTGTGTCTTTCCTGCATTATTCCTCTAACACGACTCTTTTGTCCTTAGGGGAACTTTGGTGCACTTTGCACTCACTTTTCAGGGTCTTGGGGAGGGTTATTTTTCTAACTCTCACTATTTTCTAATAGTCCCAGCGACCCTCTACAAGGTCACATAGGTTTGGGGTCCATTCGTGGTTCGCATTCCACTTTTGGAGTATATGGTTTGTGTTGCCCCTATCCCTATGTTTCCCCATTGCATCCTATTGTAACTATACATTGTTTGCACTGTTTTCTAAGACTATACTGCATATTTTTGCTATTGGGTATATATATCTTGTGTATATTTCCTATCCTCTCACTGAGGGTACACTCTAAGATACTTTGGCATATTGTCATAAAAATAAAGTACCTTTATTTTTAGTATAACTGTGTATTGTGTTTTCTTATGATATTGTGCATATGACACTAAGTGGTACTGTAGTAGCTTCACACGTCTCCTAGTTCAGCCTGAGCTGCTCTGCTAAGCTACCATTATCTATCAGCCTAAGCTGCTAGACACCCTATACACTAATAAGGGATAACTGGGCCTGGTGCAAGGTGCAAGTACCCCTTGGTACTCACTACAAGCCAGTCCAGCCTCCTACATTGGTTGTGCAGTGGTGGGATAAGTGCTTGAGACTACTTACCACTCTTGTCATTGTACTTTTCATAAGAGAAAAATATACAAAACAAGGTCAGTGTATATACACATAGCCAAAAAGTTTTGCATTTCCTCTTTTCACTCTTTTCTAAGTGCTGAAAAGTACTTCTAAACTTTCAAAAAGTTCTTAAAAGTTTAAAAAAGTTTTTTCTGTCTTTCCAAAAAGTTCTGAAAACTTTTTTCTCTTTTCCTATCACTTTAACTCTCTCTAAAAATGTCTGGCACAGGCCAAAATGTTGAACTGGCCAAACTTGCATATGATCCCCTTAGCTGGAAAGGAGCAAGGAGTCTCTGCATAGAGAGAGGTTTGAGTGTAGGGAAGAATCCTTCCTTAGAACTGTTAATTAACATGCTTAGAGTACAGGATAAGGCCATAAGTGCCCAATCTGGTGAAAAAGCAGCTAATGGTTCTCAATCTGATCCAGGGACTCCCCCAGGAAAAGGTTCAGGAAAGAAACTTCTCAGCCTGCCCATTACTAGACAGTCTAGCATAGTTGGTACAGAGGTTGAATCACACCATACTAATGGTGTGCTCTCACATTATACTGGTAGCCAAGCTGTTAGGGTGCCCTCTGTAAGGGACAGGTCTCCTTCTGTTCATTCCCATCATACCTCTGTATCTAGAAATGTCCCTCCCACCCACCCTGATGACAGATTGTTAGAAAGGGAGCTCAATAGATTGAGAGTGGAACAAACCAGACTGAAGCTCAAGAAGCAACAGCTGGATTTGGATAGACAGTCTTTAGAAGTAGAGAGGGAAAGACAGAAGTTGGGTTTAGAAACCCATGGTGGCAGCAGCAGTATTCCCCATAGTCATCCTGCAAAAGAGCATGATTCCAGGAATCTGCACAAGATAGTTCCCCCTTATAAGGAGGGGGATGACATTAACAAGTGGTTTGCTGCACTTGAGAGGGCCTGTGCTGTACAGGATGTCCCTCAAAAGCAGTGGGCTGCTATCCTATGGCTCTCATTTACTGGAAAAGGTAGGGACAGGCTCCTTACTGTAAAAGAAAATGATGCTAATAATTTCCAAGTTCTTAAGAATGCACTCCTGGATGGTTATGGCTTAACCACTGAACAGTACAGGATAAAGTTCAGAGAGACCAAAAAGGAGTCTTCACAAGACTGGGTTGATTTCATTGACCAGGCAGTGAAGGCCTTGGAGGGGTGGTTACATGGCAGTAAAGTTACTGATTATGACAGCCTGTATAACTTGATCCTGAGAGAGCATATTCTTAATAATTGTGTGTCTGATTTGTTGCACCAGTACTTGGTGGACTCTGATCTGACCTCTCCCCAAGAATTGGGAAAGAAGGCAGACAAATGGGTCAGAACAAGAGTGAACAGAAAAGTTCATACAGGGGGTGACAAAGATGGCAACAAAAAGAAGGATGGTAAGTCTTCTGACAAGGGTGGGGACAAATCTAAAAATGAGTCTTCATCAGGCCCACAAAAACACTCTGGTGGGGGTGGTGGGTCCAAATCCTCCTTTAATCAGAACAAGGAAAAGAAACCATGGTGCTATTTATGTAAAATAAAAGGCCATTGGACAACAGATCCCAGTTGTCCAAAGAAAGGCACCACAGCTCCTACCACTACAACCCCTACTGCTACACCTAGTGTCCCTACTAATAGCAGTGGTGGTGGGAGCAAACCTACTAATAGCCAATCCAAGGGAGTAGCTGGGCTCACTTTTGGTAATTTAGTTGGGGTTGGTCTGATTAGGGAGACCACAGAGGCTACTTTAGTCTCTGAAGGGGCTATTGATTTAGCCACTTTGGTTGCTTGCCCCCATAACTTGGAGAAGTACAAGCAACTAACCCTAATAAATGGTGTTGAGGTCCAGGCCTACAGGGACACAGGTGCCAGTGTCACAATGGTGATTGAGAAACTGGTGCACCCTGAACAACACATACTTGGACACCAGTACCAAGTAACCGATGCTCACAACATAACACAAAGCCACCCCATGGCTGTTGTAAATCTCAACTGGGGGGGGTAACTGGTCCAAAGAAAGTTGTGGTAGCTTCAGATTTACCTGTAGACTGTCTATTAGGGAATGATTTGGAGACATCAGCTTGGTCAGATGTGGAGTTGGAGGCCCATGCAGCAATGCTGGGCATCCCAGGGCATATTTTTGCTTTGACAAGGGCTCAGGCCAAAAAGCAAAAAGGACAGGGAAGCTTGGATCCTGGAACAATGGACCAAGTGCTCCCTAAAGCTAGGGCTAGTAGAAGCAAACCACTTCCTACTATCCCTCCCTCTACAGTGGATTCTACTTCTGAGGAAGAAGAATTCCCTCCCTGTGCAGAACCTACACCAGAGGAGCTGGAAGCAGACACTGCTGAGCTTTTGGGTGAAGGGGGGCCTGCCAGGGAGGAGCTGAGCGTGGCACAGCAAACCTGTCCCACATTAGAGGGTCTCAGACAGCAAGCTGTCAAACAAGCTAATGGGGATGTCAGTGACTCTCACAGAGTTTACTGGGAGGACAACCTCTTGTACACTGAGCATAGGGATCCTAAACCTGGAGCTGCCAGGAGATTAGTGATTCCTCAGGAGTACAGAAAGTTCCTCCTAACACTGGCACATGACATTCCCCTAGCTGGGCACCTGGGTCAAATGAAAACTTGGGACAGATTGGTTCCATTGTTTCATTGGCCTAGGATGTCTGAGGACACAAAAGAATTTTGTAAGTCCTGTGAAACCTGTCAAGCCAGTGGCAAGACAGGTGGCACTCCAAAGGCACCCCTTATCCCACTGCCTGTGGTTGGGGTTCCCTTTGAAAGGCTAGGGGTTGACATAGTTGGCCCCCTTGACCCTCCTACTGCTTCAGGCAATAGGTTTATCTTGGTGGTAGTGGACCATGCCACAAGATATCCTGAAGCTATTCCTTTAAGGACCACTACAGCTCCTGCAGTGGCAAAGGCCCTCCTGGGAATATTTTCCAGGGTGGGCTTCCCAAAGGAAGTAGTATCAGACAGAGGAAGCAATTTCATGTCTGCATACTTAAAGGCCATGTGGAAGGAGTGTGGTGTAACTTACAAGTTCACAACACCCTATCATCCACAAACAAATGGACTGGTGGAGAGATTTAATAAAACTCTCAAAGGCATGATTATGGGACTCCCTGAAAAACTCCGCAGGAGATGGGATATCCTTCTACCATGCCTCCTCTTTGCCTACAGGGAGGTACCCCAGAAAGGAGTGGGCTTCAGCCCCTTTGAACTTCTTTTTGGACACCCTGTTAGGGGTCCACTCACACTTGTAAAGGAGGGTTGGGAACAACCTTTAAAAGCTCCTAAGCAGGATATTGTGGATTATGTACTTGGCCTCAGATCAAGGATGGCTGAGTACATGAAAAAGGCCAGTAAAAACCTTCAGGCCAGCCAAGAGCTCCAGAAGCAATGGAATGATCAGAAGGCTGTTTTGGTTCAGTACCAACCAGGGCAGAAAGTGTGGGTCTTGGAGCCTGTGGCCCCAAGAGCACTCCAAGATAAATGGAGTGGACCCCACACAATTGTTGAAAAGAAGGGTGAAGTCACCTACTTGGTTGACTTAGGCACTGCCAGGAGTCCCCTTAGGGTGCTCCATGTCAACCGCCTGAAACCCTACTATGACAGGGCTGATCTCACCCTGCTCATGGCAACAGATGAGGGACAGGAAGAAGACAGTGATCCTCTACCTGATCTCTTCTCTTCCACAGAACAAGATGCTCTTGTGGAAGGTGTAGTTTTGGCTGATTGTCTTACTGCTGAGCAGAAAGATAATTGCATAAATCTCCTAGGACAATTTTCAGAACTCTTCTCCATTGTGCCAGGCACCACTTCTTGGTGTGAGCACACTATAGATACTGGAGACAGTTTACCTGTCAAAAGTAAGATCTATAGGCAGCCTGACCATGTCAGGGACTGCATAAAGCAAGAAGTTCAGAAAATGTTGGAACTAGGAGTAGTTGAGCACTCTGACAGTCCATGGGCTTCTCCTGTGGTACTGGTACCAAAACCCAATTCTAAAGATGGAAAGAAGGAAATTAGGTTTTGTGTAGACTATAGAGGTCTCAACTTGGTAACCAAAACTGATGCTCACCCTATACCCAGGGCAGATGAGCTCATAGATACACTGGCATCTGCCAAGTATCTAAGCACTTTTGATTTGACTGCAGGGTATTGGCAGATCAAATTGTCAGAAGATGCTAAACCTAAGACTGCATTTTCTACCATTGGAGGACATTACCAGTTTACTGTAATGCCTTTTGGTTTGAAAAAATGCACCTGCCACTTTTCAGAGGTTGGTGAACACAGTCCTGCAAGGGCTGGAAGCTTTCAGTGCAGCATATTTGGATGATATAGCTGTCTTTAGCTCCAGCTGGGATGATCACCTGGTCCACCTTTGGAAAGTTTTGGAGGCTCTGCAAAAGGCAGGCCTCACTATCAAGGCTTCAAAGTGCCAGATAGGGCAGGGTAAGGTGGTTTATCTGGGACACCTTGTTGGTGGGGAACAGATTGCACCACTTCAGGGGAAAATCCAAACTATTATTGATTGGGTTCCCCCTACCACACAGACTCAGGTGAGAGCCTTCCTAGGCCTCACTGGGTATTACAGGAGGTTCATTAAGAACTATGGCTCCATTGCAGCCCCTCTTAATGACCTCACATCCAAGAAAATGCCTAAAAGGGTATTGTGGACAGCAAGCTGTCAGAAAGCTTTTGAGGAGCTGAAGCAGGCCATGTGCTCTGCACCTGTCCTGAAAAGCCCTTGTTACTCTAAAAAATTCTATGTCCAAACTGATGCATCTGAATTAGGAGTAGGGGCAGTCCTATCACAACTTAATTCTGAGGGCCAGGATCAACCTGTTGCTTTTATTAGTAGAAGGTTGACCCCTAGAGAAAAGCGTTGGTCTGCCATTGAGAGGGAGGCCTTTGCTGTGGTCTGGGCTCTGAAGAAGTTGAGGCCATACCTGTTTGGCACTCACTTCATAGTTCAGACAGACCACAAACCTCTACTTTGGCTAAAACAAATGAAAGGTGAAAATCCAAAATTGTTGAGGTGGTCCATATCCCTACAGGGAATGGACTATACAGTGGAACATAGACCTGGGAGTAGCCACTCCAATGCAGATGGACTCTCCAGATATTTCCACTTAGACAATGAAGACTCATCAGGTAATGGCTAGTCTTATTGTCCTTCGTTTGGGGGGGGGTTGTGTAGGAAAGTACCATCTTGCCTGGCATGTTACCCCCATTTTTCACTGTATATATGTTGTTTTAGTTGTATGTGTCACTGGGACCCTGGTAACCCAGGGCCCCAGTGCTCATAAGTGTGCCTGAATGTGTTACCTGTGTAGTGACTAACTGTCTCACTGAGGCTCTGCTAATCAGAACCTCAGTGGTTATGCTCTCTCATTTCTTTCCAAATTGTCACTGACAGGCTAGTGACCATTTTTACCAATTTACATTGGCTTACTGGAACACCCCTATAATTCCCTAGTATATGTTACTGAGGTACCCAGGGTATTGGGGTTCCAGGAGATCCCTATGGGCTGCAGCATTTCTTTTGCCACCCATAGGGAGCTCTGACAATTCTTACACAGGCCTGCCACTGCAGCCTGAGTGAAATAACGTCCACGTTATTTCACAGCCATTTTACACTGCACTTAAGTAACTTATAAGTCACCTATATGTCTAACCTTTACCTGGTAAAGGTTAGGTGCAAAGTTACTTAGTGTGAGGGCACCCTGGCACTAGCCAAGGTGCCCCCACATTGTTCAGAGCCAATTCACTGAACTTTGTGAGTGCGGGGACACCATTACACGCGTGCACTACATATAGGTCACTACCTATATGTAGCTTCACCATGGTAACTCCGAATATGGCCATGTAACATGTCTATGATCATGGAATTACCCCCTCTATGCCATCCTGGCATTGTTGGTACACTTCCATGATCCCAGTGGTCTGTAGCACAGACCCTGGTACTGCCAGACTGCCCTTCCTGGGGTTTCACTGCAGCTGCTGCTGCTGCCAACCCCTCAGACAGGCAGCTTCCCTCCTGGGGTCCAGCCAGGCCTGGCCCAGGATGACAGAACAAAGAACTTCCTCTGAGAGAGGGTGTGACACCCTCTCCCTTTGGAAAATGGTGTGAAGGCAGGGGAGGAGTAGCCTCCCCCAGCCTCTGGAAATGCTTTGTTGGGCACAGATGTGCCCAATTCTGCATAAGCCAGTCTACACCGGTTCAGGGACCCCTTAGCCCCTGCTCTGGCGCGAAACTGGACAAAGGAAAGGGGAGTGACCACTCCCCTGACCTGCACCTCCCCTGGGAGGTGTCCAGAGCTCCTCCAGTGTGCTCCAGACCTCTGCCATCTTGGAAACAGAGGTGCTGCTGGCACACTGGACTGCTCTGAGTGGCCAGTGCCACCAGGTGACGTCAGAGACTCCTTGTGATAGGCTCCTTCAGGTGTTAGTAGCCTTTCCTCTCTCCTAGGTAGCCAAACCCTCTTTTCTGGCTATTTAGGGTCTCTGTCTCTGGGGAAACTTTAGATAACAAATGCATGAGCTCAGCCGAGTTCCTCTGCATCTCTCTCTTCACCTTCTGATAAGGAATCGACCGCTGACCGCGCTGGAAGCCTGCAAACCTGCAACATAGTAGCAAAGACGACTACTGCAACTCTGTAACGCTGATCCTGCCGCCTTCTCGACTGTTTTCCTGCTTGTGCATGCTGTGGGGGTAGTCTGCCTCCTCTCTGCACCAGAAGCTCCGAAGAAATCTCCCGTGGGTCGACGGAATCTTCCCCCTGCAACCGCAGGCACCAAAAAGCTGCATTACCAGTCCCTTGGGTCTCTTCTCAGCACAACGAGCGAGGTCCCTCGAATCCAGCGATGCTGTCCAAGTGACCCCCACAGTCCAGTGACTCTTCAGCCCAAGTTTGGTGGAGGTAAGTCCTTGCCTCACCTCGCTGGGCTGCATTGCTGGGAACCGCGACTTTGCAGCTGCTCCGGCCCCTGTGCACTTCCGGCGGAAATCCTTCGTGCACAGCCAAGCCTGGGTCCACGGCACTCTAACCTGCATTGCACGACTTTCTAAGTTGGTCTCCGGCGACGTGGGACTCCTTTGTGCAACTTCGGCGAGCACCGTTTCACGCATCCTTGTAGTGCCTGTTTCTGGCACTTCTCTGGGTGCTACCTGCTTCAGTGAGGGCTCTTTGTCTTGCTCGACGTCCCCTCTCTCTGCAGGTCCAATTTGCGACCTCCTGGTCCCTCCTGAGCCCCAGCAGCGTCCAAAAACGCCAAACGCACGATTTGCGTGTAGCAAGGCTTGTTGGCGTCCTTCCGGCGGGAAAACACTTCTGCACAACTCTCCAAAGCGAGAGGGATCCGTCCACCAAAGGGGAAGTCTCTAGCCCTTTTCTTTCTTGCAGAAACCTCAGCTTCTTCTGTCCAGTCAAAGCTTCTTTGCACCCGCAGCTGGCATTTCCTGGGCATCTGCCCATCTCCGACTTGCTTGTGACTTTTGGACTTGGTCCCCTTGTTCCACAGGTACCCTAGATTGGAAATCCACAGTTGTTGCATTGCTGGTTTGTGTCTTTCCTGCATTATTCCTCTAACACAACTCTTTTGTCCTTAGGGGAACTTTGGTGCACTTTGCACTCACTTTTCAGGGTCTTGGGGAGGGTTATTTTTCTAACTCTCACTATTTTCTAATAGTCCCAGCGACCCTCTACAAGGTCACATAGGTTTGGGGTCCATTCGTGGTTCGCATTCCACTTTTGGAGTATATGGTTTGTGTTGCCCCTATCCCTATGTTTCCCCATTGCATCCTATTGTAACTATACATTGTTTGCACTGTTTTCTAAGACTATACTGCATATTTTTGCTATTGGGTATATATATCTTGTGTATATTTCCTATCCTCTCACTGAGGGTACACTCTAAGATACTTTGGCATATTGTCATAAAAATAAAGTACCTTTATTTTTAGTATAACTGTGTATTGTGTTTTCTTATGATATTGTGCATATGACACTAAGTGGTACTGTAGTAGCTTCACACGTCTCCTAGTTCAGCCTGAGCTGCTCTGCTAAGCTACCATTATCTATCAGCCTAAGCTGCTAGACACCCTATACACTAATAAGGGATAACTGGGCCTGGTGCAAGGTGCAAGTACCCCTTGGTACTCACTACAAGCCAGTCCAGCCTCCTACACCAGAGTGCTTCATCCTGCCAAGGACTGAGGTAGTGGATGTGATACTCCACTGGTTCTGGAGGGGGCTTTGTGCCCAGAGTGCTTCATCCTGCCAAGGACAGAGGTAGTGGATGTGATACTCCACTGGTTCTGGAGGGGGCTTTGTGTTAGGGTTTGTACACAGCAAAGAGCATGTCCCCTCTCACTTTACTAGTGGGTTCTGTAATAGCTCCCTTTTAAACTTACTATTGAACGCCTTTCTTGTTATCTCACCTCCCCCCCCCCTAGGCTTCTGTGTATGTTGTTTAATGTGCTGTTTTGTTTACACATTGGGCCTTGCTTTTACCAAGGCTTCTTTAAAACACTCCTCCCTAGGCCATGTGTTAATCCAACTCATTTGCATAATAACTGAAACTCTGCACACCTTTCAAGAACATGTGCAGCATGTGAGGACCACACCCAGCTCTTCAAACCACACCCAGCTCTGCACACCTTCCAAGAACATGTGCAGCATGTGAGGACCACACCCAGCCCTTCAAACCACACCCAGCTCTTCGAACCACACCCAGCCCTGTCTATAAAAGGCATCCCCCGAGCCTCACCCAGTGCTTGTGCTCGTCTACCTCCCGCTTACCTGAGAACAGATCCCTCGGCGCTGGCACTCCTGGTCTTTACAGACTTTCTTTGACTTCAATGGGCGCAGCTGCTGGCTCTTCCTTCTTCTGGTTTCCGGTTCCTCCTTGCCTCAGCCTCTCTCCTACGAGTAACCTGCAAAAGAGAAAGAAGACAAGGTTAGACTGATCAGTATCTCTTGCCAGCAACAAGTAAGTGCAAAACTTTTTATTACCTGAGGGAGCTTTGACGGCAATTTCTGGATTCGTGTATAGACAGTTTGAGGCGAAGTGCCTTCCACGAGCATTGTGATTCAGGCTCTTTGTTGCAGGAGTATTTTGCAGGACTTTGTGAAGCGGACATTGTTTTTTTTTCATGGAACTTTTGGGAATCGAACAGTGGAAACCATTGACAGCAAGGCAAACAGTAAATCAAGGATTTGCACAAATTACATGCTGTATTTTGATGTAAAAGTACAGTATTTGTTTTATAAAAGATTCTGGAAATATGCGAAAAGTGAGTCTGCTATTGGGAATTTAGGCTTTAGTTATATTATGATGAATGTTTGATATTGGTAATTCTGATAATGGTATTTGTTTAATGTTTTAGAAGCTTTACAGTAATAGAAAACACATCCCAGAGCAGTAACACATTCCAAACCTGGAAACAAGAGACCAGGATCCAAGAGGTACTTTTAGAAGAGAATTTCTAATAAATAAAGGGATAGTTAGGAACCCATTTAGGAATAGGTTGCACTTATCTGTTCTTTGTTTATGTTTCATTAGGCACCAGTTTCTACAGAAGTCAGAAAGGGCCACAGATTTGTGCAGCACTTCAACAGTGGAAACGCAAGAACGGTGTTGTCTCTTTTTATTTTATTTTATCCACTTCCCCCCTTCCCTTGAGCTTCTGTTCTTAGTGCACTGTTTTAAAAACTAGTGTGCTGGAACAAGCAGTTTCAGGGTGGGGTCGGATTGTCTTCAACCTCCATCAGAACTGAACAAGAACTCAGGTGAGCTGGGCTTTGACAGAAGCACAAGCCTTAAAAAAAATTCAGTTCTGATGGACGATGAATACCGGGGAAGAAATAGAGGGCATTGACGTCACGGATATGGCGCAGGCCCTAAATGAGGACTTGGCTCATAATGAATCAGTGTCTGGCATCTTGCAACATATGCAAGAGGAAATAGAGAGATTAAAGATGGAGAATACCTCTTTAAAACAGGATTTAAGCAGGTATAAATTTAGGGGATCTCAGTGGAACACAGCTTCTACGCCTTTGTTTAAAACCTCCTCAGAGACAGGGGCGCCATCAAAACATACAACTTTGCCTTCCCCAGTTGAGGTTACTGTTAATGTTCCTAATGTTGTGCCCTTAGCAGCACCTGAACGTTTTCATGGAGATAGTAACAAATTCCATGTTTTTATCAATCAATGTCAATTACACTTCATTTGCAAGCCACAACAGTTCCCTACTGATGATACGAAAGTGGCATTCGTCTTGTCTTATTTGGGTGGCACAGCAGCCAATTGGTCAATTCCTTTCGTGGATAGAGATGATCCCATCCTCCATAATTGGAATCAATTTAAACGTACCATGACCAGCCTTTTTGCAAAACACACTTTCATGCAGGCAAGTGATAATGAGCTTTTAAATCTTAAACAAGGTAACAAGGATTTATTGACCTATCTCACTAATTTTAATCGTTTACTCACCGAGACACAGTGGCCAGAAGAAAAGCGTGTCTCCCTTTTTTATAAAGGTTTGAGAGACGAGTTAAAAGACGCGCTGGCTCATATCGTTGATTTGCCAAAAGACTATTCGGACTTTGTAGATTTCGTTGTGAAATTAGAACATAGACTAGGAGAAAGAAAGAGAGATAAATACAAACTGGAATCACGGTTAACTTTTATTAGACACGAGAAGAAAGACACAGATAATAAACTCCCTGAACCAGAGCCTATGCAAATAGGGACACTCAGAGGTCCACTCACATCAGAGGAAAAAGAAAGAAGGAGAAAATTTCAATTATGTTTATATTGTGGCAGGGCAGGTCACTTTGCCAGAGAATGTCCAGTAAAGCCTAAAACTCCACGAAAGGGTGCTGTTTCCTCCACCTCCTCAACTGAATCGGGAAACGATTAAGCTCGACAAGGGGAGAGGTTACTTGTTCGAGAAAACATCTTAATCAAACCTCTAATGCTGCAGCCTTCAGGGTACCGCACATACCTAGACATTTCATAATTCAGGTCGTTTTAATTGTTACTACCCAAGTGAGGCATTCTCTCCCTGTCCTACTGGACTCAGGCGCGACAGGAAATTTTGTGGATAATAAGTTAGCTGAAATCTTAGGACTTCCTATGAGCCTAAAGCCTTGTCCAGAAGCAGTATGTGCAGTGGATGGGTCAGAATTGACCTCTGGATTAATCACAAAACAAACAAGTCCACTTGTTATGGTCTGTCAGAACGGGCACACAGAGGTGATTAGCTTTGATCTGATAGATACTCCTAATTTTGGTTTGATTCTCGGGGTACCCTGGTTAACAACTCATAACCCAAAAATTGATTGGGTGAATAGAACTGTTACTTTGGATTCCTCTTTCTGTAGAACCAATTGCTATCAAGAAGCAGGTACAGAACAGAGCACAGTATTACACTGTGCTAGTGTTACACAAGATGAACCAAGTCTCCCTCCTGAATATTCTGACTTTAAAGACGTCTTTGATCCAGTAAAGGCTAGTGTGCTGCCCCCACATCGGTCTTATGACTGCTGTATAGATCTTATCCCAGGGGCCCCTTTACCTAATAACAGAGTATATGCTTTGACTGATGAAGAAACCAAATACTTAAGAACCTACCTAGATGACCTACTACAGTCTGGGTTCATCCGTCATTCCACATCTCCAGTGTCATCTCCACTCTTTTTTATCCCGAAGCCGGATAAATCCCTGCGCGCGTGTATCGATTATAGAGGACTAAATAAGGCTACAATAAAGAATAAATATCCTCTTCCTCTAATACCTGTGTTGTTGGATCAATTAAGACATTCTACTGTATACACTAAACTAGATCTGCGGGGAGCTTACCACCTGGTCCGAGTAAAAGAGGGGGATGAGTGGAAGACAGCTTTCAAGACAAAGTTTGGTTTATTTGAGTACACAGTAATGCCCTTTGGGTTATGTAATGCCCCTGCGGCCTTTCAGTTCTTTATAAATGAGGTCCTACACGAATTCCTGGACGTTTGTGTCATAGTATACATAGACGACATCCTCATTTACTCTAAGAACTCAGAAGAACATACCCAACATGTTTGTGCAGTATTATCAAAGTTAAAAGAAAATCATCTTTTTGCTAAGTTAGAAAAGTGTACTTTTAATGTCAACAAGGTGGACTTTTTAGGATACTGCCTGTCACCTCAAGGAATAACTATGGATGTAAAGAAAATCAGTGCTATTGCTGATTGGCCAGAACCATCCTCTGTAAAAGATATTCAGAAATTTCTGGGTTTCGCCAATTTTTATAGGAGGTTTATTGCACATTTGGCAGACATTGCGGCCCCAATAACTACCTTGTTGCGGAAAGGGCAACGATTTCTTTGGACTGATGAGGCGGCACACGCCTTTCAACTCCTAAAACAAAAGTTCACTTCAGCCCCAATTCTGAAACATCCTGATCCTGACTTGCCCTTTTTTGTTGAAGCGGATGCTTCACAAGTAGCTTTAGGAGGAGTTCTCTCTCAACGAGATGCAGTAGATGGCCAGTTACATCCTATAGCCTTCTATTCCAAAAAGTTATTGCCAGCTGAACAAAATTACACTGTGGCTGAAAGGGAACTACTAGCTATCAAAGTAGCCTTTTCAGAATGGAGGCACCATTTAATGGGAGCCAAGTACCCAGTTACAATCTTTTCTGACCATAAGAACCTACAGTTTTTTGGATCACTTAAAGCACTAACACCACGTCAGATGCGCTGGTTATTTTTTTTTAGCACATTTGACTTTGTTATAACCTATAGATCAGGTGCACAACAAATTCAATCTGATGTGTTATCTAGATACGGACATACCTCAGACATGAAACAAGATAAAATAGGAGAACCCATTATTCCTCCCCAAAAGTTGTTGGCACCAGTACAACAGAAGGATTTCATCACAGATCTATATAATGCACACATGCAAATAGCACCTCAGGATTGGTTAAAGGATTCCCATAACACAATACAACGAGGTTTATTGTATCACGACAACATGCTGTTAGTGCCCACCTCTGAATTACAAACACAGGTGATAATTTGGCATCACGCCTCACCGTTGGCAGGTCATCCTGGTTGGGTACAAACCCTGGAAAATGTGCAAAAACACTTTTGGTGGGACACTATAAGAAAGGACATTAAGCAATTTGTCACTACCTGTCCAATTTGTGCAAGACATAAATCTTCTCATAAGGCTCCTGACGGCTTGTTAATACCAATGCCAACACCCAAACAACCTTGGCACACTGTGAGCGTAGACTTTATTGTAGGTTTACCACCTGTAAAATCCTTCACCACAGTGTTGGTTATAGTGGATTTTTTATCTAAAATAGCACATTTTGTACCATTACGGAAATTACCCACGGCGGCAGATTTTGCCGATATTTTTATAAGGGAAATTGTGCGTTTACATGGTTTGCCAAGCAAAGTGGTGTCAGACCGAGGGAGCCAGTTCAACTCCAGATTTTGGAAAAAATTATGTGAAAAACTGAAAATAGATGTGGCCTTATCCACTGCTTTCCACCCAGAGACAGATGGACAGACTGAACGACTGAACCAAACCTTACTTCAAACGCTACGTTGTTTATTGGCTGATTATTCTAGTGAATGGTTGGAAGCTCTTCCTGTAGCAGAGTTTGTTTATAATAATACTGAGCATTCAGCTCTACTTTGCTCACCATTCTATTTCTTGCAGGGGTATCATCCAAGAGCTATACCCATTTTGTTAGAAGATTCCCTGTTGCCTACAGTAACGGATAGACTAACGAGGTTAGGTGACATACAAGACAAAGCCAGGAAACATTTATTAAAGTACAAGGAAAGCATGAAAAGACAAGCAGACAAACACAGGTCTGAGGCCCCAATGTATAAAATTGGTGACAAGGTATGGCTCTCCACAAAAAACCTAAACATAGAGGGATCCCGAAAGCTGCAACCACGTTTCATTGGACCCTTTAGTATAACTGCCATAGTAAACCCGGTAACAGTAAAATTAGATTTACCAAAAGAATATCCAGTACATACCACATTCCATGTGTCCTTGCTTAAGCCGTACAACTCAAAAACCCGACCTGAACCACCACCTCCACCCATACCAATTAAGGGAAATCTGGAATATGAAGTGAAAAGCATAAAAGACTCAAAAAGAATTAGTGGACGTCTGTTTTATTTAGTAGAATGGAAAGGATATGATGAATCTGAGAATTCATGGGAACCAGCATGATATGTACATGCCCCACAGCTGATTAGACGGTTTTATTTAAAAAATCCAGGAAAACCCCGTCCTGTAGGAGGGCCTTTGAGGGGGGCAACTGTTAGGGTTTGTACACAGCAAAGAGCATGTCCCCTCTCACTGCACTAGTGGGTTCTGTAATAGCTCCCTTTTAAACTTACTATTGAACGCCTTTCTTGTTATCTCACCTTCCCCCCCCCCCCCCTAGGCTTCTGTGTATGTTGTTTAATGTGCTGTTTTGTTTACACATTGAGCCTTGCTTTTACCAAGGCTTCTTTAAAACACTCCTCCCTAGGCCATGTGTTAATCCAACTCATTTGCATAATAACTGAAACTCTGCACACCTTTCAAGAACATGTGCAGCATGTGAGGACCACACCCAGCTCTTCAAACCACACCCAGCTCTGCACACCTTCCAAGAACATGTGCAGCATGTGAGGACCACACCCAGCCCTTCAAACCACACCCAGCTCTTCGAACCACACCCAGCCCTGTCTATAAAAGGCATCCCCCGAGCCTCACCCAGTGCTTGTGCTCGTCTACCTCCCGCTTACCTGAGAACAGATCCCTCGGCGCTGGCACTCCTGCTCTTTACAGACTTTCTTTGACTTCAATGGGCGCAGCTGCTGGCTCTTCCTTCTTCTGGTTTCCGGTTCCTCCTTGCCTCAGCCTCTCTCCTACGAGTAACCTGCAAAAGAGAAAGAAGACAAGGTTAGACTGATCAGTATCTCTTGCCAGCAACAAGTAAGTGCAAAACTTTTTATTACCTGAGGGAGCTTTGACGGCAATTTCTGGATTCGTGTATAGACAGTTTGAGGCAAAGTGCCTTCCACGAGCATTGTGATTCAGGCTCTTTGTTGCAGGAGTATTTTGCAGGAATTTGTGAAGCGGACATTGTTTTTTTTTCATGGAACTTTTGGGAATCGAACAGTGGAAACCATTGACAGCAAGGCAAACAGTAAATCAAGGACTTGCACAAATTACATGCTGTATTTTGATGTAAAAGTACAGTATTTGTTTTATAAAAGATTCTGGAAATATGCGAAAAGTGAGTCTGCTATTGGGAATTTAGGCTTTAGTTATATTATGATGAATGTTTGATATTGGTAATTCTGATAATGGTATTTGTTTAATGTTTTAGAAGCTTTACAGTAATAGAAAACACATCCCAGAGCAGTAACACATTCCAAACCTGGAAACAAGAGACCAGGATCCAAGAGGTACTTTTAGAAGAGAATTTCTAATAAATAAAGGGATAGTTAGGAACCCATTTAGGAATAGGTTGCACTTATCTGTTCTTTGTTTATGTTTCATTAGGCACCAGTTTCTACAGAAGTCAGAAAGGGCCGCAGATTTGTGCAGCACTTCAACAGTGGAAACGCAAGAACGGTGTTGTCTCTTTTTTTTTTATTTTATCCACTTCCCCCCTTCCCTTGAGCTTCTGTTCTTAGTGCACTGTTTTAAAAACTAGTGTGCTGGAACAAGCAGTTTCAGGGTGGGGTCGGATTGTCTTCAACCTCCATCAGAACTGAACAAGAACTCAGGTGAGCTGGGCTTTGACAGAAGCACAAGCCTTAAAAAAAATTCAGTTCTGATGGACGATGAATACCGGGGAAGAAATAGAGGGCATTGACGTCACGGATATGGCGCAGGCCCTAAATGAGGACTTGGCTCATAATGAATCAGTGTCTGGCATCTTGCAACATATGATTGTCTTCAACCTCCATCAGAACTGAACAAGAACTCAGGTGAGCTGGGCTTTGACACTTTGTGCCCAGAGTGCTTCATCCTGCCAAGGACAGAGGTAGTGGATGTGATACTCCACTGGTTCTGGAGGCGGCTTTGTGCCCAGGGTGCTTCATCCTGCCAGGGACTGAGGTAGTGGATGCCTTTCTCCACTGGTTCTGGAGGGGGTTTTGTGCCCAGAGTGCTTCATCCTGCCAAGGACTGAGGTAGTGGACGTGATACTCCATTGGTTCTGGAGGGGGCTTTGTGCCCAGAGTGCTTCATCCTGCCAAGGACTGAGGTAGTGGATGTGATACTCCACTGGTTCTGGAAGGGGCTTTTTGCCCAGAGTACTTCATCCTGCCAGGGACAGAGGTTGTGGATGTGATACTCCACTGGTTCTGGAGGGGGCTTTGTGCCCAGGGTGCTTCATCCTGCCAGGGACTGAGGTAGTGGATGCCTTTCTCCACTGGTTCTGGAGGGGGGTTTGTGCCCAGAGTGCTTCATCCTGCCAAGGACTCAGGTAGTGGATGTGATACTCCACTGGTTCTGGAGGGGGCTTTGTGCCCAGAGTGCTTTATCCTGCCAAGGACAGAGGTAGTGGATGTGATACTCCACTGGTTCTGGAGGGGGCTTTGTGCCCAGAGTGCTTCATCCTGCCAAGGGCTGATGTAGTGGATGTGATACTCCACTGGTTCTGGAGAAGGCTTGTGCCCAGAGTGATTCATCCTGCCAAGGCCTGAGGTAGTGGGTGCCTTTCTCCACTGGTTCTGGAGGGGGCTTTGTGCCCAGAGTGCTACATCCTGCCAAGGACTGAGGTAGTGGATGTAATACTCCACTGGTTCTGGAGGGGGCTTTGTGCCCAGAGTGCTTCATCCTGCCAAGGACAGAGGTAGTGGATGTGATATTCCACTGGTTCTGGAGGGGGCTTTGTGCCCAGGGTGCTTCATACTGCCAAGGACTGAGGTAGTGGATGTGATTCTCCACTGGTTCTGGAGGGGGCTTTGTGCCCAGAGTGCTTCATCCTGCCAAGGACAGAGGTAGTGGATGTGTCACTCCACTGGTTCTGGAGGGGGCTTTGTGCCCAGAGTGCTTCATCCTGCCAAGGACTGAGGTAGTGGATGTGATCCTCCACTGGTTCTAAAGGGGGCTTTGTGCCCAGAATGCTCCATCCTGTCAAGGCCTGAGGTACTGGATGTCTTTCTCCACTGGTTCTGGAGGGGGCTTTATGCCCAGAGTGCTTCATCATGCCAAGGACTGAGGTAGTGGATGTGATACTCCACTGGTTCTGGAGTGGGCTTTGTGCCCAGAGTGCTTCATCCTGCCAAGGACAGAGGTAGTGGATGCCTTTCTCCACTGGATCTGGAGGGGGCTTTGTGCCCAGAGTGCTTCATCCTGCCAAGGACTGAGGCAGTGGATGTGATACTCCATTGGTTCTGGAGGGGGCTTTGTGCCCAGAGTGCTTCATCCTGCCAAGGCCTGAGGTAGTGGATGCCTTTCTCCACTGGTTCTGGAGGGGGCTTTGTGCCCAGAGTGCTTCATCCTGCCAAGGACTGAGGTAGTGGATGCCTCTCTCTACTGGTTCTGGAGTGGGCTTTGTGCCCAGAGTGCTTCATCCTGCCAAGGACTGAGGTAGTGGATGTGATACTCCACTGGTTCTGGAGGGGGCTTTGTGCCCAGAGTGCTTCATCCTGCCAAGGACAGAGGTAGTGGATGTGATACTCCACTGGTTCTGGAGGGGGCTTTGTGCCCAGAGTGCTTCATCCTGCCAAGGACAGAGGTAGTGGATGTGATACTACACTGGTTCTGGAGGGGGCTTTGTGCCCAGGGTGCTTCATCCTGCCAGGGACTGAGGTTGTGGATGCCTTTCTCCACTGGTTCTGGAGGGGGTTTGTGCCCAGAGTGCTTCATCCTGCGAAGGACTGAGGTAGTGGATGCCTTTCTCCACTGGTTCTGGAGTGGGCTTTGTGCCCAGAGTGCTTCATCCTGCCAAGGACTGAGGTAGTGGATGTGATACTCCACTGGTTCTGGAGGGGGCTTTGTGCCCAGAGTGCTTCATCCTGCCAAGGACAGAGGTAGTGGATGTGATACTCCACTGGTTCTGGAGGGGGCTTTTTGCCCAGAGTACTTCATCCTGCCAGGGACAGAGGTAGTGGATGTGATACTCCACTGGTTCTGGAGGGGGCTTTGTGCCCAGGGTGCTTCATCCTGCCAGGGACTGAGGTAGTGGATGCCTTTCTCCACTGGTTCTGGAGGGGGTTTTGTGCCCAGAGTGCTTCATCCTGCGAAGGACTGAGGTAGTGGATGTGATACTCCACTGGTTCTGAAGGGGCTTTGTGCCCAGAGTGCTTCATCCTGCCAAGGACAGAGGTAGTGGATGTGATACTCCACTGGTTCTGGAGGGGGCTTTGTGCCCAGAGTGCTTCATCCTGCCAAGGGCTGATGTAGTGGATGTGATACTCCACTGGTTCTGGAGAAGGCTTGTGCCCAGAGGGATTCATCCTGCCAAGGCCTGAGGTAGTGGGTGCCTTTCTCCACTGGTTCTGGAGGGGGCTTTGTGCCCAGAGTGCTACATCCTGCCAAGGACTGAGGTAGTGGATGTGATACTCCACTGGTTCTGGAGGGGGCTTTGTGCCCAGAGTGCTTCATCCTGCCAAGGACAGAGGTAGTGGATGTGATATTCCACTGGTTCTGGAGGGGGCTTTGTGCCCAGAGTGCCTCATACTGCCAAGGACTGAGGTAGTGGATGTGATACTCCACTGGTTCTGGAGGGGGCTTTGTGCCCAGAGTGCTTCATCCTGCCAAGGACAGAGGTAGTGGATATGTCACTCCACTGGTTCTGGAGGGGGCTTTGTGCCCAGAGTGCTTCATCCTGCCAAGGACTGAGGTAGTGGATGTGATCCTCCACTGGTTGTAAAGGGGGCTTTGTGCCCAGAATGCTCCATCGTGTTAAGGCCTGAGGTACTGGATGTCTTTCTCCACTGGTTCTGGAGGGGGCTTTATGCCCAAAGTACTTCATCCTGCCAAGGACTGAGGTAGTGGATGTGATACTCCACTGGTTCTGGAGTGCGCTTTGTGCCCAGAGTGCTTCATCCTGCCAAGGACAGAGGTAGTTGATGCCTTTCTCCACTGGATCTGGAGGGGGCTTTGTGCCCAGAGTGCTTCATCCTGCCAAGGACTGAGGCAGTGGATGTGATACTCCATTGGTTCTGGAGGGGGCTTTGTGCCCAGAGTGCTTCATCCTGCCAAGACCTGAGGTAGTGGATGCCTTTCTCCACTGGTTCTGGAGGGGGCTTTGTGCCCAGAGTGCTTCATCCTGCCAAGGACTGAGGTAGTGGATGTGATACTCCACTGGTTCTGGAGGGGGCTTTGTGCCCAGAGTGCTTCATCCTGCCAAGGACTGAGGTAGTGGATGCCTCTCTCCACTGGTTCTGGAGGGGGCTTTGTGCCCACAGTGCTTCATCCTGCCTAGGACTGAGTTAGTGGATGTGATACTCCACTGGTTCTGGAGGGGGCTTTGTGCCCAGAGTGCTTCATCCTGCCAAGGACAGAGGTAGTGGATGTGATACTTCACTGGTTCTGGAGGGGGCTTTGTGCCAAGAGTGCTTCATCCTGCCAAGGACTGAGGTAGTGGATGCCTTTCTCCACTGGTTCTGGAGGGGGCTTTGTGCCCAGAGTGCTTCATCCTGCCAAGGGCTGAGGGAGTGGATGTGATAGTCCACTGGTTCTGGAGGGGGCTTTGTGCCCAGAGTGCTTCATCCTGCCAAGGCCTGAGGTAGTGGATGCCTTTCTCCACTGGTTCTGGAGAGGGCTTTGTGCCCAGAGTGCTTCATCCTGCCAAGGACTGAGGTAGTGGATGTGATACTCCACAGGTTCTGGAGGGGGCTTTGTGCCCAGAGTGCTTCATCCTGCCAAGGACAGAGGTAGTGGATGTGATACTCCACTGGTTCTGGAGGGGGCTTTGTGCCCAGAGTGCTTCATCCTGCCAAGGACAGAGGTAGTGGATGTGATACTCCACTGGTTCTGGAGGCGGCTTTGTGCCCAGGGTGCTTCATCCTGCCAGGGACTGAGGTAGTGGATGCCTTTCTCCACTGGTTCTGGAGGGGGTTTTGTGCCCAGAGTGCTTCATCCTGCGAAGGACTGAGGTAGTGGATGCCTTTCTCCACTGGTTCTGGAGGGGGCTTTGTGCCCAGAGTGCTTCATCCTGCCAAGGACTGAGGTAGTGGATGTGATACTCCATTGGTTCTGGAGGGGGCTTTGTGCCCAGAGTGCTTCATCCTGCCAAGGACTGAGGTAGTGGATGTGATACTCCACTGGTTCTGGAAGGGGCTTTTTGCCCAGAGTACTTCATCCTGCCAGGGACAGAGGTAGTGGATGTGATACTCCACTGGTTCTGGAGGGGGCTTTGTGCCCAGGGTGCTTCATCCTGCCAGGGACTGAGGTAGTGGATGCCTTTCTCCACTGGTTCTGGAGGGGGTTTTGTGCCCAGAGTGCTTCATCCTGCCAAGGACTGAGGTAGTGGATGTGATACTCCACTGGTTCTGGAGGGGGCTTTGTGCCCAGAGTGCTTCATCCTGCCAAGGACAGAGGTAGTGGATGTGATACTCCACTGGTTCTGGAGGGGGCTTTGTGCCCAGAGTGCTTCATCCTGCCAAGGGCTGATGTAGTGGATGTGATACTCCACTGGTTCTGGAGAAGGCTTGTGCCCAGAGTGATTCATCCTGCCAAGGCCTGAGGTAGTGGGTGCCTTTCTCCACTGGTTCTGGAGGAGGCTTTGTGCCCAGAGTGCTACATCCTGCCAAGGACTGAGGTAGTGGATGTGATACTCCACTGGTTCTGGAGGGGGCTTTGTGCCCAGAGTGCTTCATCCTGCCAAGGACAGAGGTAGTGGATGTGATATTCCACTGGTTCTGGAGGGGGCTTTGTGCCCAGAGTGCTTCATACTGCCAAGGACTGAGGTAGTGGATGTGATACTCCACTGGTTCTGGAGGGGGCTTTGTGCCCAGAGTGCTTCATCCTGCCAAGGACAGAGGTAGTGGATGTGTCACTCCACTGGTTCTGGAAGGGGCTTTGTGCCCAGAGTGCTTCATCCTGCCAAGGACTGAGGTAGTGGATGTGATCCTCCACTGGTTCTAAAGGGGGCTTTGTGCCCAGAATGCTCCATCGTGTCAAGGCCTGAGGTACTGGATGTCTTTCTCCACTGGTTCTGGAGGGGGTTTTATGTCCAGAGTGCTTCATCCTGCTAAGGACTGAGGTAGTGGATGTGATACTCCACTGGTTCTGGAGTGGGCTTTGTGCCCAGAGTGCTTCATCCTGCCAAGGACAGAGGTAGTGGATGCCTTTCTCCACTGGATCTGGAGGGGCCTTTGTGCCCAGAGTGCTTCATCCTGCCAAGGACTGAGGCAGTGGATGTGATACTCCATTGGTTCTGGGGGGGGCTTTGTGCCCAGAGTGCTTCATCCTGCCAAGGCCTGAGGTAGTGGATGCCTTTCTCCACTGGTTCTGGAGGGGGCTTTGTGCCCAGAGTGCTTCATCCTGCCAAGGACTGAGGTAGTGGATGCCTCTCTCTACTGGTTCTGGAGGGGGCTTTGTGCCCATAGTGCTTCATCCTGCCAAGGACTGAGGTAGTGGATGTGATACTCCACTGGTTCTGGAGGGGGCTTTGTGCCCAGAGTGCTTCATCCTGCCAAGGACAGAGGTAGTGGATGTGATACTCCACTGGTTCTGGAGGGGGCTTTGTGCCCAGAGTGCTTCATCCTGCCAAGGACAGAGGTAGTGGATGTGATACTACACTGGTTCTGGAGGGGGCTTTGTGCCCAGGGTGCTTCATCCTGCCAGGGACTGAGGTAGTGGATGCCTTTCTCCACTGGTTCTGGAGGGGGTTTTGTGCCCAGAGTGCTTCATCCTGCGAAGGACTGAGGTAGTGGATGCCTTTCTCCACTGGTTCTGGAGGGGGCTTTGTGCCCAGAGTGCTTCATCCTCCCAAGGACTGAGGTAGTGGATGTGATACTCCATTGGTTCTGGAGGGGGATTTGTGCCCAGAGTGCTTCATCCTGCCAAGGACTGAGGTAGTGGATGTGATACTCCACTGGTTCTGGAGGGGGCTTTTTGCCCAGAGTACTTCATCCTGGCAGGGACAGAGGTAGTGGATGTGATACTCCACTGGTTCTGGAGGGGGCTTTGTGCCCAGGGTGCTATATCCTGCCAGGGACTGAGGTAGTGGATGCCTTTCCCCACTGGTTCTGGAGGGGTTTTTGTGCCCAGAGTGCTTCATCCTGCCAAGGACTGAGGTAGTGGATGTGATACTCCACTGGTTCTGGAGGGGGCTTTGTGCCCAGAGTGCTTCATCCTGCCAAGGACAGAGGTAGTGGATGTGATACTCCACTGGTTCTGGAGGGGGCTTTGTGCCCAGAGTGCTTCATCCTGCCAAGGGCTGATGTAGTGGATGTGATACTCCACTGGTTCTGGAGAAGGCTTGTGCCCAGAGTGATTCATCCTGCCAAGGCCTGAGGTAGTGGGTGCCTTTCTCCACTGGTTCTGGAGGGGGCTTTGTGCCCAGAGTGCTACATCCTGCCAAGGACTGAGGTAGTGGATGTGATACTCCACTGGTTCTAGAGGGGGCTTTGTGCCCAGAGTGCTTCATCCTGCCAAGGACAGAGGTAGTGGATGTGATATTCCACTGGTTCTGGAGGGGGCTTTGTGCCCAGAGTGCTTCATACTGCCAAGGACTGAGGTAGTGGATGTGATACTCCACTGGTTCTGGAGGGGGCTTTGTGCCCAGAGTGCTTCATCCTGCCAAGGACAGAGGTAGTGGATGTGTCACTCCACTGGTTCTGGAGGGGGCTTTGTGCCCAGAGTGCTTCATCCTGCCAAGGACTGAGGTAGTGGATGTGATCCTCCACTGGTTCTAAAGGGGGCTTTGTGCCCAGAATGCTCCATCCTGTCAAGGCCTGAGGTACTGGATGTCTTTCTCCACTGGTTCTGGAGGGGGCTTTATGCCCAGAGTGCTTCATCCTGCCAAGGACTGAGGTAGTGGATGTGATACTCCACTGGTTCTGGAGTGGGCTTTGTGCACAGAGTGCTTCATCCTGCCAAGGACAGAGGTAGTGGATGCCTTTCTCCACTGGATCTGGAGGGGGCTTTGTGCCCAGAGTGCTTCATCCTGCCAAGGACTGAGGCAGTGGATGTGATACTCCACTGGTTCTGGAGGGGGCTTTGTGCCCAGAGTGCTTCATCCTGCCAAGGCCTGAGTTAGTGCATGCCTTTCTCCACTGGTTCTGGAGGGGGCTTTGTGCCCAGAGTGCTTCATCCTGCCAAGGACTGAGGTAGTGGATGCCTCTCTCCACTGGTTCTGGAGGGGGCTTTGTGTCCAGAGTGCTTCATCCTGCCTAGGACTGAGTTAGTGGATGTGATACTCCACTGGTTCTGGAGGGGGCTTTGTGCCCAGAGTGCTTCATCCTGCCAAGCACAACCAAGCACAGAGGTAGTGGATGTGATACTTCACTGGTTCTGGAGGGGGCTTTGTGCCCAGAGTGCTTCATCCTGCCAAGGACTGAGGTAGTGGATGCCTTTCTCCACTGGTTCTGGAGGGGGCTTTGTGCCCAGAGTGCTTCATCCTGCCAAGGACTGAGGTAGTGTATGTGATACTCCACTGGCTCTGGAGGGGGCTTTGTGCCCAGAGTGCTTCATCCTGCCAAGGACAGAGGTAGTGGATGTGATACTCCACTGGTTCTGGAGGGGGCTTTGTGCCCAGAGTGCTTCATCCTGCCAAGGGCTGATGTAGTGAATGTGATACTCCACTGGTTCTGGAGAAGGCTTGTGCCCAGAGTGATTCATCCTGCCAAGGCCTGAGGTAGTGGGTGCCTTTCTCCACTGGTTCTGGAGGGGGCTTTGTGCCCAGAGTGCTACATCCTGCCAAGGACTGAGGTAGTGGATGTGATACTCCACTGGTTCTGGAGGGGGCTTTGTGCCCAGAGTGCTTCATCCTGCCAAGGACAGAGGTAGTGGATGTGATATTCCACTGGTTCTGGAGGGGGCTTTGTGCCCAGAGTGCTTCATACTGCCAAGGACTGAGGTAGTGGATGTGATACTCCACTGGTTCTGGCGGGGGCTTTGTGCCCAGAGTTCTTCATCCTGCCAAGGACGGAGGTAGTGGATGTGTCACTCCACTGGTTCTGGAGGGGGCTTTGTGCCCAGAGTGCTTCATCCTGCCAAGGACTGAGGTAGTGGATGTGATCCTGCACTGGTTCTAAAGGGGGCTTTGTGCCCAGAATGCTCCATCCTGTCAAGGCCTGAGGTACTGGATGTCTTTCTCCACTGGTTCTGGAGGGGGCTTTATGCCCAGAGTGCTTCATCCTGCCAAGGACTGAGGTAGTGGATGTGATACTCCACTGGTTCTGGAGTGGGCTTTGTGCCCAGAGTGCTTCATCCTGCCAAGGACAGAGGTAGTGGATGCCTTTCTCCACTGGATCTGGAGGGGGCTTTGTGCCCAGAGTGCTTCATCCAGCCAAGGACTGAGGCAGTGGATGTGATACTCCATTGGTTCTGGAGGGGGCTTTGTGCACAGAGTGCTTCATCCTGGCAAGGCCTGAGGTAGTGGATGCCTTTCTCCACTGGTTCTGGAGGGGGTTTTCTGCCCAGAGTGCTTCATCCTGCCAAGGACTGAGGTAGTGGATGCCTCTCTCTACTGGTTCTGGAGGGGGCTTTGTGCCCAGAGTGCTTCATCCTGCCAAGGACTGAGGTAGTGGATGTGATACTCCACTGGTTCTGGAGGGGGCTTTGTGCCCAGAGTGCTTCATCCTGCCAAGGACAGAGGTAGTGGATGTGATACTTCACTGATTCTGGAGGGGGCTTTGTGCCCGGAGTGCTTCATCCTGCCAAGGACTGAGGTAGTGGATGCCTTTCTCCACTGGTTCTGGAGGGGGCTTTGTGCCCAGAGTGCTTCATCCTGCCAAGGACTGAGGTAGTGGATGTGATACTCCACTGGTTCTGGAGTGGGCTTTGTGCCCAGAGTGCTTCATCCTGCCAAGGACAGAGGTAGTGGATGCCTTTCTCCACTGGATCTGGAGGGGGCTTTGTGCCCAGAGTGCTTAATCCTGCCAAGGACAGAGGTAGTGGATGCCTTTCTCCACTGGTTCCGGAGGGGGCTTTGTGCCCAGAGTGGTTCATGCTGCCAAGGACTGAGGTAGTGGATGTGATACTCCACTGGTTCTGGAGGGGGCTTTGTGCCCAGAGTGCTTCATACTGCCAAGGACTGAGGTAGTGGATGTGATACTCCACTGGTTCTGAAGGGGGCTTTGTGCCCAGGGTATTTCATCCTGCCAAGGACTGAGGTAGTGGATGCCTTTCTCCACTGGTTCTGGAGAGGGCTTTGTGCCCAGAGTGCTTCATCCTGCCAAGGACAGAGGTAGTGGATGTGATACTCCATTGGTTCTGGAGGGGGCTTTGTGCCCAGAGTGCTTCATCCTGCCAAGGACTGAGGTAGTGGATGTGAAACTCCACTGGTTCTGGAGGGGGCTTTGTGCCCAGAGTGATTCATCCTGCTAAGGACTGAGGTAGTGGATGTGATACTCCACTGGTTCTGGAGGGGGCTTTTTGCCCAGAGTGCTTCATCTTGCCAAGGACTGAGGTAGTGGATGTGATACTCAATTGGTTCTGGAGGGGGTTTTGTGCCCAGAGTGCTTCATCCTGCCAAGGACTGAGGTAGTGGATATGATACTCCACTGGTTCTGGAGGGGGCTTTGTGCCCAGAGTGCTTCATCCTGCCAAGGACTGAGGTAGTGGATGTGATGCTCCACTGGTTCTGGAGGGGGCTTTGGGTCCCAGAGTGCTTCATCTTGCCAAGGCCTGAGGTAGTGGATGCCTCTCTTCACTGGTTCTGGAGGGGGCTTTGTGCCCAGGATGCTTCATCCTGCCAAGGACTGAGGTAGTGGATGTGATACTCCACTGGTTCTGCATGGGGCTTTGTGCCCAGAGTGCTTCATCCTGCCAAGGACAGAGGTAGTGGATGTGATACTCCACTGGTTCTGGAGGGGGCTTTGTGCCCAGAGTGCTTCATCCTGTCGAGGACTGAGGTAGTGGATGTGATACTCCACTGGTTCTGGAGGGGGCTTTGTGCCCAGAGTGCTTCATCCTGCCAAGGCCTGAGGTAGTGGATGCCTTTCTCCACTGGTTCTGGAGGGGGCTTTTTGCCCAGAGTGCTTCATCCTGCCAAGGACAGAGGTAGTGGGTGTGATACTCCACTGGTTCTGGAGGGGGCTTTGTGCCCAGAGTGCTTCATCCTGCCAAGGACTGAGGTAGTGGATGTGATCCTCCACTGGTTCTGAAGGGGGCTTTGTGCCCAGAGTGCTTCATCCTGCCAAGGCCTGAGGTAGTGGATGCCTTTCTCCACTGGTTCTGGAGGGGGCTTTGTGCCCAGAGTGCTTCATCCTGCCAAGGACTGAGGTAGTAGATGTGATACTCCACTGGTTCTGGAGGGGGCTTTGTGCCCAGGGTGCTTCATCCTGCCAAGGACAGAGGTAGTGGATGTGATACTTCACTTATTCTGGAGGGGGCTTTGTGCCCGGAGTGCTTCATCCTGCCAAGGACTGAGGTAGTGGATGCCTTTTTCCACTGGTTCTGGAGGGGGCTTTGTGCCCAGAGTGCTTCATCCTGCCAAGGACTGAGGTAGTGGATGTGATACTCCATTGGTTCTGGAGGGGGCTTTGTGCCCAGAGTGCTTCATCCTGCCAAGGACTGAGGTAGTGGATGTGATACTCCACTGGTTCTGGAGGGGGCTTTGTGCCCAGAGTGCTTCATCCTGCCAAGGACTGAGGTAGTGGATGTAATACTCCACTGGTTCTGGAGGTGGCTTTGTGCCCAGAGTACTTCATCCTGCCAGGGACAGAGGTAGCAGATGTGATACTCCACTGGTTCTTCAGGGGGCTTTGTGCCCAGGGTGCTTCATCCTGCCAGGGACTGAGGTAGTGGATGCCTTTCTCCACTGGTTCTGGAGGGGGTTTTGTGCCCAGAGTGCTTCACCCTGCCAAGGACTGAGGTAGTGGATGTGATACTCCACTGGTTCTGGAGAGGGATTTGTGCCCAGAGCGCTTCATCCTGCCAAGGACAGAGGTAGTGGATGTGATACTCCACTGGTTCTGGAGGGGGCTTTGTGCCCAGAGTGCTTCATCCTGCCAAGGGCTGATGTAGTGGATGTGATACTCCACTGGTTCTGGAGGGAGCTTGTGCCCAGAGTGATTCATCCTGCCAAGGCCTGAGGTAGTGGATGCCTTTCTCCACTGGATCTGGAGGGGGCTTTGTGCCCAGAGTGCTTCATCCTGCCAAGGACTGAGGTAGTGGATGTAATACTCCACTGGTTCTGGAGGGGGCTTTGTGCCCAGAGTGCTTCATCCTGCCAAGGACAGAGGTAGTGGATGTGACACTCCACTGGTTCTGGAGGGGGCTTTGTGCCCAGAGTGCTTCATCCTGCCAAGGACTGAGGTAGTTGATGTGATACTCCACTGGTTCTGGAGGGGGCTTTGTGCCCAGAGAGCTTCATCCTGCCAAGGACAGAGGTAGTGGATGTGACACGCCACTGGTTCTGCAGGGGGCTTTGTGCCCAGGGTGCTTCATCCTGCCAGGGACTGAGGTAGTGGATGCCTTTCTCCACTGCTTCTGGAGGGGGTTTTGTGCCCAGAGTGCTTCATCCTGCCAAGGACTTAGGTAGTGGATGTGATACTCCACTGGTTCTGGAGGGGGCTTTGTGCCGAGAGTACTTCATCCTGCCAAGGACAGAGGTAGTGGACGTGATACTCCACTGGTTCTGGATGGTGATTTGTGCCCAGAGTTCTACATCCTGCCAAGGACTGAGGTAGTGGATGTGATACTCCACTGGTTCTGGAGGGGGCTTGTGCCCAGAGTGCTTCATCCTGCCAAGGCCTGAGGTAGTGGATGCCTTTCTCCACTGGTTCTGGGGGTGGGGGGTTTGTGCCCAGAGTGCTTCATCCTGCCAAGGACAGAGGTAGTGGATGTGATACTCCACTGGTTCTGGAGGGGGCTTTGTGCCCAGAGTGCTTCATACTGCCAAGGACTGAGGTAGTGGATGTAATACTCCACTGGTTCTGGAGGGGGCTTTGTGCCCAGAGTGCTTCATCCTGCCAAAGACAGAGGTAGTGGATGTGATACGCCACTGGTTCTGCAGGGGAATTTGTGCCCAGGGTGCTTCATCCTGTCAGGGCCTGAGGTAGTGGATGCCTTTCTCCACTGGTTCTGGAGGGGGCTTTGTGCCCAGAGTGCTTCATCCTGCCAATGACTGAGGTAGTGGATGTGATACTCCACTGGTTCTGGAGGGGGCTTTGTGCCGAGAGTGCTTCATCCTGCCAAGGACAGAGGTAGTGGATGTGATACTCCACTGGTTCTGGAGGGTGCTTTGTGCCCAGAGTGCTACATCCTGCCAAGGACTGAGGTAGTGGATGTGATACTCCACTGGTTCTGGAGGGGGCTTGTGCCCAGAGTGCTTCATCCTGCCAAGGCCTGAGGTAGTGGATGCCTTTCTCCACTGGTTCTGGGGGAAGGGGGGACTTTGTGCCCAGAGTGCTACATCCTGCCAAGGACTGAGGTAGTGGATGTGATACTCCACTGGTTCTGGAGGGGGCTTTGTGCCCAGAGTGCTTCATCCTGCCAAGGACAGAGGTAGTGGATGTGATACTGCACTGGTTCTGGGGGGGGCTTTGTGCCCAGAGTGCTTCATCCTGCCAAGGACTGAGGTAGTGGATGTTATACTCCACTGATCTGGAGGGGGCTTTGTGCCCAGAGTGCTTCATCCTGCCAAGGACAGAGGTAGTGGATGTGATATTCCACTGGTTCTGGAGGGGGCTTTGTGCCCAGAGTGCTTCATACTGCCAAGGACTGAGGTAGTGGATGTGATACTCCACTGGTTCTGGAGGGGGCTTTGTGCCTAGAGTGCTTCATCCTGCCAAGGACAGAGGTAGTGGATATGTCACTCCACTGGTTCTGGAGGGGGCTTTGTGCCCAGAGTGCTTCATCCTGCCAAGGACTGAGGTAGTGGATGTGATCCTTCACTGGTTCTAAAGGGGGCTTTGTGCCCAGAATGCTCCATCCTGTTAAGGCCTGAGGTACTGGATGTCTTTCTCCACTGGTTCTGGAGGGGGCTTTATGCCCAAAGTACTTCATCCTGCCAAGGACTGAGGTAGTGGATGCCTCTCTCCACTGGTTCTGGAGGGGGCTTTGTGCCCAGAGTGCTTCATCCTGCCAAGGACTGAGGTAGTGGATGTGATACTCCACTGGTTCTGGAGGGGGCTTTGTGCCCAGAGTGCTTCATCCTGCCAAGGACTGAGGTAGTGGATGCCTCTCTCCAGTGGTTCTGGAGGGGGCTTTGTGCCCAGAGTGCTTCATCCTGCGTAGGACTGAGTTAGTGGATGTGATACTCCACTGGTTCTGGAGGGGGCTTTGTGCCCAGAGTGCTTCGTCCTGCCAAGGACAGAGGTAGTGGATGTGATACTTCACTGGCTCTGGAGGGGGCTTTGTGCCAAGAGTGCTTCATCCTGCCAAGGACTGAGGTAGTGGATGCCTTTCTCCACTGGTTCTGGAGGGGGCTTTGTGCCCAGAGTGCTTCATCCTGCCAAGGACTGAGGTAGTGGATGTGATACTCCACTGGTTCTGGAGGGGGCTTTGTGCCCAGAGTGCTTCATCCTGCCAAGGCCTGAGGTAGTGGATGCCTTTCTCCACTGGTTCTGGAGAGGGCTTTGTGCCCAGAGTGCTTAATCCTGCTAAGGACTGAGGTAGTGGATGTGATACTCCACTGGTTCTGGAGGGGGCTTTTTGCCCAGAGTGCTTCATCTTGCCAAGGACTGAGGTAGTGGATGTGATACTCAATTGGTTCTGGAGGGGGTTTTGTGCCCAGAGTGCTTCATCCTGCCAAGGACTGAGGTAGTGGATGTGATACTCCACTGGTTCTGGAGGGGGCTTTGTGCCCAGAGTGCTTCATCCTGCCAAGGACTGAGGTAGTGGATGTGATGCTCCACTGTTTCTGGAGGGGGCTTTGGGTCCCAGAGTGCTTCATCTTGCCAAGGCCTGAGGTAGTGGATGCCTCTCTTCACTGGTTCTGGAGGGGGCTTTGTGCCCAGGATGCTTCATCCTGCCAAGGACTGAGGTAGTGGATGTGATACTCCACTGGTTCTGCATGGGGTTTTGTGCCCAGAGTGCTTCATCCTGCCAAGGACAGAGGTAGTGGATGTGATACTCCACTGGTTCTGGAGGGGGCTTTGTGGCCAGAGTGCTTCATCCTGTCAAGGACTGAGGTAGTGGATGTGATACTCCACTGGTTCTGGAGGGGGCTTTGTGCCCAGAGTGCTTCATCCTGCCAAGGCCTGACGTAGTGGATGCCTTTCTCCACTGGTTCTGGAGGGGGCTTTGTGCCCAGAGTGCTTCATCCTGCCAAGGACAGAGGTAGTGGGTGTGATACTCCACTGGTTCTGGAGGGGGCTTTGTGCCCAGAGTGCTTCATCCTGCCAAGGACTGAGGTAGTGGATGTGATCCTCCACTGGTTCTGAAGGGGGCTTTGTGCCCAGAGTGCTTCATCCTGCCAAGGCCTGAGGTAGTGGATGCCTTTCTCCACTGGTTCTGGAGGGGGCTTTGTGCCCAGAGTGCTTCATCCTGCCAAGGACTGAGGTAGTAGATGTGATACTCCACTGGTTCTGGAGGGGGCTTTGTGCCCAGAGTGCTTCATCCTGCCAAGGACTGAGGTAGTGGATGTGATCCTCCACTGGTTCTGAAGGGGGCTTTGTGCCCAGAGTGCTTCATCCTGCCAAGGACTGAGGTAGTGGATGTAATACTCCACTGGTTCTGGAGGGGGCTTTGTGCCCAGAGTGCTTCATCCTGCCAAGGACAGAGGTAGTGGATGTGACACTCCACTGGTTCTGGAGGGGGCTTTGTGCCCAGAGTGCTTCATCCTGCCAAGGACTGAGGTAGTTGATGTGATACTACACTGGTTCTGGAGGGGGCTTTGTGCCCAGAGAGCTTCATCCTGCCAAGGACAGAGGTAGTGGATGTGACACGCCACTGGTTCTGCAGGGGGCTTTGTGCCCAGGGTGCTTCATCCTGCCAGGGACTGAGGTAGTGGATGCCTTTCTCCACTGCTTCTGGAGGGGGTTTTGTGCCCAGAGTGCTTCATCCTGCCAAGGACTTAGGTAGTGGATGTGATACTCCACTGGTTCTGGAGGGGGCTTTGTGCCGAGAGTACTTCATCCTGCCAAGGACAGAGGTAGTGGACGTGATACTCCACTGGTTCTGGATGGTGCTTTGTGCCCAGAGTTCTACATCCTGCCAAGGACTGAGGTAGTGGATGTGATACTCCACTGGTTCTGGAGGGGGCTTGTGCCCAGAGTGCTTCATCCTGCCAAGGCCTGAGGTAGTGGATGCCTTTCTCCACTGGTTCTGGGGGGTGGGGGGGGTTGTGCCCAGAGTGCTTCATCCTGCCAAGGACAGAGGTAGTGGATGTGATACTCCACTGGTTCTGGAGGGGGCTTTGTGCCCAGAGTGCTTCATACTGCCAAGGACTGAGGTAGTGGATGTAATACTCCACTGGTTCTGGAGGGGGCTTTGTGCCCAGAGTGCTTCATCCTGCCAAAGACAGAGGTAGTGGATGTGATACGCCACTGGTTCTGCAGGGGAATTTGTGCCCAGGGTGCTTCATCCTGTCAGGGCCTGAGGTAGTGGATGCCTTTCTCCACTGGTTCTGGAGGGGGCTTTGTGCCCAGAGTGCTTCATCCTGCCAATGACTGAGGTAGTGGATGTGATACTCCACTGGTTCTGGAGGGGGCTTTTGTGCCGAGAGTGCTTCATCCTGCCAAGGACAGAGGTAGTGGATGTGATACTCCACTGGTTCTGGAGGGTGCTTTGTGCCCAGAGTGCTACATCCTGCCAAGGACTGAGGTAGTGGATGTGATACTCCACTGGTTCTGGAGGGGGCTTGTGCCCAGAGTGCTTCATCCTGCCAAGGCCTGAGGTAGTGGATGCCTTTCTCCACTGGTTCTGGGGGAAGGGGGGACTTTGTGCCCAGAGTGCTACATCCTGCCAAGGACTGAGGTAGTGGATGTGATACTCCACTGGTTCTGGAGGGGGCTTTGTGCCCAGAGTGCTTCATCCTGCCAAGGACAGAGGTAGTGGATGTGATACTGCACTGGTTCTGGGGGGCGCTTTGTGCCCAGAGTGCTTCATCCTGCCAAGGACTGAGGTAGTGGATGTTATACTCCACTGGTTCTGGAGGGGGCTTTGTGCCCAGAGTGCTTCATCCTGCTAAGGACAGAGGTAGTGGATGTGATATTCCACTGGTTCTGGAGGGGGCTTTGTGCCCAGAGTGCTTCATCCTGCCAAGGACTGAGGTAGTGGATGTGATACTCCACTGGTTCTGGAGGGGGCTTTGTGCCCAGAGTGCTTCATCCTGCCAAGGACAGAGGTAGTGGATGTGATACTCCACTGGTTCTGGAGGAGGCTTTGTGCCCAGGGTGCTTCATCCTGCCAGGGACTGAGGTAGTGGATGCCTTTCTCCACTGGTTCTGGAGGGGGTTTTGTGCCCAGAGTGCTTCATCCTGCGAAGGACTGAGGTAGTGGATGCCTTTCTCCACTGGTTCTGGAGGGGGCTTTGTGCCCAGAGTGCTTCATCCTGCCAAGGACTGAGGTAGTGGATGTGATACTCCATTGGTTCTGGAGGGGGCTTTGTGCCCAGAGTGCTTCATCCTGCCAAGGACTGAGGTAGTGGATGTGATACTCCACTGATCTGGAGGGGGCTTTTTGCCCAGAGTACTTCATCCTGCCAGGGACAGAGGTAGTGGATGTGATACTCCACTGGTTCTGGAGGGGGTTTTGTGCCCAGGGTGCTTCATCCTGCCAAGGACTGAGGTAGTGGATGCCTTTCTCCACTGGTTCTGGAAGGGGTTTTGTGCCCAGAGTGCTTCATCCTGCCAAGGACTGAGGTAGTGGATGTGATACTCCACTGGTTCTGGAGGGGGCTTTGTGCCCAGAGTGCTTCATCCTGCCAAGGACAGAGGTAGTGGATGTGATACTCCACTGGTTCTGGAGGGGGCTTTGTACCCAGACTGCTTCATCCTGCCAAGGGCTGATGTAGTGGATGTGATACTCCACTGGTTCTGGAGAAGGCTTGTGCCCAGAGTGATTCATCCTGCCAAGGCCTGAGGTAGTGGGTGCCTTTCTCCACTGGTTCTGGAGGGGGCTTTGTGCCCAGAGTGCTACATCCTGCCAAGGACTGAGGTAGTGGATGTGATACTCCACTGGTTCTGGAGGGGGCTTTGTGCCCAGAGTGCTTCATCCTGCCAAGGACAGAGGTAGTGGATGTGATATTCCACTGGTTCTGGAGGGGGCTTTGTGCCCAGAGTGCTTCATACTGCCAAGGACTGAGGTAGTGGATGTGATACTCCACTGGTTCTGGAGGGGGCTTTGTGCCTAGAGTGCTTCATCCTGCCAAGGACAGAGGTAGTGGATATGTCACTCCACTGGTTCTGGAGGGGGCTTTGTGCCCAGAGTGCTTCATCCTGCCAAGGACTGAGGTAGTGGATGTGATCCTTCACTGGTTCTAAAGGGGGCTTTGTGCCCAGAATGCTCCATCCTGTTAAGGCCTGAGGTACTGGATGTCTTTCTCCACTGGTTCTGGAGGGGGCTTTATGCCCAAAGTACTTCATCCTGCCAAGGACTGAGGTAGTGGATGCCTCTCTCCACTGGTTCTGGAGGGGGCTTTGTGCCCAGAGTGCTTCATCCTGCCAAGGACTGAGGTAGTGGATGTGATACTCCACTGGTTCTGGAGGGGGCTTTGTGCCCAGAGTGGTTCATCCTGCCAAGGACTGAGGTAGTGGATGCCTCTCTCCAGTGGTTCTGGAGGGGGCTTTGTGCCCAGAGTGCTTCATCCTGCCTAGGACTGAGTTAGTGGATGTGATACTTGTAGGAGGCTGGACTGGCTTGTAGTGAGTACCAAGGGGTACTTGCACCTTGCACCAGGCCCAGTTATCCCTTATTAGTGTATAGGGTGTCTAGCAGCTTAGGCTGATAGATAATGGTAGCTTAGCAAAGCAGCTCAGGCTGAACTAGGAGACGTGTGAAGCTACTACAGTACCACTTAGTGTCATATGCACAATATCATAAGAAAACACAATACACAGTTATACTAAAAATAAAGGTACTTTATTTTTATGACAATATGCCAAAGTATCTTAGAGTGTACCCTCAGTGAGAGGATAGGAAATATACACAAGATATATATACACAATAGCAAAAATATGCAGTATAGTCTTAGAAAACAGTGCAAACAATGTATAGTTACAATAGGATGCAATGGGGAAACATAGGGATAGGGGCAACACAAACCATATACTCCAGAAGTGGAATGCGAACCACGAATGGACCCCAAACCTATGTGACCTTGTAGAGGGTCGCTGGGACTATTAGAAAATAGTGAGAGTTAGAAAAATAACCCTCCCCAAGACCCTGAAAAGTGAGTGCAAAGTGCACCAAAGTTCCCCTAAGGACAAAATAGTCGTGTTAGAGGGAGAATGCAAGGAAAACACAAATCAGCAATGCAACAACGATGGATTCCTGTCTGAAGGTACCTGTGGAACAAGGGGACCAAGTCCAAAAGTCACAAGCAGCTCGGAGATGGGCAGATGCCCAAGAAATGCCAGCGGTTGGTGCAAAGAAGCTCTTACCAGGCTGAAGAACTGTGAATACTGCAGGAACGACAAGGGCTAGAGACTTCCCCTTTGGAGGATGGATCCCCCACGCCTTGGAGAGTCGTGCAGAAGTGTTTTCCCGCCGGATGGACGCCAACAAGCCTTGCTACACGCAAATCGTGCGTTTGGCGTTTTTGGACGCTGCTGGGGCCCAGGAGGGACCAGGAGGTCGCAAATTGGACCTGCAGAGAGAGGGGACGTCGAGCAAGACAAAGAGCCCTCACTGAAGCAGGTAGCACCCGGAGAAGTGCCAGAAACAGGCACTACGAGGATGCGTGAAACGGTGCTCGCCGAAGTTGCACAAAGGAGTCCCACGTCGCCGGAGACCAACTTAGAAAGTCGTGCAATGCAGGTTAGAGTGCCGTGGACCCAGGCTTGGCTGTGCACACAGGATTTCCGCCGGAAGTGCACAGGGGCCGGAGAAGCTTGCAAAGTCGCGGTTCCCAGCAATGCAGCCCAGCGAGGTGAGGCAAGGACTTACCTCCACCAAACTTGGGCTGAAGAGTCACTGGACTGTGGGGGTCACTTGGACGGTGTCGCTGGATTCGAGGGACCTCGCTCGTCGTGCTGAGAGGAGACCCAAGGGACCGGAGATGCAGCTTTTTGGTGCCTGCGGTTGCAGGGGGAAGATTCCGTCGACCCACGGGAGATTTCTTCGGAGCTTCTGGTGCAGAGAGGAGGCAGACTACCCCCACAGCATGCACAAGCAGGAAAACAGTCGAGAAGGCGGCAGGATCAGCGTTACAGAGTTGCAGTAGTCGTCTTTGCTACTATGTTGCAGGTTTGCAGGCTTCCAGCGCGGTCAGCGGTCGATTCCTTATCAGAAGGTGAAGAGGGAGATGCAGAGGAACTCGGCTGAGCTCATGCATTCGTTATCTGAAGTTTCCCCAGAGACAGAGACCCTAAATAGCCAGAAAAGAGGGTTTGGCTACCTAGGAGAGAGGAAAGGCTACTAACACCTGAAGGAGCCTATCACAAGGAGTCTCTGACGTCACCTGGTGGCACTGGCCACTCAGAGCAGTCCAGTGTGCCAGCAGCACCTCTGTTTCCAAAATGGCAGAGGTCTGGAGCACACTGGAGGAGCTCTGGACACCTCCCAGGGGAGGTGCAGGTCAGGGGAGTGGTCACTCCCCTTTCCTTTGTCCAGTTTCGCGCCAGAGCAGGGGCTAAGGGGTCCCTGAACCGGTGTAGACTGGCTTATGCAGAATTGGGCACCTCTGTGCCCAACAAAGCATTTCCAGAGGCTGGGGGAGGCTACTCCTCCCCTGCCTTCACACCATTTTCCAAAGGGAGAGGGTGTCACACCCTCTCTCAGAGGAAGTTCTTTGTTCTGCCATCCTGGGCCAGGCCTGGCTGGACCCCAGGAGGGCAGATGCCTGTCTGAGGGGTTGGCAGCAGCAGCAGCTGCAGAGATACCCCAGGAAGGGCAGTCTGGCAGTACCAGGGTCTGTGCTACAGACCACTGGGATCATGGAATTGTACCAACAATGCCAGGATGGCATAGAGGGGGCAATTCCATGATCATAGACATGTTACATGGCCATATTCGGAGTTACCATGGTGAAGTTACATATAGGTAGTGACCTATATGTAGTGCACGCGTGTAATGGTGTCCCCGCACTCACAAAGTTCAGTGAATTGGCTCTGAACAATGTGGGGGCACCTTGGCTAGTGCCAGGGTGCCCTCACACTAAGTAACTTTGCACCTAACCTTTACCAGGTAAAGGTTAGACATATAGGTGACTTATAAGTTACTTAAGTGCAGTGTAAAATGGCTGTGAAATAACGTGGACGTTATTTCACTCAGGCTGCAGTGGCAGGCCTGTGTAAGAATTGTCAGAGCTCCCTATGGGTGGCAAAAGAAATGCTGCAGCCCATAGGGATCTCCTGGAACCCCAATACCCTGGGTACCTCAGTACCATATACTAGGGGATTATAAGGGTGTTCCAGTAAGCCAATGTAAATTGGTAAAAATGGTCACTAGCCTGTCAGTGACAATTTGGAAAGAAATGAGAGAGCATAACCACTGAGGTTCTGATTAGCAGAGCCTCAGTGAGACAGTTAGTCACTACACAGGTAACACATACAGGCACACTTATGAGCACTGGGCCCCTGGGTTACCAGGGTCCCAGTGACACATACAACTAAAACAACATATATACAGTGAAAAATGGGGGTAACATGCCAGGCAAGATGGTACTTTCCTACACAACCCCCCCCCAAACGAAGGACAATAAGACTAGCCATTACCTGATGAGTCTTCATTGTCTAAGTGGAAATATCTGGAGAGTCCATCTGCATTGGAGTGGCTACTCCCAGGTCTATGTTCCACTGTATAGTCCATTCCCTGTAGGGATATGGACCACCTCAACAATTTAGGATTTTCACCTTTCATTTGTTTTAGCCAAAGTAGAGGTTTGTGGTCTGTCTGAACAATGAAGTGAGTGCCAAACAGGTATGGCCTCAACTTCTTCAGAGCCCAGACCACAGCAAAGGCCTCCCTCTCAATGGCAGACCAACGCTTTTCTCTAGGGGTCAACCTTCTACTAATAAAAGCAACAGGTTGATCCTGGCCCTCAGAATTAAGTTGTGATAGGACTGCCCCTACTCCTAATTCAGATGCATCAGTTTGGACATAGAATTTTTTAGAGTAACAAGGGCTTTTCAGGACAGGTGCAGAGCACATGGCCTGCTTCAGCTCATCAAAAGCTTTCTGACAGTTTGCTGTCCATAATACCTTTTTAGGCATTTTCTTGGATGTGAGGTCATTAAGAGGGGCTGCAATGGAGCCATAGTTCTTAATGAACCTCCTGTAATACCCAGTGAGGCCTAGGAAGGCTCTCACCTGAGTCTGAGTGGTAGGGGGAATCCAATCAATAATAGTTTGGATTTTCCCCTGAAGTGGTGCAATCTGTTCCCCACCAACAAGGTGTCCCAGATAAACCACCTTACCCTGCCCTATCTGGCACTTTGAAGCCTTGATAGTGAGGCCTGCCTTTTGCAGGGCCTCCAAAACTTTCCAAAGGTGGACCAGGTGATCATCCCAGCTGGAGCTAAAGACAGCTATATCATCCAAATATGCTGCACTGAAAGCTTCCAGCCCTTGCAGGACTGTGTTCACCAACCTCTGAAAAGTGGCAGGTGCATTTTTCAAACCAAAAGGCATTACAGTAAACTGGTAATGTCCTCCAATGGTAGAAAATGCAGTCTTAGGTTTAGCATCTTCTGACATTTTGATCTGCCAATACCCTGCAGTCAAATCAAAAGTGCTTAGATACTTGGCAGATGCCAGTGTATCTATTAGCTCATCTGCCCTGGGTATAGGGTGAGCATCTGTTTTGGTTACCAAGTTGAGACCTCTATAGTCTACACAAAACCTCATTTCCTTCTTTCCATCTTTAGAATTGGGTTTTGGTACCAGTACCACAGGAGAAGCCCATGGACTGTCAGAGTGCTCAACCACTCCTAGTTCCAACATCTTCTGAACTTCTTGCTTTATGCAGTCCCTGACATGGTCAGGCTGCCTATAGATCTTACTTTTGACAGGTAAACTGTCTCCAGTATCTATAGTGTGCTCACACCAAGAAGTGGTGCCTGGCACAATGGAGAAGAGTTCTGAAAATTGTCCTAGGAGATTTATGCAATTATCTTTCTGCTCAGCAGTAAGACAATCAGCCAAAACTACACCTTCCACAAGAGCATCTTGTTCTGTGGAAGAGAAGAGATCAGGTAGAGGATCACTGTCTTCTTCCTGTCCCTCATCTGTTGCCATGAGCAGGGTGAGATCAGCCCTGTCATAGTAGGGTTTCAGGCGGTTGACATGGAGCACCCTAAGGGGACTCCTGGCAGTGCCTAAGTCAACCAAGTAGGTGACTTCACCCTTCTTTTCAACAATTGTGTGTGGACCACTCCATTTATCTTGGAGTGCTCTTGGGGCCACAGGCTCCAAGACCCACACTTTCTGCCCTGGTTGGTACTGAACCAAAACAGCCTTCTGATCATGCCATTGCTTCTGGAGCTCTTGGCTGGCCTGAAGGTTTTTACTGGCCTTTTTCATGTACTCAGCCATCCTTGATCTGAGGCCAAGTACATAGTCCACAATATCCTGCTTAGGAGCTTTTAAAGGTTGTTCCCAACCCTCCTTTACAAGTGTGAGTGGACCCCTAACAGGGTGTCCAAAAAGAAGTTCAAAGGGGCTGAAGCCCACTCCTTTCTGGGGTACCTCCCTGTAGGCAAAAAGGAGGCATGGTAGAAGGATATCCCATCTCCTGCGGAGTTTTTCAGGGAGTCCCATAATCATGCCTTTGAGAGTTTTATTAAATCTCTCCACCAGTCCATTTGTTTGTGGATGATAGGGTGTTGTGAACTTGTAAGTTACACCACACTCCTTCCACATGGCCTTTAAGTATGCAGACATGAAATTGCTTCCTCTGTCTGATACTACTTCCTTTGGGAAGCCCACCCTGGAAAATATTCCCAGGAGGGCCTTTGCCACTGCAGGAGCTGTAGTGGTCCTTAAAGGAATAGCTTCAGGATATCTTGTGGCATGGTCCACTACCACCAAGATAAATCTATTGCCTGAAGCAGTAGGAGGGTCAAGGGGGCCAACTATGTCAACCCCTACCCTTTCAAAGGGAACCCCAACCACAGGCAGTGGGATAAGGGGTGCCTTTGGAGTGCCACCTGTCTTGCCACTGGCTTGACAGGTTTCACAGGACTTACAAAATTCTTTTGTGTCCTCAGACATCCTAGGCCAATGAAACAGTGGTACCAATCTGTCCCAAGTTTTCATTTGACCCAGGTGTCCAGCTAAGGGAATGTCATGTGCCAGTGTTAGGAGGAACTTTCTGTACTCCTGAGGAATCACTAATCTCCTGGCAGCTCCAGGTTTAGGATCCCTATTCTCAGTGTACAAGAGGTTGTCCTCCCAGTAAACTCTGTGTGAGTCACTGACATCCCCATTAGCCTGTTTGACAGCTTGCTGTCTGAGACCCTCTAATGTGGGACAGGTTTGCTGTGCCACACTCAGCTCCTCTCTGGCAGGCCCCCCTTCACCCAAAAGCTCAGCAGTGTCTGCTTCCAGCTCCTCTGGTGTAGGTTCTGCACAGGGAGGGAATTCTTCTTCCTCAGAAGTAGAATCCACTGTAGAGGGAGGGATAGTAGGAAGTGGTTTGCTTCTACTAGCCCTAGCTTTAGGGAGCACTTGGTCCATTGTTCCAGGATCCAAGCTTCCCTGTCCTTTTTGCTTTTTGGCCTGAGCCCTTGTCAAAGCAAAAATATGCCCTGGGATGCCCAGCATTGCTGCATGGGCCTCCAACTCCACATCTGACCAAGCTGATGTCTCCAAATCGTTCCCTAATAGACAGTCTACAGGTAAAACTGAAGCTACCACAACTTTCTTTGGACCAGATACCCCCCCCCAGTTGAGATTTACAACAGCCATGGGGTGGCTTTGTGTTATGTTGTGAGCATCGGTTACTTGGTACTGGTGTCCAAGTATGTGTTGTTCAGGGTGCACCAGTTTCTCAATCACCATTGTGACACTGGCACCTGTGTCCCTGTAGGCCTGGACCTCAACACCATTTATTAGGGTGAGTTGCTTGTACTTCTCCAAGTTATGGGGGCAAGCAACCAAAGTGGCTAAGTCAATAGCCCCTTCAGAGACTAAAGTAGCCTCTGTGGTCTCCCTAATCAGACCAACCCCAACTAAATTACCAAAAGTGAGCCCAGCTACTCCCTTGGATTGGCTATTAGTAGGTTTGCTCCCACCACTACTGCTATTAGTAGGGACACTAGGTGTAGCAGTAGGGGTTGTAGTGGTAGGAGCTGTGGTGCCTTTCTTTGGACAAGTGGGATCTGTTGTCCAATGGCCTTTTATCTTACATAAATAGCACCATGGTTTCTTTTCCTTGTTCTGATTAAAGGAGGATTTGGGCCCACCACCCCCACCAGAGTGTTTTTGTGGGCCTGATGAAGACTCATTTTTAGATTTGTCCCCACCCTTGTCAGAAGACTTACCATCCTTCTTTTTGTTGCCATCTTTGTCACCCCCTGTATGAACTTTTCTGTTCACTCTTGTTCTGACCCATTTGTCTGCCTTCTTTCCCAATTCTTGGGGAGAGGTCAGATCAGAGTCCACCAAGTACTGGTGCAACAAATCAGACACACAATTATTAAGAATATGCTCTCTCAGGATCAAGTTATACAGGCTGTCATAATCAGTAACTTTACTGCCATGTAACCACCCCTCCAAGGCCTTCACTGCCTGGTCAATGAAATCAACCCAGTCTTGTGAAGACTCCTTTTTGGTATCTCTGAACTTTATCCTGTACTGTTCAGTGGTTAAGCCATAACCATCCAGGAGTGCATTCTTAAGAACTTGGAAATTGTTAGCATCATTTTCTTTTACAGTAAGGAGCCTATCCCTACCTTTTCCAGTAAATGATAGCCATAGGATAGCAGCCCACTGCTTTTGAGGGACATCCTGTACAGCACAGGCCCTCTCAAGTGCAGCAAACCACTTGTTAATGTCATCCCCCTCCTTGTAAGGGGGAACTATCTTATGCAGATTCCTGGAATCATGCTCTTTTGCAGGATGACTATGGGGAATACTGCTGCTGCCACCATGGGTATCTAAACCCATTTTCTGTCTTTCCCTCTCTATTTCTAAAGACTGTCTATCCAAATCCAGCTGTTGCTTCTTGAGCTTCAGTCTGGTTTGCTCCACTCTCAATCTATTGAGCTCCCTTTCCAACAATCTGTCATCAGGGTGGGTGGGAGGGACATTTCTAGATACAGAGGTATGATGGGAATGAACAGAAGGAGACCTGTCCCTTACAGAGGGCACCCTAACAGCTTGGCTACCAGTATAATGTGAGAGCACATCATCAGTATGATGTGATTCAACCTCTGTACCAACTATGCTAGACTGTCTAGTAATGGGCAGGCTGAGAAGTTTCTTTCCTGAACCTTTTCCTGGGGGAGTCCCTGGATCAGATTGAGAACCATTAGCTACTTTTTCTACAGATTGGGCACTTATGGCCTTATCCTGTACTCTAAGCATATTAATTAACAGTTCTAAGGAAGGATTCTTCCCTACACTCAAACCTCTCTCTATGCAGAGACTCCTTGCTCCTTTCCAGCTAAGGTGATCATATGCAAGTTTGGACAGTTCAACTTTTTGGCCTGTGCCAGACATTTTTTAGAGAGAGTTAAAGTGATAGACAAAGAGAAAAAAGTTTTCAGAACTTTTTGGAAAGACAGAAAAAACTTTTTAAACTTTTAAGAACTTTTTGAAAGTTTAGAAGTACTTTTCAGCACTTAGAAAAGAGTGAAAAGAGGAAATGCAAAACTTTTTGGCTATGTGTATATACACTGACCTTGTTTTGTATATTTTTCTCTTATGAAAAGTACAATGACAAGAGTGGTAAGTAGTCTCAAAGCACTTATCCCACCGCTGCACAACCAATGTAGGAGGCTGGACTGGCTTGTAGTGAGTACCAAGGGGTACTTGCACCTTGCACCAGGCCCAGTTATCCCTTATTAGTGTATAGGGTGTCTAGCAGCTTAGGCTGATAGATAATGGTAGCTTAGCAAAGCAGCTCAGGCTGAACTAGGAGACGTGTGAAGCTACTACAGTACCACTTAGTGTCATATGCACAATATCATAAGAAAACACAATACACAGTTATACTAAAAATAAAGGTACTTTATTTTTATGACAATATGCCAAAGTATCTTAGAGTGTACCCTCAGTGAGAGGATAGGAAATATACACAAGATATATATACACAATAGCAAAAATATGCAGTATAGTCTTAGAAAACAGTGCAAACAATGTATAGTTACAATAGGATGCAATGGGGAAACATAGGGATAGGGGCAACACAAACCATATACTCCAGAAGTGGAATGCGAACCACGAATGGACCCCAAACCTATGTGACCTTGTAGAGGGTCGCTGGGACTATTAGAAAATAGTGAGAGTTAGAAAAATAACCCTCCCCAAGACCCTGAAAAGTGAGTGCAAAGTGCACCAAAGTTCCCCTAAGGACAAAATAGTCGTGTTAGAGGGAGAATGCAAGGAAAACACAAATCAGCAATGCAACAACGATGGATTCCTGTCTGAAGGTACCTGTGGAACAAGGGGACCAAGTCCAAAAGTCACAAGCAGCTCGGAGATGGGCAGATGCCCAAGAAATGCCAGCGGTTGGTGCAAAGAAGCTCTTACTAGGCTGAAGAACTGTGAATACTGCAGGAACGACAAGGGCTAGAGACTTCCCCTTTGGAGGATGGATCCCTCACGCCTTGGAGAGTCGTGCAGAAGTGTTTTCCCGCCGGATGGACGCCAACAAGCCTTGCTACACGCAAATCGTGCGTTTGGCGTTTTTGGACGCTGCTGGGGCCCAGGAGGGACCAGGAGGTCGCAAATTGGACCTGCAGAGAGAGGGGACGTCGAGCAAGACAAAGAGCCCTCACTGAAGCAGGTAGCACCCGGAGAAGTGCCAGAAACAGGCACTACGAGGATGCGTGAAACGGTGCTCGCCGAAGTTGCACAAAGGAGTCCCACGTCGCCGGAGACCAACTTAGAAAGTCGTGCAATGCAGGTTAGAGTGCCGTGGACCCAGGCTTGGCTGTGCACACAGGATTTCCGCCGGAAGTGCACAGGGGCCGGAGAAGCTTGCAAAGTCGCGGTTCCCAGCAATGCAGCCCAGCGAGGTGAGGCAAGGACTTACCTCCACCAAACTTGGGCTGAAGAGTCACTGGACTGTGGGGGTCACTTGGACGGTGTCGCTGGATTCGAGGGACCTCGCTCGTCGTGCTGAGAGGAGACCCAAGGGACCGGAGATGCAGCTTTTTGGTGCCTGCGGTTGCAGGGGGAAGATTCCGTCGACCCACGGGAGATTTCTTCGGAGCTTCTGGTGCAGAGAGGAGGCAGACTACCCCCACAGCATGCACAAGCAGGAAAACAGTCGAGAAGGCGGCAGGATCAGCGTTACAGAGTTGCAGTAGTCGTCTTTGCTACTATGTTGCAGGTTTGCAGGCTTCCAGCGCGGTCAGCGGTCGATTCCTTATCAGAAGGTGAAGAGGGAGATGCAGAGGAACTCGGCTGAGCTCATGCATTCGTTATCTGAAGTTTCCCCAGAGACAGAGACCCTAAATAGCCAGAAAAGAGGGTTTGGCTACCTAGGAGAGAGGAAAGGCTACTAACACCTGAAGGAGCCTATCACAAGGAGTCTCTGACGTCACCTGGTGGCACTGGCCACTCAGAGCAGTCCAGTGTGCCAGCAGCACCTCTGTTTCCAAAATGGCAGAGGTCTGGAGCACACTGGAGGAGCTCTGGACACCTCCCAGGGGAGGTGCAGGTCAGGGGAGTGGTCACTCCCCTTTCCTTTGTCCAGTTTCGCGCCAGAGCAGGGGCTAAGGGGTCCCTGAACCGGTGTAGACTGGCTTATGCAGAATTGGGCACCTCTGTGCCCAACAAAGCATTTCCAGAGGCTGGGGGAGGCTACTCCTCCCCTGCCTTCACACCATTTTCCAAAGGGAGAGGGTGTCACACCCTCTCTCAGAGGAAGTTCTTTGTTCTGCCATCCTGGGCCAGGCCTGGCTGGACCCCAGGAGGGCAGATGCCTGTCTGAGGGGTTGGCAGCAGCAGCAGCTGCAGAGAAACCCCAGGAAGGGCAGTCTGGCAGTACCAGGGTCTGTGCTACAGACCACTGGGATCATGGAATTGTACCAACAATGCCAGGATGGCATAGAGGGGGCAATTCCATGATCATAGACATGTTACATGGCCATATTCGGAGTTACCATGGTGAAGCTACATATAGGTAGTGACCTATATGTAGTGCACGCGTGTAATGGTGTCCCCGCACTCACAAAGTTCAGTGAATTGGCTCTGAACAATGTGGGGGCACCTTGGCTAGTGCCAGGGTGCCCTCACACTAAGTAACTTTGCACCTAACCTTTACCAGGTAAAGGTTAGACATATAGGTGACTTATAAGTTACTTAAGTGCAGTGTAAAATGGCTGTGAAATAACGTGGACGTTATTTCACTCAGGCTGCAGTGGCAGGCCTGTGTAAGAATTGTCAGAGCTCCCTATGGGTGGCAAAAGAAATGCTGCAGCCCATAGGGATCTCCTGGAACCCCAATACCCTGGGTACCTCAGTACCATATACTAGGGGATTATAAGGGTGTTCCAGTAAGCCAATGTAAATTGGTAAAAATGGTCACTAGCCTGTCAGTGACAATTTGGAAAGAAATGAGAGAGCATAACCACTGAGGTTCTGATTAGCAGAGCCTCAGTGAGACAGTTAGTCACTACACAGGTAACACATACAGGCACACTTATGAGCACTGGGGCCCTGGGTTACCAGGGTCCCAGTGACACATACAACTAAAACAACATATATACAGTGAAAAATGGGGGTAACATGCCAGGCAAGATGGTACTTTCCTACAATACTCCACTGGTTCTGGAGGGGGCTTTGTGCCCAGAGTGCTTCGTCCTGCCAAGGACAGAGGTAGTGGGTGTGATTCTCCACTGGTTCTGGAGGGGGCTTTGTGCCCAGAGTGCTTCATCCTGCCAAGGCCTGAGGTAGTGGATGCCTTTCTCCACTGGTTCTGGAGAGGGCTTTGTGCCCAGAGTGCTTCATCCTGCTAAGGACTGAGGTAGTGGATGTGATACTCCACTGGTTCTGGAGGGGGCTTTTTGCCCAGAGTGCTTCATCCTGCCAAGGACTGAGGTAGTGGATGTGATACTCCACTGGTTCTGGAGGGGGCTTTGTGCCCAGAGTGCTTCATCCTGCCAAGGACTGAGGTAGTGGATGTGATGCTCCACTGGTTCTGGAGGGGGCTTTGGGTCCCAGAGAGCTTCATCTTGCCAAGGCCTGAGGTAGTGGATGCCTCTCTTCACTGGTTCTGGAGGGGGCTTTGTGCCCAGGATGCTTCATCCTGCCAAGGACTGAGGTAGTGGATGTGATACTCCACTGGTTCTGCATGGGGCTTTGTGCCCAGAGTGCTTCATCCTGCCAAGGACAGAGGTAGTGGATGTGATACTCCACTGGTTCTGGAGGGGGCTGTGTGGCCAGAGTGCTTCATCCTGTCAAGGACTGAGGTAGTGGATGTGATACTCCACTGGTTCTGGAGGGGGCTTTGTGCCCAGAGTGCTTCATCCTGCCAAGGCCTGACGTAGTGGATGCCTTTCTCCACTGGTTCTGGAGGGGGCTTTGTGCCCAGAGTGCTTCATCCTGCCAAGGACAGAGGTAGTGGGTGTGATACTCCACTGGTTCTGGAGGGGGCTTTGTGCCCAGAGTGCTTCATCCTGCCAAGGACTGAGGTAGTGGATGTGATCCTCCACTGGTTCTGAAGGGGGCTTTGTGCCCAGAGTGCTTCATCCTGCCAAGGCCTGAGGTAGTGGATTCCTTTCTCCACTGGTTCTGGAGGGGGCTTTGTGCCCAGAGTGCTTCATCCTGCCAAGGACTGAGGTAGTAGATGTGATACTCCACTGGTTCTGGAGGGGGCTTTGTGCCCAGAGTGCTTCATCCTGCCAAGGACTGAGGTAGTGGATGTGATCCTCCACTGGTTCTGAAGGGGGCTTTGTGCCCAGAGTGCTTCATCCTGCCAAGGACTGAGGTAGTGGATGTGATACTCCACTGGTTCTGGAGGGGGCTTTGTGCCTAGAGTGCTTCATCCTGCCAAGGACAGAGGTAGTGGATATGTCACTCCACTGGTTCTGGAGGGGGCTTTGTGCCCAGAGTGCTTCATCCTGCCAAGGACTGAGGTAGTGGATGTGATCCTCCACTGGTTCTAAAGGGGGCTTTGTGCCCAGAATGCTCCATCCTGTTAAGGCCTGAGGTACTGGATGTCTTTCTCCACTGGTTCTGGAGGGGGCTTTATGCCCAAAGTACTTTATCCTGCCAAGGACTGAGGTAGTGGATGCCTCTCTCCACTGGTTCTGGAGGGGGCTTTGTGCCCAGAGTGCTTCATCCTGCCAAGGACTGAGGTAGTGGATGTGATACTCCACTGGTTCTGGAGGGGGCTTTGTGCCCAGAGTGCTTCATCCTGCCTAGGGCTGAGGTAGTGGATGCCTCTCTCCAGTGGTTCTGGAGGGGGCTTTGTGCCCAGAGTGCTTCATCCTGCCTAGGACTGAGTTAGTGGATGTGATACTCCACTGGTTCTGGAGGGGGCTTTGTGCCCAGAGTGCTTCGTCCTGCCAAGGACAGAGGTAGTGGATGTGATACTTCTCTGGCTCTGGAGGGGGCTTTGTGCCAAGAGTGCTTCATCCTGCCAAGGACTGAGGTAGTGGATGCCTTTCTCCACTGGTTCTGGAGGGGGCTTTGTGCCCAGAGTGCTTCATCCTGCCAAGGACTGAGGTAGTGGATGTGATACTCCACTGGTTCTGGAGGGGGCTTTGTGCCCAGAGTGCTTCATCCTGCCAAGGCCTGAGGTAGTGGATGCCTTTCTCCACTGGTTCTGGAGAGGGCTTTGTGCCCAGAGTGCTTCATCCTGCTAAGGACTGAGGTAGTGGATGTGATACTCCACTGGTTCTGGAGGGGGCTTTTTGCCCAGAGTGCTTCATCTTGCCAAGGACTGAGGTAGTGGATGTGATACTCAATTGGTTCTGGAGGGGGTTTTGTGCCCAGAGTGCTTCATCCTGCCAAGGACTGAGGTAGTGGATGTGATACTCCACTGGTTCTGGAGGGGGCTTTGTGCCCAGAGTGCTTCATCCTGCCAAGGACTGATGTAGTGGATGTGATGCTCCACTGGTTCTGGAGGGGGCTTTGGGTCCCAGAGTGCTTCATCTTGCCAAGGCCTGAGGTAGTGGATGCCTCTCTTCACTGGTTCTGGAGGGGGCTTTGTGCCCAGGATGCTTCATCCTGCCAAGGACTGAGGTAGTGGATGTGATACTCCACTGGTTCTGCATGGGGCTTTGTGCCCACAGTGCTTCATCCTGCCAAGGACAGAGGTAGTGGATGTGATACTCCACTGGTTCTGGAGGGCGCTTTGTGCCCAGAGTGCTTCATCCTGTCAAGGACTGAGGTAGTGGATGTGATACTCCACTGGTTCTGGAGGGGGCTTTGTGCCCAGAGTGCTTCATCCTGCCAAGGCCTGACGTAGTGGATGCCTTTCTCCACTGGTTCTGGAGGGGGCTTTGTGCCCAGAGTGCTTCATCCTGCCAAGGACAGAGGTACTGGGTGTGATACTCCACTGGTTCTGGAGGGGGCTTTGTGCCCAGAGTGCTTCATCCTGCCAAGGACTGAGGTAGTGGATGTGATCCTCCACTGGTTCTGAAGGGGGCTTTGTGCCCAGAGTGCTTCATCCTGCCAAGGCCTGAGGTAGTGGATGCCTTTCTTCACTGGTTCTGGAGGGGGCTTTGTGCCCAGAGTGCTTCATCCTGCCAAGGACTGAGGTAGTAGATGTGATACTCCACTGGTTCTGGAGGGGGCTTTGTGCCCAGGGTGCTTCATCCTGCCAAGGACAGAGGTAGTGGATGTGATACTTCACTTATTCTGGAGGGGGCTTTGTGCCCGGAGTGCTTCATCCTGCCAAGGACTGAGGTAGTGGATGCCTTTTTCCACTGGTTCTGGAGGGGGCTTTGTGCCCAGAGTGCTTCATCCTGCCAAGGACTGAGGTAGTGGATGTGATACTCCATTGGTTCTGGAGGGGGCTTTGTGCCCAGAGTGCTTCATCCTGCCAAGGACTGAGGTAGTGGATGTGATACTCCACTGGTTCTGGAGGGGGCTTTGTGCCCAGAGTGCTTCATCCTGCCAAGGACTGAGGTAGTGGATGTAATACTCCACTGGTTCTGGAGGTGGCTTTGTGCCCAGAGTACTTCATCCTGCCAGGGACAGAGGTAGCAGATGTGATACTCCACTGGTTCTACAGGGGGCTTTGTGCCCAGGGTGCTTCATCCTGCCAGGGACTGAGGTAGTGGATGCCTTTCTCCACTGGTTCTGGAGGGGGTTTTGTGCCCAGAGTGCTTCACCCTGCCAAGGACTGAGGTAGTGGATGTGATACTCCACTGGTTCTGGAGGGAGCTTGTGCCCAGAGTGATTCATCCTGCCAAGGCCTGAGGTAGTGGATGCCTTTCTCCACTGGATCTGGAGGGGGCTTTTTGCCCAGAGTGCTTCATCCTGCCAAGGACTGAGGTAGTGGATGTAATACTCCACTGGTTCTGGAGGGGGCTTTGTGCCCAGAGTGCTTCATCCTGCCAAGGACAGAGGTAGTGGATGTGACACTCCACTGGTTCTGGAGGGGGCTTTGTGCCCAGAGTGCTTCATCCTGCCAAGGACTGAGGTAGTTGATGTGATACTCCACTGGTTCTGGAGGGGGCTTTGTGCCCAGAGAGCTTCATCCTGCCAAGGACAGAGGTAGTGGATGTGACACGCCACTGGTTCTGCAGGGGGCTTTGTGCCCAGGGTGCTTCATCCTGCCAGGGACTGAGGTAGTGGATGCCTTTCTCCACTGCTTCTGGAGGGGGTTTTGTGCCCAGAGTGCTTCATCCTGCCAAGGACTTAGGTAGTGGATGTGATACTCCACTGGTTCTGGAGGGGGCTTTGTGCCGAGAGTACTTCATCCTGCCAAGGACAGAGGTAGTGGACGTGATACTCCACTGGTTCTGGAGGGTTCTTTGTGCGCAGAGTTCTACATCCTGCCAAGGACTGAGGTAGTGGATGTGATACTCCACTGGTTCTGGAGGGGGCTTGTGCCCAGAGTGCTTCATCCTGCCAAGGCCTGAGGTAGTGGATGCCTTTCTCCACTGGTTCTGGGGGGGGGGGGGGTTTGTGCCCAGAGTGCTTCATCCTGCCAAGGACAGAGGTAGTGGATGTGATACTCCACTGGTTCTGGAGGGGGCTTTGTGCCCAGAGTGCTTCATACTGCCAAGGACTGAGGTAGTGGATGTAATACTCCACTGGTTCTGGAGGGGGCTTTGTGCCCAGAGTGCTTCATCCTGCCAAAGACAGAGGTAGTGGATGTGATACGCCACTGGTTCTGCAGGGGGCTTTGTGCCCAGGGTGCTTCATCCTGTCAGGGCCTGTTGTAGTGGATGCCTTTCTCCACTGGTTCTGGAGGGGGCTTTGTGCCCAGAGTGCTTCATCCTGCCAATGACTGAGGTAGTGGATGTGATACTCCACTGGTTCTGGAGGGGGCTTTGTGCCGAGAGTGCTTCATCCTGCCAAGGACAGAGGTAGTGGATGTGATACTCCACTGGTTCTGGAGGGTGCTTTGTGCCCAGAGTGCTACATCCTGCCAAGGACTGAGGTAGTGGATGTGATACTCCACTGGTTCTGGAGGGGGCTTGTGCCCAGAGTGCTTCATCCTGCCAAGGCCTGAGGTAGTGGATGCCTTTCTCCACTGGTTCTGGGGGAAGGGGGGACTTTGTGCCCAGAGTGCTACATCCTGCCAAGGACTGAGGTAGTGGATGTGATACTCCACTGGTTCTGGAGGGGGCTTTGTGCCCAGAGTGCTTCATCCTGCCAAGGACAGAGGTAGTGGATGTGATACTGCACTGGTTCTGGGGGGGGCTTTGTGCCCAGAGTGCTTCATCCTGCCAAGGACTGAGGTAGTGGATGTGATACTCCACTGGTTCTGGAGGGTGCTTTGTGCCCAGAGTGCTTCATCCTGCTAAGGACAGAGGTAGTGGATGTGATATTCCACTGGTTCTGGAGGGGGCTTTGTGCCCAGAGTGCTTCATCCTGCCAAGGACTGAGCTAGTGGATGTGATACTCCACTGGTTCTGGAGGGGGCTTTGTGCCCAGAGTGCTTCATCCTGCCAAGGACAGAGGTAGTGGATGTGATACTCCACTGGTTCTGGAGGAGGCTTTGTGCCCAGGGTGCTTCATCCTGCCAGGGACTGAGGTAGTGGATGCCTTTCTCCACTGGTTCTGGAGGGGGTTTTGTGCCCAGAGTGCTTCATCCTGCGAAGGACTGAGGTAGTGGATGCCTTTCTCCACTGGTTCTGGAGTGGGCATTGTGCCCAGAGTGCTTCATCCTGCCAAGGACTGAGGTAGTGGATGCCTTTCTCCACTGGATCTGGAGGGGGCTTTGTGCCCAGAGTGCTTCATCCTGCCAAGGACTGAGGCAGTGGATGTGATACTCCATTGGTTCTGGAGGGGGCTTTGTGCCCAGAGTGCTTCATCCTGCCAAGGCCTGAGGTAGTGGATGCCTTTCTCCACTGGTTCTGGAGGGGGCTTTGTGCCCAGAGTGCTTCATCCTGCCAAGGACTGAGGTAGTGGATGTGATACTCCATTGGTTCTGGAGGGGGCTTTGTGCCCAGAGTGCTTCATCCTGCCAAGGACTGAGGTAGTGGATGTGATACTCCACTGGTTCTGGAAGGGGCTTTTTGCCCAGAGTACTTCATCCTGCCAGGGACAGAGGTAGTGGATGTGATACTCCACTGGTTCTGGAGGGGGCTTTGTGCCCAGGGTGCTTCATCCTGCCAGGGACTGAGGTAGTGGATGCCTTTCTCCACTGGTTCTGGAGGGGGGTTTGTGCCCAGAGTGCTTCATCCTGCCAAGGACTGAGGTAGTGGATGTGATACTCCACTGGTTCTGGAGGGGGCTTTGTGCCCAGAGTGCTTCATCCTGCCAAGGACAGAGGTAGTGGATGTGATACTCCACTGGTTCTGGAGGGGGCTTTGTGCCCAGAGTGCTTCATCCTGCCAAGGACAGAGGTAGTGGATGTGATACTACAATGGTTCTGGAGGGGGCTTTGTGCCCAGGGTGCTTCATCCTGCCAGGGACTGAGGTAGTGGATGCCTTTCTCCACTGGTTCTGGAGGGGGTTTTGTGCCCAGAGTGCTTCATCCTGCGAAGGACTGAGGTAGTGGATGCCTTTCTCGCTGGTTCTGGAGGGGGCTTTGTGCCCAGAGTGCTTCATCCTGCCAAGGACTGAGGTAGTGGATGTGATACTCCATTGGTTCTGGAGGGGGCTTTGTGCCCAGAGTGCTTCATCCTGCCAAGGACTGAGGTAGTGGATGTGATACTCCACTGGTTCTGGAGGGGGCTTTTTGCCCAGAGTACTTCATCCTGCCAGGGACAGAGGTAGTGGATGTGATACTCCACTGGTTCTGGAGGGGGCTTTGTGCCCAGGGTGCTTCATCCTGCCAGGGACTGAGGTAGTGGATGCCTTTCTCCACTGGTTCTGGAGGGGGTTTTGTGCCCAGAGTGCTTCATCCTGCCAAGGACTGAGGTAGTGGATGTGATACTCCACTGGTTCTGGAGGGGGCTTTGTGCCCAGAGTGCTTCATCCTGCCAAGGACAGAGGTAGTGGATGTGATACTCCACTGGTTCTGGAGGGGGCTTTGTGCCCAGAGTGCTTCATCCTGCCAAGGGCTGATGTAGTGGATGTGATACTCCACTGGTTCTGGAGAAGGCTTGTGCCCAGAGTGATTCATCCTGCCAAGGCCTGAGGTAGTGGGTGCCTTTCTCCACTGGTTCTGGAGGGGGCTTTGTGCCCAGAGTGCTACATCCTGCCAAGGACTGAGGTAGTGGATGTGATACTCCACTGGTTCTAGATGGGGCTTTGTGCCCAGAGTGCTTCATCCTGCCAAGGACAGAGGTAGTGGATGTGATATTCCACTGGTTCTGGAGGGGGCTTTGTGCCCAGAGTGCTTCATACTGCCAAGGACTGAGGTAGTGGATGTGATACTCCACTGGTTCTGGAGGGGGCTTTGTGCCCAGAGTGCTTCATCCTGCCAAGGACAGAGGTAGTGGATGTGTCACTCCACTGGTTCTGGAGGGGGCTTTGTGCCCAGAGTGCTTCATCCTGCCAAGGACTGAGGTAGTGGATGTGATCCTCCACTGGTTCTAAAGGGGGCTTTGTGCCCAGAATGCTCCATCCTGTCAAGGCCTGAGGTACTGGATGTCTTTCTCCACTGGTTCTGGAGGGGGCTTTATGCCCAGAGTGCTTCATCCTGCCAAGGACTGAGGTAGTGGATGTGATACTCCACTGGTTCTGGAGTGGGCTTTGTGCCCAGAGTGCTTCATCCTGCCAAGGACAGAGGTAGTGGATGCCTTTCTCCACTGGATCTGGAGGGGGCTTTGTGCCCAGAGTGCTTCACCCTGCCAAGGACTGAGGCAGTGGATGTGATACTCCATTGGTTCTGGAGGGGGCTTTGTGCCCAGAGTGCTTCATCCTGCCAAGGCCTGAGGTAGTGGATGCCTTTCTCCACTGGTTCTGGAGGGGGCTTTGTGCCCAGAGTGCTTCATCCTGCCAAGGACTGAGGTAGTGGATGCCTCTCTCCACTGGTTCTGGAGGGGGCTTTGTGTCCAGAGTGCTTCATCCTGCCTAGGACTGAGTTAGTGGATGTGATACTCCACTGGTTCTGGAGGGGGCTTTGTGCCCAGAGTGCTTCATCCTGCCAAGGACAGAGGTAGTGGATGTGATACTTCACTGGTTCTGGAGGGGGCTTTGTGCCCAGAGTGCTTCATCCTGCCAAGGACTGAGGTAGTGGATGCCTTTCTCCACTGGTTCTGGAGGGGGTTTTGTGCCCAGAGTGCTTCATCCTGCCAAGGACTGAGGTAGTGTATGTGATACTCCACTGGTTCTGGAGGGGGCTTTGTGCCCAGAGTGCTTCATCCTGCCAAGGCCTGAGGTAGTGGATGCCTTTCTCCACTGGTTCTGGAGAGGGCTTTGTGCCCAGAGTGCTTCATCCTGCCAAGGACTGAGGTAGTGGATGTGATACTCCACTGGTTCTGGATGGGGCTTTGTGCCCAGAGTGCTTCATCCTGCCAAGGACTGAGGTAGTGGATGTGATACTCCACTGGTTCTGGAGGGGGCTTTGGGCCCAGAGTGCTCCATCCTTCCCGTGGCGGACTTAGTAGCAATGGAATCATTGGCGCTCACTGACCTGTGGTGCTGCTGGCGGCGGTGTCCTGGGCAGCGGTTCAGCTGGTGGCTGTCTTGTCCTGGCCTGCGGTGCTGCTGGCGGTGGTGTCCTGGACTGCGGTTCAGCTGGTGGCGGTCTTGTCCTGGCCTGTGGTGCTGCTGGCGGCAGTGTCCTGGGCAGCTGTTCAGCTGGTGGTGGTGTGCTGGGCAGCGGTTCAGCTGCTGGCGGTCCTGTCTTGGGCAGCGGTTCAGCTCCTGGCGGTCCTGTCTTTGTCAGCGGGGCTGCTGGCGGTCATCTCCTGGGCAGCGGGGCTGCTGCTGGCGGTCCTGTCTTTGGCAGCGGGCTGCTGGCAGTCGTCTCCTGGGCAGCAGGGCTGCAGCTGGCGGTCCTGTCTTTGGCAGCTGGGCTGCTGGCGATCGTCTCCTGGGCAGCGGGGCTGCTGCTGGCGGTCCTGTCTTTGGCAGCTGGGCTGCTGGCGCTCATATCCTAGACACCAGGGCTGCTACTTGCGGTCCTGTCTTTAGCAGCGGGGCTGCTGGCGGTTGTCTCCTGGGCAGCGGGGCTGCTGGCGGTCTTGTCCGCTGTGCCGATCTTCCCAGACTTGCCGGTTTTACTGTGCCCTTTCCCCACCTTGGATGGTGTCGCAGCTGTCTCCACACTCTCAATTGTACCCCTGGGAGCGCCTTTGGTGGCTGATTTCTTTCCCCTCTCCCGCCAGACCCTGTCCAACTTTTTATGCTTGACTGGTGGGGGACTATCCGTGCTGTGGCTCCTTGCCACACTGGCTGCCCTGCTGCCTGGTGCACTCCATAATCCGGTGTCTACTGGCACCACTGGTCCCGCCGATGTTGTGGCTGAGGTGCTAGGTTGGGACCTCGAGAGTCAGGCCCTAGGAGACTGAAGGGATGGGGAAGGTGAGGGAAAGAGGTCAAGGTTGGACAGGAAAAGTTTCTTAGGAACACTGGGACAGGTAGCTGGAGGGGGTGTGGGAGTGGAGGTAGCGGTTGTGGTTGTAGGAGGTGTACGTTTGCTGACTTTGGGTGAAGGTGCATGGGCTGGAGGCTGTCGTGAGGTGGATGGCTGTTGGGTGGGTGTGTGGCTGCGTTTGTGTACCTTGGGAGGTGGCCTCACAGACACACTGGGAGAGGACACAGGGGATGTGTGAATGGTAGTGGGGGGTGATGACTGCACGTGAGCGGGGTGTGGCGGTGTGTGTGCTGGTGATGGACGTACTGGCTGAGGATGTAGTGCATGCAGGTGTGAGTGGAGACGAGACTGAGAGGGAGGAGGGAGATGAGGAGGAGGGGGACACAGTGGAGGCAGTTGATGTTGTTGTGTCTGCATGTATGTGATGCTTGCGTGAGTGCCTGTGGGATGTGTGGTGCTTATGTTTGCCAGAGCTTCCCTTGTGTGTTGAGGTATGTGCATGCTGGTCTGTTGGTGTGCTTGGGATAGGCTGAGGTACAGAGGTGTGGGTCTGGGTGGAGGAAGTTGGAGGGGGGAGGCTAGAGACAGGGACAATGGCTGCCATCAATGCTGAGGCCAGAGTCTAAAAAGCTGGCTGAAGGGCTGCCTGACCAGAGTGAATGCCCTCCAAGTATGCATTGGTTTGTTGCAACTGCCTCTCAACACCCTGGATGGCATTCAAAATGGTAGACTGTCCAACAGTGAGGGACCTGAGGAGGTCAATGGCCTTCTCACTGAGGGCAGCAGGGGTGACTGGGGCAGGGCCTGAGGTGCCTGGGGCGAAGGTGATGCCCACCCTCCTGGGTGAGCGGGCACGGGGCAAACGCTGAGGGGCTGCTGGGAGGGTGGTGCTGGTAGGGAGGGTGGCGGCTGTACCTGTAGATGCGGGGGCACAGAGGGGGCCGCCACCGCAAGGGAGCTCCCATCAGAGGAGGAGTCCGCATTGCTGATGTCAGCTCCTGTCCCCGCCATGGAGCTCCCCTCGCCCTCCGTCGCACTGGTGAATTCGGAGTCCGTAGTGTCACCCTCCAGGGCCATGTGGGATGCAGCTCTCCCCTGCTCCGGTGCCACTGCTCCTCCGCCTGATAATGCTAATGCACACAAGAACAGGGAGACCACAAAAAGGGGGGGAAAGACAGAAGAAAGACATGTTCAGTGCATGCAATACCACTACCGTTGGCGGACACGACAGACACAGAAGCCCCCTGCACTACGCCGCGCACTTGGGGTCCACTATTCAATCCCTGGGACATGGCTTACAAGGCTATGGCCGATTTCTGCACACATGGATGTCACAGGAGCCTGACTAGGTGTAGTTGGCACTGTACACAGGTGGGGTGGGGTGCCACAGAGCCTGCCTGAAGAAGGGAACTTAACTACCAACCTCGCCCTGGCCTAGGGGAACCCACAGCCCACCTACCCCCCCCAGACACCTACAATGCGCGCTGAATCAGCAGAATGAGAGTGTACTCACCCCCTTGTTGCTGCTGTGATGCCCTCAAGCGCCCATCCAACTCCAGGTACGTCACCTTCAGGATGCTGAACATAAGGGGGGTCATGGTGCGATGGGCACCCCTCCCACGTTGGGAGGCCATCCCCAGCTGGACCTCCGCCGTCTTCTTGCTCCAGCGGTGAAGGTCTTCCCATCTTTGCCAGCAGTGGGTGCTCTGTCTGTGGTAGATCCCCAGGGTCCGGACTTCCTTGGCGATGGCACGCCAGATGTCCTTCTGGTGGGCGCTGACCTACAGGAATTGTACAGGGGAAAAAGAGAAGTAATTACCAACTGCACTGTCACAGTCATTGGCCCGCATCCCTACCCTTGCCATGACGTACATGCACTCACCGTTGTTTCATGCACGCCTCATTCTCACCCCACCTATCTTTCATCCACCCCACTCCACACAGGCATTTCTAATACAGCATGCTCACAGTGTACTTACCTGTTTGTCTGGAGGACCGTAGAGTAGCGTGTACTGGGGGAGGACCCCATCCACGAGTTTCTCCAACTCATCCATGCTGAAGGCAGGGGCCCTTTCCCCAGACACACAAGCCACTGTCTCTTCCAGACTGAGGTCACAGCAGCACTTTCAGTGTAGGTCCTCTCCTGTCGAAGATCAGGTATCGAGTGATTGAACAGAAAGAAAATGGCAGTCACGTCCGCGGCAGTGCGTACCGTCACCGCCGGCGTACATCGTCATTGGCTCCTGGGACCCAAAGGGTCCAATGTTAACCAATGCAGAATTGTGCCGCTGTCTTCGACCGCCTACCACGACGGTGTACAACGCCAGCGCAGTTATCTCATATCTCCTTGTCCCACCTTACAGGTCAGGCAGCCGCCATTTCAGGGGCCCGCATGGCATTATTTTTGACTGTGTCACACATACCTAGGCCTTGCCTAAACACTCATACAGGCAAATTTCGATTTATGAATATTTTTAGAGTAAGCTGTGTTTACGTACCTCAGAGTTGGTTGACTCTGTGCTCGCTGTTCTCCTCCATAGGCACTGTCCGCTGGGGCATGTGAGGAGATGGCGGCATCCTCCAGTGTACAGACCGCTGGTGGACCTGTCGACAATGAAGGAAAGACATGTGATCATCACCTACAGGGTTGATCATGCCACAATCCAGGAACTGTGTGCCCAGTTGGAGCCTGACCTGATGTGAGCTATCCGCCATCCCACAGGAATTCCCCCCTCAAGTACAGGTGCTGTCAGTACTCCATTTCCTAGCAAGTGGGTCTTTTCAAACAACAGTGGCCATAGCATCAGGGATGTCCCAGCCTATTTTTTCCAACGTGTTGTCCAGAGTGTTGTCTGCCCTGCTGAAACACATGCAGAGCTACATTGTTTTCCCTCAGGTGGCGGATTTGCCTACAGTGAAAGGTGACTTCTATGCCCTGGGACATATCCCCAACATCATAGGTGCCATTGATGGGACACATGTGGCTTTGGTACCCCCCGCAGGAGTGAACAGATGTTCAGAAACCGGAAGAATTACTATTCCATGAATGTGCAGATGGTGTGTTTGGCAGACCAGTACATCTCCCATGTTAATGCAAAATTCCCTGGATCAGTGCATGACGCTTACATCCTGCGGAATAGCAGCATCCCTTATGGGATGGGGCAACTAGATAGGCACCGGGTGTGGCTATTAGGTGAGGACATGGACCCAATACAGTGTGACTAGGTGTCTGGGTCTGGGGATGTCCCTAAGAGTTAGTGTGTGTCTAACAGTTGTCCCTCGCCATTTGCAGGTGACTCTGGTTACCCCAACCTGTCATGGCTACTGACCCCAGTGAGGAATCCCAGGACAAGGGCAGAGGAATGCTACAATGAGGCCCATAAGCGAACTAGGAGGATTATGGTGTGGACCTTCGGCCTCCTGAAGGCCAGGTTCCGGTGCCTCCATATGACAGGTGGTTCCCTATTCTACTCACCAAAGAAGGTATGCCAGATCATTGTGGCCTGCTGTATGCTTCACAACTTGGCTTTGCGATGACAGGTGCCTTTTCTGCAGGAAGATGGTCCAGATGGAGGTGTTGTGGCAGCTGTGGAGCCTGTGGACAGTGAAGACGAGGAAGCAGAAGAAGACGACATAGACAACAGGAACACGGTGATCCTGCAATACTTCCAGTGAGACACAGGTAAGAAGACAACACTGACTGCCACATCTAATTTAAATCTATTACCTCTCTACTGTCTATCATTTTCACTCAGTGTATCGTCAATGAGTTGTCACTTTCCCTTACGATTTCACTGATGTGGGTCCCACTGTGTGACATCTGCTTTGTTTCCTCATGGACTATAGCTGTGTGACATACGTATGTTGACATTACATTTGAAAGAGCATTTGGCACTGTAATTGATAATACACTATTTCTAAATCACAGACAGACTCCAGATTGTTTTGTGCTTTGAGGGAGTTTATTTAAGTGCTCAATATTGGAGGGGTTGTAAAATGGTGAGGGGTAATAGTGGAGGAATGTCCATGGCAGAGTCCAGTCTATTAGTCTCACAGGTGCATTGTCCAAAGGGGCATAGGAAGTGGAGCTGGAGCAGTATAAGGATGGACAAGGTGACAAGGTGGGACAAATGGATGACAATCAGGGTGGTCTCATTTCTTGGCGGGGTCTTGGCATCATTCTCTGTCTTTGTCCTGGATCTCAGGGACCGTTTGCGGGGTGGTTCAACCTCTGCAGGGGGTGGGGTGCTGGTGTGGTGGTCCTGTGGCGGTGCCTCCTGTCTTCTAGCGCCGGCAGAGGTGGTGGGCAGTTCATCGTCCAGGCTAGTGTCAGGGGCTTCTTGTTGTGCCACAGTGTCCCTCCTGGTGTTGACGAGTTCCTTCAGCAACCCTACAATGGTGCCCAGGGTGGAATTAATCGATGTGAGTTCCTCCCTGAAGCCCAAATACAGTTCCTCCTGCGGCCGAGGCGTCTCCTGAAACTTGGCCAGTACCGTTGCCATCGTCTCCTGGGAATGGTGGTAGGCTCCTATGATGTTGGAGAGGGCCTCGCGGAGAGTGGGTTCCCTGGGCCTGTCCTCCCCCTGTCGCACAGCAGCCCTCCCAGTTCCCCTGTGTTCCTGGGCCTCTGTCCCCTGAACTGTGTGCCCACTGCCACTGGCCCCAGGTCCCTGTTGTTGTGATGGTGGGTTAGCCTGGGTTCCTGTAGTGGTGGACACACTGCTGATTGACGGGTCCTGCGGAGAGAGGTATGGGCCAGCTGGGTGGGTGCTGTGTTGGTGTTTCCAGAGGGGGGAAGCCCTGTAGTGGCTTGTGCCAGTGCAAGGGGAACCGACTGTCCCAAGGTCCCAGATGGGCCGGACTGGTCGTCTAGATCCAGTTGGACAGAGCTGCTGTCATCACTGTGGGCCTTTTCTGTGGGTGGAGTGGACATGTCTGGACCCTCCTGTCTGGTGACGTTGGGTAGGGGTCCTGCAGGGGTGTAAAAGCATGAATATTGCATCTGTGTGTTCCTTGGTGTGCAATGGGTGGGTGACCGTGTACCCCAGTGCTTGCATTCCTGTGTAGGACCTTGTGTAATGATGGTTTAGGGGGGTGTATGGGTATGTGCAGTGGCCATGGTTGGTGATGGGTGTCCAGGCTTTGGTGTTGCATGCAGGGTTTGGTGTTGGGATGGGTGGTTTGTGATATTGGGACATGTGTAAGGGGTAGGAGTGATGGGGTTGTGGGCGAGGGTGGGGGTATGTGATAGCATGCAGGTAGGGTGGGGAATGAAGTAGTGAAAGATTTGCCTTACCAGAGTTCATTCCTCCAGCTACTCCTGTGAGGCCCTCAGAATGCAGAATAGCCAAGACCTGCTCCTCCTATGTTGTTAGTTGTGGGGGAGGAGGTGGGGGTCCGCCACCAGTCCTCTGCACTGCAATGTGGTGTCTGGAGACCACAGAATGCACCTTCCCCCGTAGGTCGTTCCACCTCTTCCTGATGTCATCCCGTGTTCTTGGGTGCTGTCCCACTGCGTTGACCCTGTCCACGATTCTTCACCATAGCTCCATCTTATTTGCTATGGAGGTGTGCTGCACCTGTGATCTGAATAGCTGTGGCTCTACCCGGATGATTTCCTCCACCATAACCCTGAGCTCCTCCTCAGAGAACCTGGGGTGTCTTTGCAGTGCCATGGGGTGGTGTGTTGTGATGTGTGGGGTGATATTTAGTGGTGTGTTGTGTGAGGTGCATGGATGTTATGTGGGTGATGGTGTTAAGTGCCTGTGGATGCTTGTTTGTAGATGGTGGTGTCTCTCTCTGGCCTTCAGTCGCAATTGTTGTCGTAGGGGTTTGTCGGTGATGTGGGTGGGTGTTTTATATTGTATTGGGTGAGTGGGAGTGGTGTGTGTATGTGTATCAGGTGTGTGTATTTGGAATTGTCCAATGTGGTTGTGTTTTGTAAATGTGTGTGTATTTTGAGCGCGGCGGTGTGTACCGCCAATGGAATACCGCGGTTGAAAGACCGCCACGTGGATTCGTGGGTTGTGATAGTGTGGGTGTATTCCTGTTGGCATGACGGGGGAGGATTTCTTATCGCCAGTTTATCACTGACTGTTAGACTTTTCATCCTTGGCGTGGTCTCCCTTAACTTTTTGCCTCTGTTCCCCAGGTTATTGATGTGTGCTGGACTCTGATTTTGCTGTTTTTATTACTCTGGGCACTTTACCACTGCTAACCAGTGCTAAAGTGCAAGTGCTCCTGTTTAAAATGTGTATGTAATTGGTTCTCCATGATTGGCGTATTAGTTTTACTGTTAAGTCCCTAGTAAAGTGCACTAGAGGTGCCAAGGGCCTGTAAATCAAATGTTACTAGTGGGCCTGCAGCACTGGTTGTGCCACCCACACAAGTAACCCTGTAATCATGTCTCAGACCTGCCACTGCAGTGTCTGTGTGTGTATTTTTACACTGTAAATTCGACTTGGCAAGTGTGCCCACTTTCCAGGCCTAAACTTTCCCTTTTCTTACATGTAAGGCACCCCTAAGGTAGCCCCTAGGTAGCCCCAAGGGCAGGGTGCAGTGTATGGATAAGGTAGGACATATAGTAATGTGGTTTATATGTCCTGACAGTGAAATACTGCCAATTTCATTTTTCACTGTTGCAAGGCCTGTCTCTCTCATAGGATAATATGGGGGTAACCTTTAAATATGATTAAAGTGTAGATTCCCCTAGAGAGTAGATGGACATGTGGAGTTTGGGGTCCCTGAACTCACAATTTAAAAATACATATTTTAGTAAAGTTGGTTTTGAGATTGTGTGTTTGAAAATGACACTTTTAGAAAGTGAGCATTTTCTTCCTTAAACCATTCTGTGACTCTGCCTTGTTTGTGGATTCCCTGTCTGGGTCAGTTTGACAGTTGGGTTGTTTTTCACCTCACACTAGACAGTGACACAAAGGGAGCTGGGGTATAGCCTGCATTTCCTAATTAGCCATCTCTGCTAGGAGGGAGGGGTGGAGTGGTCACTCTATCTGAAAGGACTGTGCCTGCCTCTGACAATGCAGACTCCAACCCCCTGGTGTGTGTCTGAGGCCTTGCCTGGGCAAGGCAGGATTTCACAAGTAGGTGTGAGTCCCCTTTGAAGAAAGGTGACTTCAAAGACTAAAATGGGTATAAGAAGGGCACCCAAATCTACAGACTTTAGAAACACTTCTGGAACCAAGAGGAACCTCTACCTGGAGAAGAGCTGAATAGCTGAGGAAGAAGAGCTGCCCTGCCTGTGACTGTGCTTTGTGGAGCTATCCTGCAGTTGCGGCTTCTGCCAGAGTGAGAGGGCGAAGACTGGACTTTGTGTGCCTTCCATCTTGAGAAGAAATCTCCAAGGGCTTGATCTAGAGCTTGCCTCCTGTTGTTTGAAGTCTCAGGGACAGCAAAGACTTCTCTCTGCCAGCACCTGGAGTCTCTGGAGAGACTCCTACTCTGCCATGTGGTGCCCATCCAGTTCCTGGGACCCTGAAAGGAGACGCTGGCAGCCTAAAGACAAGAAAATCGACGCACAGAGCGCCGTGCGGGGAAAAGATTGACGCGAATCTGATCTGCGGCTGAAAAAATGACTCGCGGCCTGCTCCGCAGCTGAGAAACGACTCTCGCAGGAAACGCGACCGAAAAATCGCCGCACGGAGCAGGAGAAACGATGCGCAGCATTGCTGACGGAGGCTGGGAGATCACAACCGGCGCTGCGGGATTTTCGGACCATCGTGCGGCTGGATTTTTTACTCAAGTACTGCAGTGCGGAGTTATTTTTGACACACACCTGCCCGTGCTGGGTTATTTTGGACGCACACCAGGTACATTTTCACTCTAGCAGCGCTAGTGTGTTTTTAAAACTACTTAAAGACTATTTTTGATTTTTAAATGATAACTTGACTTGAGTATGGTGGATGTTTGTCGTTTTGATCTTATTTTGTTTAGATAAATATTTCCTATTGTTCTAAACCTGTGTTGTGTCATTTTGTAGTGTTTTCATTAAGTTACTGTGTGTGTTGGTACACATACTTTACACCTAGCACTCTGAAGTTAAGCCTGCTGCTCTGCCAAGCTACCAAGGGGGTAAGCAGGGGTTAGCTGAGGGTGATTCTCTTTTACCCTGACTAGAGTGAGGGTCCTTGCTTGAACAGGGGGTAATCTGACTGAACCAAAGACCCCATTTCTAACACTGACCTTTGGTGTGGCGGACTTATGTGGGTGTCTAGATTTTGGCAGATTCCGGCATTTGGGTCATAATGACCGTGGCGGAATTCCGCATCCGTGGCGGTGTGTTGGCGGTCTTCTGCACGGCGGTAAGCGGCTTTTACCGCCCATGTTGTAATGACCCCCTATGCGTCCAATCTTAATAAGGAACAGAAAAATGCTCTTAGAACCCTCTCAGATGATCGTAACGTACTCATCAAACCTTCGGATAAAGGAGACAATGTTGTCTTATGGGATGGCAATAAATATTTCAGTGAAGCATGTAGGAAGCTTGACAACACAGGAAACTATTAGAAAACATCTATTCAAAACTATAATAATTCTATAGGTCAATATCATGCAAAATTGTTTGACTGGAGAGATAGGGGGTTTACTTACTATAAACAAATACAAATTTCTTCTGTATAATAAAACCTTCTGTCCCTTGTTTCTACATGTTACCAAAGGTACATAAGGATAAAGAAAATCCACCCGGTGGACCTATTATCTCTGCTAATAACAGTCTTCTAGAATGCACATCTATGTATCTGGATTTTTTTCTTCTACCCAATGTTTTGGCCATACCCTCTTATTGCAGGGACAGCATGGATTTAGTATCCAAAATAGATAGGATTCCTTGGGAACCACATTTTTTGTTGGTCACCTTAGATGTGGTGTCTTTATATACCTGCATTGAGAATGATCTGGGGACCCAGGCATGCAGATATTTTTTCTGTGACATGCCACTTCGTAAATATGACCATTCCATGATGCTATTGGAGATGCTAAAATTTTGTTTGAATAACAATTTATTTGTTTTTAGAGATACGTGGTATCACAATTGGTCGGAACAGCGATGGGAAGTTGTTTTGCCTTGTTATGCTGGAATTTTCATGTGATGGTCGGAGGCCACACGATTGTGGGTGGAGGAGAATGAAAAATGGACGAGGCATATTTCTATCTGGACTAGATACATAGATGACCTCTTTATGATCTGGGAGGGTACACAGCAGGAATTGAATGATTTTTTGAAACATATTTCCCGGAATAGTTTGAATTTGAAATTTACTAGAAAAGTACACCCCAAAAAGAATGGACTTTCTAGATGTGCTATTTGAGATAGAAGGTAATTAAATTGTAGACCAAATTACATCGTAAGAGTACAGCGGGGAATAGTATCCTTCATGCAAATAGCTATCATCCTGCAAATTTGAAATGGAGTATACCTTACGGTGAGTTGCTTAGGGCTAATATAAATTGCAGCACTCCACAAGCCTATAGGGAGGAGGAAAGTAGAATGATGGGGAAATTCAGAGAAAGAGGTTACTCAGATAAATTTTTAGGGCGGCTATTGAAAAAGCAGTGAAAACCACCTGGGAAACTCTTTTGGTAAAAAGAAGGAAGTGTGTGGGAAATGAGGCAGAAAAGAGAGTAATAATAACCTTTAATTGGGAAAGTACAGCTGTTAAAGAGGATGGTGACGAGACACTGGCATATAGTGAAACAAGATCCTGTGATTGGGGAGACTCTAGCCCCTTCTCCTCAATTCACTTATCGCAAACCGAGATCTTTGTGTGACATTTTGGTACATAGCCATTTAGTGGTACAAAGCACAAAAACTGGATGGCTTAGTGATCAAAAAGGTTTTTTCAAATGTGGGAAATATAAGGCACGCAAGAGAAGCAAGAATGTGAAAACATATACGACGGCTTTGCGGGAGACTAGACAGATAAACTCATCTCCTGTGGGTCAGATCATTGTATTTATGTTTTACAGTGTCCTTGCAGATTGCAATACATTGGTTGTACTATTGGTTTGGTGAAAAAGAGCGTTCTAGAACATTATAGAGTGATTCAAAACCATGAGGTCTCTTTTCCTCTTGCTAGACATTGGGCTCAAGTACACAACCAAGAAGTTGACCTTTTGATGTTTTTTTGGCATTGATAGGATTGAGAAGACTATACATGGTGGAAATTGAGAGTTAAAGAATCAGAATATATCACCTTACTCTGTATTAAGTCGCCTGGTGGCTTGAATGAGGATGAAGAGCTTTATATACATGTCGGCTGGTGTGATATCAGTATTTTCAGTCCCTATTGTCTGGTGTTTATATTTATTATTGCATATACTACTATAGTTGTTCTTATTTTTCTTTTCTCTTTCTTTTTCTTCATCTTCTCCTTTCCCTTTCTTTTCAATATTTTTGTTCCTCTCATGTTTGTTTAGTTTGAAGTTTTCTAGTACTATAGTTTGTAATGGTTTTCCCTGTTCAAACTCCTCATTTGCTTTCACTGAATCACATATAATGAGTTTGAAGAATTTGTGCAATCTTGTTTTATTTTACTTAGGAGTAGGATATTTTCTCCTTTTTCTTTTCTCTTCTGTTTTTGATTTCTTCTTTCTTTTGGCAGTTTATAAGGGGGATGTATTGTTTTAGGTCCATGATTTATATAGGGTTGCATATGATGCAATTGAGATGATACAATGACATGAGTAATATGTTTGTTAACAATGTGATCATTTATGATTTATAAATAGATATATTTATTCAGTGTTCATAAAGGAATGGCCACTTGGCTGATCACTCAGGCACATGATCAAAGAATATTGATATTTCATAACTTAAGGTTGCAATTTTATCGAAGAAAGTTATAAGCCAAGAGGATCGGGATAGTGTGATTAATTATGTGTGATATATGTGTGTATATATATATATATATATATATATATGTGTACATATATATATATATATATATATATATATATATATATATATATATATATATATATATATATAAGCATATATTAAATGTATGGTGGAATAGCCACTAGGCCTGCATTTATATATATTTCAAAGGAGCTATCTTGATATTGATAACTCACTGTTATATTACTATGGGTTCTGAAGTAATTTGCATTATTTTGAGTTTTTTAGGACCATATCAAATATTGCTTAATATTATGCACATAATGAACTTAGGAGGTTGAAAGGGAACACCTATATATCTTTTTTCATTATTTTTTCTATTTTTGTTAAAGCTGGTTGTTATATCTGGCAGTAGTTGTTAATTGGAATGTTTGCTTAGGTGTTAAATGGAACCTTCGTCTGTGGATTCCTTAGAGGATGTTGGAGACAGACGAAGGCGGTTAAGACGAGGTGCGGAGGTTGGGATGTTCCTACCTGGATAACTTTCTGTTTCCATCATAAATAAATGAAGAAACCTTTAAAATTATTTGTGTATTCAAGCTTCCTCTGTTACTCTGGCTTCCATTTTACACTGGTGTATTTATGTTTAGGTCGGATTGAGCACAATTTTTCTAATTAGGCCATCACCAAGACCCTACTGGGATGAAACGCGTAGCCGAATAAAGATTTAATGCAAAGATGTAGACACATTGGGTGTGGATCCTTCTTTGGCACAACAAAGCTGAAGGATTCTTTTCGTAATTTAAATGGGATCCCCACCCGTTTTGCCAGCACCAGCCTCGTCCGGTGGATGAAGCTGGAAGAAAGTGGAACAGTTGTGATTGGATATATATATATATATATATATATATATATATATATATATATAATGTATATAATAATGTAATAATGTATGTTATAAATAACTCTACTTATTACCATGCATATGTCTTTACCAACTGTGCATTTACTATGAAACTTACGTGGTAAAGACATGCGTGGTAAAAGCATATGCGTGGTAAAAACATTTTGTGGTAAGTGCCTGTGTGGTAATGACCATGCGTTGTACTTACCACATTGTAAAGGCATATGTGGTAAGTTCATGCATTGTTCCATCATACATCCGATAGAGAGAGATTGGACACTAAGGGGGTCATTATGACCACGTCAGTGAGTGTAAATGTGGTGGTAGAACCGGCAACAGGCTGGCAGTACATACCACCACATATTGCCACTTTTCCACGCATACCATCATGGCGGTATCAGCCGCCGGGCTGGAGATGACTATCTCCAGCCCAGCGGCCGGCATAGTACCGCGGGCGGCATTATAGGCCTGCCTACCACCATGGTTTTCGTGGCATTAGCAACACCACGAAAACCATGGCGGTAGGCCGTACAAGTGATAGGAAATTCCTTCCTTGTCACCGGTAGGCGGCTCCCCCACCCCACCAACACTCACCAGGCACCCTCTCCATCCAAGCTCCCCCCTACCCCGCTGATCCTCACACTCACTTCCTCACCCTCTCTACACGCACACACCCGCAGACGTGCACCATGTATGCACCCAACCACAAGAAAAAATCAAATTTCCATTTTTTTCTTCAAAAAAGTGACAAAGTCCCTTTCTGAGTGGGCACTTAGAAAACAAATTCAACTTTTTTCATCCAAAAAGTGAAAAAATCAAAATGTCATCTTTTATTGTCCAAAAAGTGAAAAAAACAAATTTCTTCTTCAAAAAATTGACAAAGTCCCATTCTGGGTGGGGACTTAGAGAACATTTCAATTTTTTCATCCAAAAAGTGAAAAAATCCAAATTTCAACTTTTTTAGTCCCAAAAGTGAAAAAATCAAATTTCATTTTTTTTCTTCAAAAAAGTGACAAAGTCCCATTCTGAATGGGCACTTAGAAAAAATTTCAACTTTTTTCATCCAAAAAGTGAAAAAATCCAAATTTCTTCTTTAGTCCCAAATGTGAAAAAATCAAAAAAAGTGAAAAATGTCCCATTCTGAGTGGGCACTTGGAAAAAATTTCGACTTTTTTCATCCAAAAAGTGAAAAAATCCAAATTCAATACAATTCTTCAAAAAAGTCACAAAGTCCCATTCTGAATGGCCACTTAGAAAACATTTCAATTTATTTCATCCAAAAAGGGAAAAAGTCAAAATTTCATCTTTTTTAGTCCCAAAAGTGAAAAAATCAAATTTACATTTTTTTCTTCAAAGAAGTGACAAAGTCCCATTCTGAGTGGGCATTTGGAAAACATTTCAACTTTTATTGTCCAGAAAGTGAAAACATCAGCATTTAATTTTCTTCTTCAAAGACATGACAAATTCCCATTCTGACAAGGGACTTGGAAGCACTTTTGACTTTTTTCAAAAGTTGAATTTTTTTCTAAGTCCCATCTCATTCTGAGATGGGACTTAGAAAAATATTTAACTTTTGCCTAAGTTGACATGTGTGCCACTTCCCATGTTAGCATGGGACATTTTGACTTATTGGATGGAAAAAAGAACTTTTTTGATCCAAATAGTGAAAAAGTACAAATTCATAGTTTTTGTCAAAAAAGTGATAAAGTCCCATTCTGAGTGGGGATTTGATTTTTTTTCTTCACATTTTTAATCCAAAAAGTGAAAAAATCAAAATTTCATCTTTTTTAGTCCTAAAAGTGAAAAAATAAAATTTCAATTTTTTTCTTCAAAAAAGTGACAAAGTCCCATTCTGAGTGGTGACTTAGAAAAAATATCAACTTTTATTGTTGAAAAAGTGGAAACATACAAATTTAATTTTCTTCTTCAATGAAGTGATAAATTGAAATTTTGACAAGGGACTTGGAAGTACTTTTGACATTTTGCAAAAGTTGAATTTTTTTCTAAGTCCCATCTCATTTTGAGACAGGACATAGAAAATAATTCAACTTTTGTCTAATTTGACATGTGTGCCACTTCCCATTTCAGAATGGGACATTTTTACTTATTGGATGAAAACATAACCTTTTTTGATCCAAATAGTGTGAAAGTGCAAATTCATAGTTTTTGTCAAAAAAGTGACAAAGTCCCATTCTGAATAGGGATTTGAAAAAAAATCAATTTTTTTCACCTAAAAAGTGAAAAAAATCCAAATGTCATCTTTTTTAGTCCCAAAAGTGAAAAAATCAAATTTCAATTTTTTTCTTTAAAAAAGTGACAAAGTCTCATTCTGAGTGGGCACTTAGAAAAAATTTCAACTTTTGTCATCCAAAAAGTGAAAAAATCAAAATTTCATCTTCTTTAGTTCCAAAAGTGAAAAAATCAAATTTCAATTTTTTTCTTCAACATAGTGACAAAGTACCATTCTGAGTGGGCACTTGGTAAACTTTCAACTTGTTTCATCCAAAGAGTGACAAAATCCAAATTCAATATTTTTCTTCAAAAAAGTCACAAAGTCCCATTCTGAATGGGCACTTAGAAAAAAATTCAACTTTTTTCATCCAAAAAGTGAAAAAATCCAAATTTCTTCTTTTTTAGTCCCCAATGTGAAAAAATCAAATTTCAATTTTTTTTCTTCAAAAAAGTGAAAAATGTCCCATTCTGAGTGGGCACTTGGAAACAATTTCTACTTTTTTCATCCAAAAAGTGAAAAAATCCAAATTCAATACATTTCTTCAAAAAAGTCACAAAGTCCCATTCTGAATGGGCACTTAGAAAACATTTCAATTTATTTCATCCAAAAAGGGAAAAAGTCCAAATTTAATCTTTTTTAGTCCCAAAAGTGAAAAAATCAAATTTCACATTTTTTCTTCAAAGAAGTGACAAAGTACCATTCTGAGTGGGCATTTGGAAAACATTTCAACTTTTATTGTCCATAAAGTGAAAACATCAGCATTTAATTTTCTTCTTCAAAGACGTGACAAATTCCCATTCTGACAAGGGACTTGGAAGCACTTTTGACTTTTTTCAAAAGTTGAATTTTTTTCTAAGTCCCATCTCATTCTGAGATGGGACTTAGAAAAATATTAAACTTTTGCCTAAGTTGACATGTGTGCCGCTTCCCATGTTAGCATGGGACATTTTGACTTATTGGATGGAAAAAATAACTTTTTTGATCCAAATAGTGAAAAAGTACAAATTCATAGTTTTTGTCAAAAAAGTGATAAAGTCCCATTATGAGTGGGGATTTGAAATTGTTTTCACATTTTTCATCCAAAAAGTGAAAAAATCCAAATTTAACCTTTTTTAGTCCAAAAAGTGATAAAATCAAATTTTAAATTTCTTCTTCAAAAAATTGACAAAGTCCCATTCTGAGTGGGGACTTGGAAAAAATTTCAACTTTTTTAATCCAAAAAGTAAAAAAATCCAAATTTCATCTTTTTAGTCCTAAAAGAGAAAAAATCAAATTTCACATTTTTCTTAAAAAAAGGGAAAAAAGTCCCATTCTGACAGGGCACGTAAACAAAATTCAACTTTTTTCATCCAAAAAGTGAAAAAATTCAAATTCAATATTTTTATTCAAAAAAGTAACAAAGTCCCATTCTGAATCGGGACTTAGAAGAAATGTCAACCTTTATCGTCCAAAAAGTGAAAACATGCAAATTTTATTTTCTTCTTCAAAGAAGTGACAAATTCCCATTCTGACAAGGGACTTGGAAGCACTTTTGACTTTTTTCAAAAGTTGAATTCTTTTTCTAAGTCCCATCTCATTCCAATTCAACTTTTGCCTAAGTTGTCATGTGTGCCGCTTCCCATGTCAGAGTGGGACATGTTGACTTATTGAATGGAAAGATAAACTTTTTCGATCCAAATAGTGAAAAAGTGCAAATTCATAGTTTTTGTCAAAAAAGTGACAAAATCCAATTCTGAGTGGGGATTTGAAAAAATTTCACATTTTTTCATCCAAAAAGTGTAAAAAATCCAAATGTCATCTTTTTTAGTCCCAAAAGTGAAAAAATTGAATTTCCATTTTTTTCTTCAAAAAAGTGACAACGTCCCTTTCTGAGTGGGCACTTAAAAAAAAATTCAAATTTTTTCATCCAAAAAGTGTAAAAATCCAACTTTCATCTTTTTTAGTCCCAAAAGTGAAAAAATAAAATTTCACTTTTTTTTTTAACCCCTTCGCTGCCAGGCCTTTTCCCCCTCCTGTGCCAGGCCTTTTTTTGGCTATTTGGGGCAGTTCGCGCTTAGGCCCTCATAACTTTTTGTCCACATAAGCTAGCCAAGCCAAATTTGCGTCCTTTTTTTCCAACATCCTAGGGATTCTAGAGGTACCCAGACTTTGTGGGTTCCCCTAAAGGAGGCCAAGAAATTAGCCAAAATACAGTGAAAAGTTCATTTAAAAAAAAAAATGGGAATGGGAAAAAGTGGCTGCAGAAGAAGGCTTGTGATTTTTTCCCTGGAAATGGCATCAACAAAGGGTGTGCGGTGCTAAAATCACCAGCTTCCCACCTTTCAGGAACAGGCAGACTTGAATCAGAAAACCCAATTTTTCAACACAAATTTGGTATTTTACTGGGACATATCCCATTTTTACAATTTTTTGTGCTTTCAGCCTCCTTCCAGTCAGTGACAGAAATTGGCATGAAACCAATGCTGGATCCCAGAAACCTAAACATTTCTGAAAAGTAGATAAAATTCTGAATTCAGCAAGGGGTCATTTGTGTAGATCCTACAAGGGTTTCCTACAGAAAATAACAACTGAAAAAGACAAATATTGAAATTGAGGTAAAAAAAACAGCAATTTTTCTCTATGTTTTACTCTGTAACTTTTTCCTGCAATGTCAGATTTTTTAAAGCAATATACCATTACGTTTGCTGGACCCCTCTGGTTGCGGGGATATATAGGGCTTGTAGGTTCATCAAGAACCCTAGGTACCCAGAACCAATAAATGAGCTGCACCCTGCAGTGCGTTTTCATTCTATACCGGGTATACAGCAATTCATTTGCTGAAATATAAAGAGTGAAAAATAGCTATCAGGAAAACCTTTGTGTTTCCAAAATGGGCACAAGATAAGGTGTTGAGGAACAGTGGTTATTTGCACATCTCTGAATTCCAGGGTGACCATACTAGCATGTGAATTACAGGGCATTTCTCAAATAGACGTCTTTTTTACACACTCTCTTATATTTGTAATGAATAAATGTAGGGAAGGACAAGGGCAATAACACTTGTTTTGCTATTCTATGTTCCCCCAAGTCTCCCGATAAAAATAATACCTCACTTGTGTGGGTAGGCCTAGTGCCCACGACAGGATATGCCCCAAAACACAACGTGGACACATCACATTTTTTTAAAGAAAACAGAGGTGTTTTTTGCACACTGCCTACCTGTAGATTTTGGCCTCTAGCTCAGCCGGCACATAGGGAACCCTACCAAACCTGTACATTTTTTAATACTAGAGACCTAGGGGAATCCAAGATGGGATGACTTGTGGGGCTCTGACCAGGTTCTGTTACCCAGAATCCTTTGCAAACCTCAAAATGTGGCTAAAAAACACGTTTACCACTCATTTCAGTGACAGAAAGTTGTGGAATCTGAGAGGAGCCGCAAATTTCCTTCCACCCAGCGTTCCCCCAAGTCTCCCGATAAAAATGGTACCTCACTTGTGTGGGTAGGCCTAGCGCCCACGAAAGGAAATGGCCCAAAACACAACGTGGACATATCACATTTTTTCAGAGAAAACAGTGCCTACCTATGGATTTTGGCCTCTAGCTCACCCGGCACCTGGGGAAACCGAGCAAGCCAGCACATTTTTAAAAACTAGAAGCCCAGGGGAATCCATGATGGGGTGACTTGTGGGGCTCTGACCAGGTTCTGTTACCCAGAATCCTATGCAAACATCAAAATTTGGCCAAAAAAACACATTTTCCTCTCTTTTCAGCATTCCCCCAACTCTCCCAATAAAAATGGTACCTCACTTATGTGGGTAGGCCTAGCGCCCACGAAAGGTAATGGCCCAAGACACAACGTGGACACATCAAATTTTTTCACAGAAAACAGAGGTGTTTTTTGCAAAGTGCCTACCTGTGGATTTTGGCCTCTAGCTCAGCCGGCCCCGGGGGGGCAGAAATGGCCTGAAATAAATTTGCCACCCCACCCGCAACCCCTCCCCGGGAGCGTCCCTTGCCTACGGGGTCGCTCCCCTTGCGTGACATTGGCGCAAAAAACAAATCCCCGGTGCCTAGTGGTTTCTGCCCCAGAAATCCAATCTGCCATTGACCAAAAATCGGCCAATCTGCCCCCAAGGGGGGCAGAAATGGTCTAAATACAATTCCCCCCCCCCAGGGGAGCGACCCTTGCCTAATGGGTCGCTCCCCATCTCTAAAAAAACAAACAAACAAACAAAAAACACAAAAAGAAATTTTGCCTTGGTGCCTAGAGGTTTCTGCCCCCCCCGGGTGCAGATCGGCCTAATAAATGGCCTAAAATAAATTTGCCCCCCAACTCCCGCCGGAGCGACCCTTGCCTACGGGGTCGCTCCCCCTGCGTGACATTGGCGTAAAAAAAAAAATCCCCGGTGCCTAGTGGTTTCTGCCCCCTTGGGGGCCGATTGACCTAAAATCAGCCGATCTGCCCCCAAAGGGGGCAGAAATGGTCTAAATACAATTTGCCCCCCAGGGGAGTGACCCTTGCCTAATGGGTCACTCCCCATCTCTAAAAAACGAACAAACAAAAAAGAAACACAAACAAAAATTTGCCCTGGCGTCTAGAGGTTTCTGCCCCCCCGGGGGCAGATCGGCATAATAATAGGCCGAGGGGGGGCAGAAATAGCCTAAAATAAATTTGCCCCCCTGCCCCCCCAGCCCCCTCCCGGGAGCGACCCTTGCCTACGGGGTCGCTCCCCCTGTGTGACATTGGCACAAAAAAAAAATCCCCGATGCCTAGTGGTCTCTGCCCCCCATTGGGGGCAGATTGGCATAGCAAAAATCGGCCGATCTGCCCCCAAAGGGGGCGGAAATAGCTTAAATACAATTTTCCCCTCCAGAGGAGCGACGCTTGTCCAAAGGGTCACTCCCCATCTGTGAAACAAAAAAAAAATCCCCAGTGATTAGTGGTTTTTGCCCCCCTTGGGGGCAGATCGGCCTAATCAAAATAGGCTGATCTGCCCCCCAGGGGGGCAGAAATGGCCTAAAATAAATTTTCCCCCCAGGGGAGCGACCCTTGCGTGAAATTCACGTAAAAAAAACAACTACCTGGTGTCTAGTGGTTTCTGTCCCCCTTGGGGGCAGATTGGCCTCATAAAAATAGGCCAATCTGCCCCCCAGTGGGGCAGAAATGGCCGAAATATAATTTGCCCCCTAGGGGGGCGACCCTTGCCTAAGGGGTTGCTCCCCACCTCCAAAAAAAAAAAAAAATGATCCCTGGTGCCTAGAGGTTTCTGCCCCCACTGAGGGCAGATCGGCCTAATAATTAAAAAAAAGAAAATCCCTGGTGTCTAGTGGGCGTTTCAAAAGCCGGATTGCAAGCAATCTGGCTTTTGAAACACTCAGAGAGACTTCAAAGGGAAGGAAATTCCTTTCCTTCCCTTTGAAGCCTCTCTGGGCCTCCCCCACGTGAATGCTTTGCATTTCTCTTCCGATCGCGCTGGAAGCTCAGGGAGGAGGCCCTCTGTGATTGTCAGCGCGTGATGCGTGCTGATGTCACGGGGGCGAGGGGGTTGGGGGTGGAAGGGGAAGGGCTTCCCCTTCCATCCCTGCCTTGTGGGGGTGGGTGGGGAGCAGATGGGGGGAGCGCTAGCACTCCCCCTAGTTCCCGGGTGCAGGACGAGGTGATCTCGTCCAAGGCACCCGGGAACCGGTGCCCTGGACGAGATCACCTCGTCCAGGGCACTGTAGGGGTTAAAAGAAGTGACAAAGTCCCGTTCAGAGTGGGCACTTAGCAAACAAATCAACTTTTCTCATCCAAAAAGTGAAAAAATCAAAATTTCAGCTTTTTTAGTCCCAAAAGTGAAAAAATCTAATTTCAATTTTTTTCTTCAGAAAAGTGACAAAGTCCCATTCTGAGTAGGCACTTGGAAAGAAATTCAACTTTTTTCATTCAAAAAGTGTAAAAAATCCAAATGTCATCTTTTTTAGTCCCAAAAGTGAAAAAATTGAATTTCCATTTTTTTCTTCAAAAAAGTGACAATGTCCCTTTCTGAGTGGGCACTTTAAAAAAAATCACATTTTTTCATCCAAAAAGTGTAAAAATCCAACTTTCATCTTTTTTAGTCCCAAAAGTGAAAAAAAAAAAATTCACTTTTTTTTTTAACCCCTTCGCTGCCAGGCCTTTTCCCCTTCCTGTGCCAGGCCTTTTTTTGGCTATTTGGGGCAGTTCGTGCTTAGACCCTCATAACTTTTTGTCCACATAAGGTAGCCAAGCAAAATTTGCGTCCTTTTTTTCCAACATCCTAGGGATTCTAGAGGTACCCAGACTTTGTGGGTCCCCCTGAATGAGGCCAATAAATTAGCCAAAATACAGTGAAAAGTTCATTTTTTTTTAAAAATGGGAAAAAGTGGCTGCAGAAGAAGGCTTGTGATTTTTTCCCTGGAAATGGCATCAACAAAGGGTGTGCGGTGCTAAAATCACCAGCTTCCCACCTTTCAGGAACAGGCAGACTTGAATCAGAAAACCCAATTTTTCAACACAAATTTGGTATTTTACTGGGACATATCCAATTTTTTCAATTGTTTGTGCTTTCAGCCTCCTTCCAGTCAGTGACAGAAATGGGCATGAAACCAATGCTGGATCCCAGAAACCTAAACATTTCTGAAAAGTAGATAAAATTCTGAATTCAGCAAGGGGTCATTTGTGTAGATCCTACAAGGGTTTCCTCCAGAAAATAACAACTGAAAAAGACAAATATTGAAATTGAGGTAAAAAAAACAGCAATTTTTCTCTATGTTTTACTCTGTAACTTTTTCCTGCAATGTCAGATTTTTTAAAGCAATATGCCATTACGTCTGCTGGACCCCTCTGGTTGCGGGGATATATAGGGCTTGTAGGTTCATCAAGAACCCTAGGTACCCAGAACCAATAAATGAGCTGCACCCTGCAGTGCGTTTTCATTCTATACCGGGTATACAGCAATTCATTTGCTGAAATATAAAGAGTGAAAAATAGCTATCAAGAAAACCTTTGTGTTTCCAAAATGGGCACAAGATAAGGTGTTGAGGAACAGTGGTTATTTGCACATCTCTGAATTCCAGGGTGACCATACTAGCATGTGAATTACAGGGCATTTCTCAAATAGACGTTTTTTTTACACACTCTCTTATATTTGTTATGAATAAATGTAGGGAAGGACAAGGGCAATAACACTTGTTTTGCTATTATATGTTCCCCCAAGTCTCCCGATAAAAATAATACCTCACTTGTGTGGGTAGGCCTAGCGCCCACGACAGGAAATGCCCCAAAACAGAACGTGGACACATCACATTTTTTTAAAGAAAACAGAGGTGTTTTTTGCACACTGCCTACCTGTAGATTTTGGCCTCTAGCTCAGCCGGCACCTAGGGAACCATACCAAACCTGTGCATTTGTTAATACTAGAGACCTAGGGGAATGCAAGATGGGATGACTTGTGGGGCTCTGACCAGGTTCTGTTACCCAGAATCCTTTGCAAACCTCAAAATGTGGCTAAAAAACACGTTTTCCACTCATTTCAGTGACAGAAAGTTGTGGAATCTGAGAGGAGCCGCAAATTTCCTTCCACCCAGCGTTCCCCAAGTCTCCCGATAAAAATGGTACCTCACTTGTGTGGGTAGGCCTAGCGCCCACGAAAGGAAATGGCCCAAAACACAACGTGGACATATCACATTTTTTCAGAGAAAACAGTGCCTACCTATGGATTTTGGCCTCTAGCTCACCCGGCACCTGGGGAAACCGAGCAAGCCAGCACATTTTTGAAAACTAGAAGCCCAGGGGAATCCATGATGGGGTGACTTGTGGGGCTCTGACCAGGTTCTGTTACCCAGAATCCTATGCAAACATCAAAATTTGGCCAAAAAAACACATTTTCCTCTCTTTTCAGCATTCCCCCAACTCTCCCAATAAAAATGGTACCTCACTTATGTGGGTAGGCCTAGCGCCCACGAAAGGTAATGGCCCAAGACACAACGTGGACACATCAAATTTTTTCACAGAAAACAGAGGTGTTTTTTGCAAAGTGCCTACCTGTGGATTTTGGCCTCTAGCTCAGCCGGCCCCGGGGGGGCAGAAATGGCCTGAAATAAATTTGCCACCCCACCCGCAACCCCTCCCCGGGAGCGTCCCTTGCCTACGGGGTCGCTCCCCTTGCGTGACATTGGCGCAAAAAACAAATCCCCGGTGCCTAGTGGTTTCTGCCCCAGAAATCCAATCTGCCATTGACCAAAAATCGGCCAATCTGCCCCCAAGGGGGGCAGAAATGGTCTAAATACAATTCCCCCCCCCCAGGGGAGCGACCCTTGCCTAATGGGTCGCTCCCCATCTCTAAAAAAACAAACAAACAAACAAAAAACACAAAAAGAAATTTTGCCTTGGTGCCTAGAGGTTTCTGCCCCCCCCGGGTGCAGATCGGCCTAATAAATGGCCTAAAATAAATTTGCCCCCCAACTCCCGCCGGAGCGACCCTTGCCTACGGGGTCGCTCCCCCTGCGTGACATTGGCGTAAAAAAAAAAATCCCCGGTGCCTAGTGGTTTCTGCCCCCTTGGGGGCCGATTGACCTAAAATCAGCCGATCTGCCCCCAAAGGGGGCAGAAATGGTCTAAATACAATTTGCCCCCCAGGGGAGTGACCCTTGCCTAATGGGTCACTCCCCATCTCTAAAAAACGAACAAACAAAAAAGAAACACAAACAAAAATTTGCCCTGGCGTCTAGAGGTTTCTGCCCCCCCGGGGGCAGATCGGCATAATAATAGGCCGAGGGGGGGCAGAAATAGCCTAAAATAAATTTGCCCCCCTGCCCCCCCAGCCCCCCTCCCGGGAGCGACCCTTGCCTACGGGGTCGCTCCCCCTGTGTGACATTGGCACAAAAAAAAAATCCCCGATGCCTAGTGGTCTCTGCCCCCCATTGGGGGCAGATTGGCATAGCAAAAATCGGCCGATCTGCCCCCAAAGGGGGCGGAAATAGCTTAAATACAATTTTCCCCTCCAGAGGAGCGACGCTTGTCCAAAGGGTCACTCCCCATCTGTGAAACAAAAAAAAAATCCCCAGTGATTAGTGGTTTTTGCCCCCCTTGGGGGCAGATCGGCCTAATCAAAATAGGCTGATCTGCCCCCCAGGGGGGCAGAAATGGCCTAAAATAAATTTTCCCCCCAGGGGAGCGACCCTTGCGTGAAATTCACGTAAAAAAAACAACTACCTGGTGTCTAGTGGTTTCTGTCCCCCTTGGGGGCAGATTGGCCTCATAAAAATAGGCCAATCTGCCCCCCAGTGGGGCAGAAATGGCCGAAATATAATTTGCCCCCCTAGGGGGGCGACCCTTGCCTAAGGGGTTGCTCCCCACCTCCAAAAAAAAAAAAAATGATCCCTGGTGCCTAGAGGTTTCTGCCCCCACTGAGGGCAGATCGGCCTAATAATTAAAAAAAAGAAAATCCCTGGTGTCTAGTGGGCGTTTCAAAAGCCGGATTGCAAGCAATCTGGCTTTTGAAACACTCAGAGAGACTTCAAAGGGAAGGAAATTCCTTTCCTTCCCTTTGAAGCCTCTCTGGGCCTCCCCCACGTGAATGCTTTGCATTTCTCTTCCGATCGCGCTGGAAGCTCAGGGAGGAGGCCCTCTGTGATTGTCAGCGCGTGATGCGTGCTGATGTCACGGGGGCGAGGGGGTTGGGGGTGGAAGGGGAAGGGCTTCCCCTTCCATCCCTGCCTTGTGGGGGTGGGTGGGGAGCAGATGGGGGGAGCGCTAGCACTCCCCCTAGTTCCCGGGTGCAGGACGAGGTGATCTCGTCCAAGGCACCCGGGAACCGGTGCCCTGGACGAGATCACCTCGTCCAGGGCACTGTAGGGGTTAAAAGAAGTGACAAAGTCCCGTTCAGAGTGGGCACTTAGCAAACAAATCAACTTTTCTCATCCAAAAAGTGAAAAAATCAAAATTTCAGCTTTTTTAGTCCCAAAAGTGAAAAAATCTAATTTCAATTTTTTTCTTCAGAAAAGTGACAAAGTCCCATTCTGAGTAGGCACTTGGAAAGAAATTCAACTTTTTTCATTCAAAAAGTGTAAAAAATCCAAATGTCATCTTTTTTAGTCCCAAAAGTGAAAAAATTGAATTTCCATTTTTTTCTTCAAAAAAGTGACAATGTCCCTTTCTGAGTGGGCACTTTAAAAAAAAATCACATTTTTTCATCCAAAAAGTGTAAAAATCCAACTTTCATCTTTTTTAGTCCCAAAAGTGACAAAAAAAAAATTCACTTTTTTTTTTAACCCCTTCGCTGCCAGGCCTTTTCCCCTTCCTGTGCCAGGCCTTTTTTTGGCTATTTGGGGCAGTTCGTGCTTAGACCCTCATAACTTTTTGTCCACATAAGGTAGCCAAGCAAAATTTGCGTCCTTTTTTTCCAACATCCTAGGGATTCTAGAGGTACCCAGACTTTGTGGGTCCCCCTGAATGAGGCCAATAAATTAGCCAAAATACAGTGAAAAGTTCATTTTTTTTTAAAAAATGGGAAAAAGTGGCTGCAGAAGAAGGCTTGTGATTTTTTCCCTGGAAATGGCATCAACAAAGGGTGTGCGGTGCTAAAATCACCAGCTTCCCACCTTTCAGGAACAGGCAGACTTGAATCAGAAAACCCAATTTTTCAACACAAATTTGGTATTTTACTGGGACATATCCAATTTTTTCAATTGTTTGTGCTTTCAGCCTCCTTCCAGTCAGTGACAGAAATGGGCATGAAACCAATGCTGGATCCCAGAAACCTAAACATTTCTGAAAAGTAGATAAAATTCTGAATTCAGCAAGGGGTCATTTGTGTAGATCCTACAAGGGTTTCCTCCAGAAAATAACAACTGAAAAAGACAAATATTGAAATTGAGGTAAAAAAAACAGCAATTTTTCTCTATGTTTTACTCTGTAACTTTTTCCTGCAATGTCAGATTTTTTAAAGCAATATGCCATTACGTCTGCTGGACCCCTCTGGTTGCGGGGATATATAGGGCTTGTAGGTTCATCAAGAACCCTAGGTACCCAGAACCAATAAATGAGCTGCACCCTGCAGTGCGTTTTCATTCTATACCGGGTATACAGCAATTCATTTGCTGAAATATAAAGTGTGAAAAATAGCTATCAAGAAAACCTTTGTGTTTCCAAAATGGGCACAAGATAAGGTGTTGAGGAACAGTGGTTATTTGCACATCTCTGAATTCCAGGGTGACCATACTAGCATGTGAATTACAGGGCATTTCTCAAATAGACGTTTTTTTTACACACTCTCTTATATTTGTTATGAATAAATGTAGGGAAGGACAAGGGCAATAACACTTGTTTTGCTATTATATGTTCCCCCAAGTCTCCCGATAAAAATAATACCTCACTTGTGTGGGTAGGCCTAGCGCCCACGACAGGAAATGCCCCAAAACAGAACGTGGACACATCACATTTTTTTAAAGAAAACAGAGGTGTTTTTTGCACACTGCCTACCTGTAGATTTTGGCCTCTAGCTCAGCCGGCACCTAGGGAACCATACCAAACCTGTGCATTTGTTAATACTAGAGACCTAGGGGAATGCAAGATGGGATGACTTGTGGGGCTCTGACCAGGTTCTGTTACCCAGAATCCTTTGCAAACCTCAAAATGTGGCTAAAAAACACGTTTTCCACTCATTTCAGTGACAGAAAGTTGTGGAATCTGAGAGAAGCCGCACATTTCCTTCCACCCAGCGTTCCCCCAAGTCTCCCGATAAAAATGGTACCTCACTTGTGTGGGTAGGCCTAGCGCCCACGAAAGGAAATGGCCCAAAACACAACGTGGACATATCACATTTTTTCAGAGAAAACAGTGCCTACCTGTGGATTTTGGCCTCTAGCTCACCCGGCACCTGGGGAAACCTAGCAAGCCAGCACATTTTTGAAAACTAGAAGCCCAGGGGAATCCATGATGGGGTGACTTGTGGGGCTCTGACCAGGTTCGGTTACCCAGAATCCTATGCAAACATCAAAATTTGGCCAAAAAAACACGTTTTCCTCTCTTTTCAGCATTCCCCCAACTCTCCCAATAAAAATGGTACCTCACTTATGTGGGTAGGCCTAGCGCCCACGAAAGGTAATGGCCCAAGACACAACGTGGACACATCACATTTTTTCACAGAAAACAGAGTTGTTTTTTGCAAAGTGCCTACCTGTGGATTTTGGCCTCTAGCTCAGAGGGGGGGCAGAAATGGCCTGAAATAAATTTGCCACCCCACCCGCAACCCCTCCCCGGGAGCGTCCCTTGCCTACGGGGTCACTCCCCTTGCGTGACATTGGCGCAAAAAACAAATCCCCGGTGCCTAGTGGTTTCTGCCCCAGAAATCCAATCTGCCATTGACCAAAAATCAAACAATCTGCCCCCAAGGGGGGCAGGAATGGTCTAAATACAATTCCCCCCCCCCCCCCCAGGGGAGCGACCCTTGCCTAATGGGTCGCTCCCCATCTCTAAAAAAAACAAACAAACAAAAAACACAAAAAGAAATTTTGCCCTGGTGCCTAGAGGTTTCTGCCCCCCCTGGGTGCAGATCGGCCCAATAAATGGCTTAAAATAAATTTGCCCCCCAACTCCCGCCGGAGCGACCCTTGCCTACGGGGTCGCTCCCCCTGCGTGACATTGGCGTAAAAAAAAAATCCCCAGTGCCTAGTCGTTTCTGCCCCCTTGGGGGCAGATTGACCTAAAATCAGCCGATCTGCCCCCAAGGGGGGCAGAAATGGTCTAAATACAATTTGCCCCCCAGGGGAGTGACCCTTGCCTAATGGGTCACTCCCCATCTCTAAAAAACGAACAAACAAAAAAGAAACACAAACAAAAATTTGCCCTGGCGTCTAGAGGTTTCTGCCCCCCGTGGGGGCAGATCGGCCTAATAATAGGCCGAGGGAGGGGGGGCAGAAATAGCCTAAAATAAATTTGCCCCCCTACCCCCCCAGCCCCCCTCCCGGGAGCGACCCTTGCCTACGGGGTCGCTCCCCCTGTGTGACATTGGCACAAAAACAAATTCCCCGGTGCCTAGTGGTTTCTGCCCCCCTTGGGGGCAGATTGGCATAGCAAAAATCGGCCGATCTGCCCCCAAAGGGGGCGGAAATAGCTTAAATACAATTTTTCCCTCCAGAGGAGCGACGCTTGTCCAAGGGGTCACTCCCCATCTGTGAAACAAACAAAAAAATCCCCGGTGATTAGTGGTTTTTGCTCCCCTTGGGGGCAGATCGGCCTAATCAAAATAGGCTGATCTGCCCCCCAGGGGGGCAGAAATGGCCCTAAAATAAATTTCCCCCCCAGGGGAGCGAACCTTGCCTAAGGGGTCGCTCCCCTTGTGTGAAATTCACGTAAAAAAAAAACTCCCTGGTGTCTAGTGGTTTCTGTCCCCCTTGGGGGCAGATTGGCCTCATAAAAATAGGCCAATCTGCCCCCCAGGGGGGCAGAAATGGCCGAAATATAATTTGCCCCCTAGGGGGGCGACCCTTGCCTAAGGGGTTGCTCCCCACCTCCAAAAAAAAAAAAAAGATCCCTGGTGCCTAGAGGTTTCTGCCCCCACTGGGGGCAGATCGCCCTAATAATAAAAAAAAAGAAAATCCCTGGTGTCTTGTGGGCGTTTCAAAAGCTGGATTGCAAGCAATCTGGCTTTTGAAACACTCAGGGAGACTTCAAAGGGAAGGAAATTCCTTTCCTTCCCTTTGAAGCCTCTCTGGGCCTCCCACACGTGAATGCTTTGCATTTCTCTTCAGATCGCGCTGGAAGCTGAGCTTCCGGCGCGATGGGAGGAGGCCCTCTGTGATTGTCAGCGCGCGATGCGTGCTGATGTCACGGGGGTGAGGGGGTTGGGGGTGGAAGGGGAAGGGCTTCCCCTTCCATCCCTGCCTTGTGGGGGTGGGTGGGGAGCTTATGGGGGGAGCGCTAGCACTCCCCCGAGTTCCCGGGTGCAGGACGAGGTGATCTCGTCCAAGGCACCCGGGAACCGGTGCCCTGGACGAGATCACCTCGTCCAGGGCACTGTAGGGGTTAAAAGAAGTGACAAAGTCCCGTTCAGAGTGGGCACTTAGAAAACAGATCAACTTTTCTCATCCAAAAAGTGAAAAAATCAAAATTTCAGCTTTTTTAGTCCCAAAAGTGAAAAAATCTAATTTCAATTTTTTTCTTCAAAAAAGTGACAAAGTCCCATTCTGAGTAGGCACTTGGAAAGAAATTCAACTTTTTTCATTCACAAAGTGAAAAAATCCAAATGTCAACTTTTTTTGTCCCAAAAGTGAAAAAATCTAAATTCCATTTTTTTCTTCAAAAAAGTGACAAAGTCCCGTTCTGACTGGGCACTTTGAACAAATCTCAACTTTTTTCATCCAAAAAGTGAAAAAATCCAAATTTCATCCTTTTTAGTCCCAAAAGTGAAAAAATTTAATTTCAATTTTTTTCTTCAAAGAAGTGAACAAGTCCCATTCTGAGTGGGCATTTTGAAAAAAATTCAACTTTTATCATCCAGAAAGTGAAACCATCAACATTAAATTTTCATCTTCAAAGACGTGACAAATTCCCATTCTGACAAGGGACTTGGAAGCACTTTTGACTTTTTTCAAAAGTTACATTTTTTTCTAAGTCCCATCTCATTCTGAGATGGGACTTAGAAAAATATTAAAAACATTTCTAAGTTGACATGTGTGCCGCTTCCTATGTCAGAATGGGACATTTTTACTTATTGGATGGAAAGATAAACTCTTTTGATCCAAATAGTGAAAAAGTGCAAATTCACAGTTTTTGTCAAAAAAGTGACAAAGTCCCATTCTGAGTGGGGATTTGAAAAAAATTCAATTGTTTTCATCCAAAAAGTGAAAAAAATCCAAATGTCATCTTTTTTGTCCCAAAAGTGAAAAAATCTAATTTCAATTTTTTTATTCAAAAATTGACAAAGTCCCGTTCTGAGTGGGCACTTAGAAAACAAATCTACTTTTCTCATCCAAAAAGTGAAAAAAATCCTAATTTCAGCTTTTTTCGTCACAAAAGTGAAAAATCGAATTTCAATTTTTTTCTTCAAAGAAGTGACCAAGTCCCATTCTGAGTGGGCATTTGGAAAAAAAATCAACTTTTATCGTCCAGAAAGTGAAAACATCAACATTAAATTTTCTTCTTCAAAGACTTGACAAATTCCCATTCTGACAAGGGACCTGGAAGCACTTTTGACTTTTTTCAAAAGTTAAATTTTTTTCTGAGTCCCATCTCATTCTGAAATGGGACTTAGAAAAATATTCAACTTTTTTCTAAGTTGACATGTGTGCCGCTTCCTATGTCAGAATGGGACATTTTAACTCATTGGATGGAAAGATAAACTCTTTAGATCCAAATAGTGAAAAAGTGCAAATTCATAGTTTTTGTCAAAAAAGTGACAAAGTCCCATTCTGAGTGGGGATTTAAAAAGAATCAAATTTTTTCATCCAATAAGTGAAAACAAATCAAAATTTCATCTTTTTTAGTCCCAAAAGTGAAAAAATCAAATTTCAATTTTTTTCTTTAAAAAAGTGACAAAGTCTCATTCTGAGTGGGCACTTAGAAAAAATGTCAACTTTTTTCATCCAAAAAGTGAAAAAAACAAAATTTCATATTTTTTAGTTCAAAAAATGAAAAAATCTAATTTCAATTTTTTTCTTCAACATAGTGACAAAGTACCATTCTGAGTGGGCACTTGGTAAAATTTCAACTTTTTTCATCCAAAGAGTGAAAAAATCCAAATTCAATATTTTTCTTCAAAAAAGTCACAAAGTCCCATTCTGAATGGGCACTTAGAAAGAATTTCAACTTTTTTCATCCAAAAAGTGAAAAAATCAAAATTTCTTCTTTTTTAGTCCCAAATGTGAAAAAATCAAATTTCAATTTTTTTTCTTCAAAAATGTGAAAAATGTCCCATTCTGAGTGGGCACTTGGAAAAAATTTCGACTTTTTTCATCCAAAAAGTGAAAAAATCCAAATTCAATACATTTCTTCAAAAAAGTCACAAAGTCCCATTCTGAATGGGCACTTAGAAAACATTTCAATTTATTTCATCCAAAAAGGGAAAAAGTCAAAATTTCATCTTTTTTAGTCCCAAAAGTGAAAAAATAAAATTTTAATTTTTTTCTTCAATGAAGTGACAAAGTCCCATTCTGAGTGGGCATTTGGAAAACATTTAAACTTTTATTGTCCAGAAAGTGAAAACATCAGCATTTAATTTTCTTCTTCAAAGACGTGACAAATTCCCATTCTGACAAGGGACTTGGAAGCACTTTTGACTTTTTTCAAAAGTTGAATTTTTTTCTAAGTCCCATCTCATTCTGAGATGGGACTTAGAAAAATATTTAACTTTTGCCTAAGTTGACATGTGTGCCGCTTCCCATGTTAGCATGGGACATTTTGACTTATTGGATGGAAAAAATAACTTTTTTGATCCGAATAGTGGAAAAGTACAAATTCATAGTTTTTGTCAAAAAAGTGATAAAGTCCCATTCTGAGTGGGGATTTGAAATTGTTTTCACATTTTTCATCCAAAAAGTGAAAAAATCCAAATTTAACCTTTTTTAGTCCAAAAAGTGATAAAATCAAATTTTGAATTTCTTCTTCAAAAAATTGACAAAGTCCCATTCTGAGTGGGGACTTGGAAAAAATTTCAACTTTTTTAATCCAAAAAGTAAAAAAATCCAAATTTCATCTTTTTAGTCCTAAAAGTGAAAAAATCAAATTTCACATTTTTCTTAAAAAAAGTGAAAAAAGTCCCATTCTGACAGGGCACGTAAACAAAATTCAACTTTTTTCATCCAAAAAGTGAAAAAATTCAAATTCAATATTTTTATTCAAAAAAGTAAAAAAGTCCCATTCTGAATCGGGACTTAGAAGAAATGTCAACCTTTATCGTCCAAAAAGTGAAAACATGCAAAAAAAAATTTTTTCTTCAAAGAAGTGACAAATTCCCATTCTGACAAGGGACTTGGAAGCACTTTTGACTTTTTTCAAAAGTTGAATTCTTTTTCTAATTCCCTTCTCATTCCAATTCAACTTTTGCCTAAATTGTCATGTGTGCCGCTTCCCATGTCAGAGTGGGACATGTTGACTTATTGAATGGAAAGATAAACTTTTTCGATCCAAATAGTGAAAAAGTGCAAATTCATAGTTTTTGTCAAAAAAGTGACAAAGTCCAATTCTGAGTGGGGATTTGAAAAACTTTCACATTTTTTCATCCAAAAAGTGTAAAATATCCAAATGTCATCTTTTTTAGTCCCAAAAGTGAAAAAATTGAATTTCCATTTTTTTCTTCAAAAAAGTGACAACGTCCCTTTCTGAGTGGGCACTTAAAAAAAATTCACATTCTTTCATCCAAAAAGTGTAAAAATCCAACTTTCATCTTTTTTAGTCCCAAAAGTGAAAAAATAAAATTTCACTTTTTTTTTTAACCCCTTCGCTGCCAGGCCTTTTCCCCCTCCTGTGCCAGGCCTTTTTTTGGCTATTTGGGGCAGTTCGCGCTTAGGCCCTCATAACTTTTTGTCCACATAAGGTAGCCAAGCCAAATTTGCGTCCTTTTTTTCCAACATCCTAGGGATTCTAGAGATACCCAGACTTTGTGGGTCCCCCTGAAGGAGGCCAAGAAATTAGCCAAAATACAGTGAAAAGTTCATTTTTTTTAAAAAAATGGGAAAAAGTGGCTGCAGAAGAAGGCTTGTGATTTTTTCCCTGGAAATGGCATCAACAAAGGGTGTGCGGTGCTAAAATCACCAGCTTCCCACCTTTCAGGAACAGGCAGACTTGAATCAGAAAACCTAATTTTTCAACACAAATTTGGTATTTTACTGGGACATATCCCATTTTTAAAATTTTTTGTGCTTTCAGCCTCCTTCCAGTCAGTGACAGAAATGGGCATGAAACCAATGCTGGATCCCAGAAACCTAAACATTTCTGAAAAGTAGATAAAATTCTGAATTCAGCAAGGGGTCATTTGTGTAGATCCTACAAGGGTTTCCTCCAGAAAATAACAACTGAAAAAGACAAATATTGAAATTGAGGTAAAAAAACCAGCAATTTTTCTCTATGTTTTACTCTGTAACTTTTTCCTGCAATGTCAGATTTTTTAAAGCAATATACCATTACGTCTGCTGGACCCCTCTAGTTGCGGGGATATATAGGGCTTGTAGGTTCATCAAGAACCCTAGGTACCCAGAACCAATAAATGAGCTGCACCCTGCAGTGCGTTTTCATTCTATACCGGGTATACAGCAATTCATTTGCTGAAATATAAAGAGTGAAAAATAGCTGTCAAGAAAACCTTTGTGTTTCCAAAATGGGCACAAGATAAGGTGTTGAGGAACAGTGGTTATTTGCACATCTCTGAATTCCAGGGTGACCATACTAGCATGTGAATTAAGGGCATTTCTCAAATAGACGTCTTTTTTACACACTCTCTTATATTTGTATGAATAAATGTAGGGAAGGACAAGGGCAATAACACTTGTTTTGCTATTCTATGTTCCCCCAAGTCTCCCGATAAAAATAATACCTCACTTGTGTGGGTAGGCCTAGCGCCCACGACAGAAATGCCCCAAAACACAACGTGGACACATCACATTTTTTTAAAGAAAACAGAGGTGTTTTTTGCACACTGCCTACCTGTAGATTTTGGCCTCTAGCTCAGCCGGGCACCTAGGGAACCCTACCAAACCTGTGCATTTGTTAATACTAGAGACCTAGGGGAATCCAAGATGGGATGACTTGTGGGGCTCTGACCAGGTTCTGTTACCCAGAATCCTTTGCAAACCTCAAAATGTGGCTAAAAAACACGTTTTCCACTCATTTCAGTGACAGAAAGTTGTGGAATCTGAGAGGAGCCGCAAATTTCCTTCCACCCAGCGTTCCCCCAAGTCTCCAGATAAAAATGGTACCTCACTTGTGTGGGTAGGCCTAGCGCCCACGAAATGAAATGGCCCAAAACAACCAACGTGGACATATCACATATTTTCAGAGAAAACAGTGCCTACCTGTGGATTTTGGCCTCTAGCTCACCCGGCACCTGGGGAAACCTAGCAAGCCAGCACATTTTTGAAAACTAGAAGCCCAGGGGAATCCATGATGGGGTGACTTGTGGGGCTCTGACCAGGTTCGGTTACCCAGAATCCTATGCAAACATCAAAATTTGGCCAAAAAAACACGTTTTCCTCTCTTTTCAGCATTCCCCCAACTCTCCCAATGAAAATGGTACCTCACTTATGTGGGTAGGCCTAGCGCCCACGAAAGGTAATGGCCCAAGACACAACGTGGACACATAAATTTTTTTCACAGAAAACAGAGGTGTTTTTTGCAAAGTGCCTAACTGTGGATTTTGGCCTTTAGCTCAGCCGGCCCCGGGGGGGCAGAAATGGCCTGAAATAAATTTGCCACCCCACCCGCAACCCCTCCCCGGGAGCGTCCCTTGCCTACGGGGTCGCTCCCCTTGCGTGACATTGGCGCAAAAAACAAATCCCCGGTGCCTAGTGGTTTCTGCCCCAGAAATCCAATCTGCCATTGACCAAAATCGGCCAATCTGCCCCCAAGGGGGGCAGAAATGGTCTAAATACAATTTCCCCCCCCCCCAGGGGAGTGACCCTTGCCTAATGGGTCGCTCCCCATCTCTAAAAAAACAAACAAACAAAAAACACAAAAATAAATTTTGCCTTGGTGCCTAGAGGTTTCTGCCCCCCCTGGGTGCAGATCGGCCTAATAAATGGCCCTAAAATTAATTTGCCCCCCAACTCCTGCCGGAGCGACCCTTGCCTACGGGGTCGCTCCCCCTACATGACATTTGCGTCAAAAAAAAATCCCGGTGCCTAGTGGTTTCTTCCCCCTTGGGGGCAGATTGACCTAAAATCAGCCGATCTGCCCCCAAGGGGGGCAGAAATGGTCTAAATACAATTTGCCCCCCAGGGGAGTGACCCTTGCCTAATGGGTCACTCCCCATCTCTAAAAAAGGAACAAATAAAAAAGAAACACAAACAAAAATTTGCCCTGGCGTCTAGAGGTTTCTGCCCCCCCCTGGGGGCAGATCGGCCTAATAATAGGCCGAGGGGGGGGTTCAGAAATAGCCTAAAATAAATTTGCCCCGTACCCCCAGCCCCCCTCCCGGGAGCGACCCTTGCCTACGGGGTCGCTCCCCCTGCGTGACATTGGCACAAAAAAAAAATCCCCGGTGCCTAGTGGTTTCTGCCCCCCTTGGGGGCAGATTGGCATAGCAAAAATAGGCCGATCTGCCCCCAAAGGGGGCGGAAATAGCTTAAATACAATTTACCCCACCAGAGGAGCGACGCTTGTCCAAGGGGTCACTCCCCATCTGTGAAACAAAAAAAAATCCCCGGTGATTAGTGGTTTTTGCCCCCCTTGGGGCAGATCGGTCCTAATCAAAATAGGCTGATCTGCCCCCCAGGGGGGCAGAAATGGCCTAAAATAAATTTTCCCCCCAGGGGAGCGAACCTTGCCTAAGGGGTCGCTCCCCTTGTGTGAAATTCATGTAAAAAAAAAAAACTCCCTGGTGTCTAGTGATTTCTGTCCCCCTTGGGGGCAGATTGGCCTCATAAAAATAGGCCAATCTGCCCCCCAGGGGGGCAGAAATGGCCAAAATATAATTTGCCCCCTAGGGGGACGACCCTTGCCTAAGGGTTGCTCCCCACCTCCAAAAAAAAAAAAATGATCCCTGGTGCCTAGAGGTTTCTGCCCCCACTGGGGGCAGATCGGCCTATAATAAAAAAAAAAGAAAATCCCTGGTGTCTAGTGGGCGTTTCAAAAGCCGGATTGCAAGCAAAAGTGGGGCCTCTCTGGGCCCTCCCCCACGTGAATGCTTTGCATTTCTCTTCCGTTCGCGCTGGAAGCTGAGCTTCCAGAGCGAAGGGAGGAGGCCCTCTGTGATTGTCAGCGCGCGATGCGTGCTGATGTCATGGGGGCGAGGGGGTTAGGGGTGGAAGGGGAAGGGCTTCCCCTTCCATCCCTGCCTTGTGGGGGTGGGTGGGGAGCACATGGGGGGAGCGCTAGCACTCCCCCCAGTTCCCGGGTTGCAGGACGAGGTGATCTCGTCCAAGGCACCCGGGAACCGGTGCCCTGGACGAGATCACCTCGTCCAGGGCACTGTAGGGGTTAAAAGAAGTGACAAAGTCCCGTTCAGAGTGGGCACTTAGAAAACCAAATCAACCTTTCTCATCCAAAAAGTGAAAAAATCCAAATTTCAGCTTTTTTAGTCCCAAAAGTGAAAAAATCTAATTTCAAATTTTTTCTTCAAAAAAGTGACCCAAGTCCCATTCTGAGTGGGCATTTTGAAAAAATTTCAACTTTTATCATCCAGAAAGTGAAACCATCAACATTAAATTTTCATCTTCAAAGACGTGACAAATTCCCATTCTGACAAGGGACTTGGAAGCACTTTTGACTTTTTTCAAAAGTTAAATTTTTTTCTGAGTCCCATCTGATTCTGAAATGTGACTTAGAAAAATATTCAACTTTTTTCTAAGTTGACATGTGTGCCGCTTCCTATGTCAGAATGGGACATTTTTACTTATTGGATGGAAAGATAAACTCTTTTGATCCAAATAGTGAAAAAGTGCAAATTCATAGTTTTTGTCAAAAAAGTGACAAAGTCCCATTCTGAGTGGGGATTTTAAAAAATCACATTTTTCCATCCAATAAGTGAAAAAAACAATTTCAACTTTTTTCATCCAAAAAGTGAAAAAAATCCACATTTCATCTTTTTTAGTCCCAAAAGTGAAAAAATCTAATTTCAATTTTTTTCTTTAAAAAAGTGACAAAGTCTCATTCTGAGTGGGCACTTAGAAAAAATGTCAACTTTTTTCATCCAAAAAGTGAAAAAATCAAAATTTCATCTTTTTTAGTTCCAAAAGTGAAAAAATAAAATTTCAATTTTTTTCTTCAACATAGTGACAAAGTACCATTCTGAGTGGGCACTTGGTAAAATTTCAACTTGTTTCATCCAAAGAGTGAAAAAATCCAAATTCAATATTTTTCTTCATAAAAGTCACAAAGTCCCATTCTGAATGGGCACTTAGAAAAAATTTCAACTTTTTTCATCCAAAAAGTGAAAAAATCCAAATTTCTTTTTTTTTAGTCCCAAATGTGAAAAAATCAAATTTCAATTTTTTTTCTTCAAAAAAGTGAAAAGTGTCCCATTCTGAGTGGGCACTTGGAAACAATTTCTACTTTTTTCATCCAAAAAGTGAAAAATCCAAATTCAATACATTTCTTCAAAAAAGTCACAAAGTCCCATTCTGAATGGGCACTTAGAAAACATTTCAATTTATTTCATCCAAAAAGGGGAAAAAGTCCAAATTTCATCTTTTTTAGTCCCAAAAGTGAAAAAATCAAATTTCACATTTTTTTTTCAAAGAAGTGACAAAGTCCCATTCTGAGTGGGCATTTGTAAAACATTTCAACTTTTATTGTCCAGAAAGTGAAAACATCAGCATTTAATTTTCTTCTTCAAAGACGTGACAAATTCGCATTCTGACAAGGGACTTGGAAGCACTTTTGACTTTTTTCAAAAGTTGAATTTTTTTCTAAGTCCCATCTCATTCTGAGATGGGACTTAGAAAAATATTTTACTTTTGCCTAAGTTGACATGTGTGCCGCTTCCCATGTTAGCATGGGACATTTTGACTTATTGGATGGAAAAAATAACTTTTTTGATCCAAATAGTGAAAAAGTACAAATTCATAGTTTTTGTCAAAAAAGTGATAAAGTCCCATTCTGAGTGGGGATTTGAAATTGTTTTCACATTTTTCATCCAAAAAGTGAAAAAAATCCAAATTTAACCTTTTTTAGTCCAAAAAGTGATAAAATCAAATTTTAAATTTCTTCTTCAAAAAATTGACAAAGTCCCATTCTGAGTGGGGACTTGGAAAAAATTTCAACTTTTTTAATCCAAAAAGTAAAAAAATCCAAATTTCATCTTTTTAGTCCTAAAAGTGAAAAAATCAAATTTCACATTTTTCTTTAAAAAAGTGAAAAAAAGTCCCATTCTGACAGGGCACGTAAACAAAATTCAACTTTTTTCATCCAAAAAGTGAAAAAATTCAAATTCAATATTTTTATTCAAAAAAGTAACAAAGTCCCATTCTGAATCGGGACTTAGAAGAAATGTCAACCTTTATCGTCCAAAAAGTGAAAACATGCAAATTTTATTTTCTTCTTCAAAGAAGTGACAAATTCCCATTCTGACAAGGGACTTGGAAGCACTTTTGACTTTTTTCAAAAGTTGAATTCTTTTTCTAAGTCCCATCTCATTCCAATTCAACTTTTGCCTAAGTTGTCATGTGTGCCGCTTCCCATGTCAGAGTGGGACATGTTGACTTATTGAATGGAAAGATAAACTTTTTCGATCCAAATAGTGAAAAAGTGCAAATTCATAGTTTTTTGTCAAAAAAGTGACAAAGTCCAATTCTGAGTGGGGATTTGAAAGAATTTCACCTTTTTTCATCCAAAAAGTGTAAAAAATCCAAATGTCATCTTTTTTAGTCCCAAAAGTGAAAAAATTGAATTTCCATTTTTTTCTTCAAAAAAGTGACAACGTCCCTTTGTGAGTGGGCACTTAAAAAAAAAAATTCACATTTTTTCATCCAAAAAGTGTAAAAATCCAACTTTCATCTTTTTTAGTCCCAAAAGTGAAAAAAAAAAAATTCACTTTTTTTTTTAACCCCTTCGCTGCCAGGCCTTTTCCCCCTCCTGTGCCAGGCCTTTTTTTGGCTATTTGGGGCAGTTCGCGCTTAGGCCCTCATAACTTTTTGTCCACATAAGCTAGCCAAGCCAAATTTGCGTCCTTATTTTCCAACATCCTAGGGATTCTAGAGGTACCCAGACTTTGTGGGTTCCCCTAAAGGAGGCCAAGAAATTAGCCAAAATACAGTGAAAAGTTCATTTTTTAAAAAAAAATGGGAATGGGAAAAAGTGGCTGCAGAAGAAGGCTTGTGATTTTTTCCCTGGAAATGGCATCAACAAAGGGTGTGCGGTGCTAAAATCACCAGCTTCCCACCTTTCAGGAACAGGCAGACTTGAATCAGAAAACCCAATTTTTCAACACAAATTTGGTATTTTACTGGGACATATCCCATTTTTACAATTTTTTGTGCTTTCAGCCTCCTTCCAGTCAGTGACAGAAATGGGCATGAAACCAATGCTGGATCCCAGAAACCTAAACATTTCTGAAAAGTAGATAAAATTCTGAATTCAGCAAGGGGTCATTTGTGTAGATCCTACAAGGGTTTCCTACAGAAAATAACAACTGAAAAAGACAAATATTGAAATTGAGGTAAAAACCCAGCAATTTTTCTCTATGTTTTACTCTGTAACTTTTTCCTGCAATGTCAGATTTTTTAAAGCAATATACCATTACGTTTGCTGGACCCCTCTGGTTGCGGGGATATATAGGGCTTGTAGGTTCATCATGAACCCTAGGTACCCAGAACCAATAAATGAGCTGCACCCTGCAGTGCGTTTTCATTCTATACCGGGTATACAGCAATTCATTTGCTGAAATATAAAGAGTGAAAAATAGCTATCAAGAAAACCTTTGTGTTTCCAAAATGGGCACAAGATAAGGTGTTGAGGAACAGTGGTTATTTGCACATCTCTGAATTCCAGGGTGACCATACTAGCATGTGAATTACAGGGCATTTCTCAAATAGACGTCTTTTTTTACACACTCTCTTATATTTGTTATGAATAAATGTAGGGAAGGACAAGGGCAATAACACTTGTTTTGCTATTCTATGTTCCCCAAGTCTCCCAATAAAAATAATACCTCACTTGTGTGGGTAGCCTAGCGCCCACGACAGGAAATGCCCCAAAACACAACGTGGACACATCATATTTTTTTAAAGAAAACAGAGGTGTTTTTTGCACACTGCCTACCTGTAGATTTTGGCCTCTAGCTCAGCCGGCACATAGGGAACCCTACCAAACCTGTACATTTTTTAATACTACAGACCTAGGGGAATCCAAGATGGGATGACTTGTGGGGCTCTGACCAGGTTCTGTTACCCAGAATCCTTTGCAAACCTCAAAATGTGGCTAAAAAACACGTTTACCACTCATTTCAGTGACAGAAAGTTGTGGAATCTGAGAGGAGCCGCAAATTTCCTTCCACCCAGCGTTCCCCCAAGTCTCCCGATAAAAATGGTACCTCACTTGTGTGGGTAGGCCTAGCGCCCACGAAAGGAAATGGCCCAAAACACAATGTGGACATATCAAATTTTTTCAGAGAAAACAGTGCCTACCTACGGATTTTGACCTCTAGCTCACCCGGCACCTGAGGAAACCGAGCAAGCCAGCACATTTTTGAAAACTAGAAGCCCAGGGGAATCCATGATGGGGTGACTTGTGGTGCTCTGACCAGGTTCTGTTACCCAGAATCCTATGCAAACATCAAAATTTGGCCAAAAAAACACATTTTCCTCTCTTTTCAGCATTCCCCCAACTCTCCCAATAAAAATGGTACCTCACTTATGTGGGTAGGCCTAGCGCCCACGAAAGGTAATGGCCCAAGACACAACGTGGACACATCAAATTTTTTCACAGAAAACAGAGGTGTTTTATGCAAAGTGCCTACCTGTGGATTTTGGCCTCTAGCTCAGCCGGCCCCGGGGGGGCAGAAATGGCCTGAAATAAATTTGCCACCCCACCCGCAACCCCTCCCCGGGAGCGTCCCTTGCCTACGGGGTCGCTCCCCTTGCGTGGCATTGGCGCAAAAAACAAATCCCCGGTGCCTAGTGGTTTCTGCCCCAGAAATCCAATCTGCCATTGACCAAAAATCGGCCAATCTGCCCCCAAGGGGGGCAGAAATGGTCTAAATACAATTTCCCCCCCCCCCCCCAGGGGAGCGACCCTTGCCTAATGGGTCGCTCCCCATCTCTAAAAAAACAAACAAACAAACAAAAAACACAAAAATAAATTTTGCCTTGGTGCCTAGAGGTTTCTGCCCCCCCTGGGTGCAGATCGGCCTAATAAATGGCCTAAAATAAATTTGCCCCCCCAACTCCCGCCGGAGCGACCCTTGCCTACGGGGTCGCTCCCCCTGCGTGACATTGGCGTAAAAAAAAAAATTCCCGGTGCCTAGTGGTTTCTGCCCCCTTGGGGGCAGATTGACCTAAAATCAGCCGATCTGCCCCCAAGGGGGGCAGAAATGGTCTAAATACAATTTGCCCCCCAGGGGAGTGACCCCTTGCCTAATGGGTCACTCCCCATCTCTAAAAAACGAACAAACAAAAAAGAAACACAAACAAAAATTTGCCCTGGCGTCTAGAGGTTTCTGCCCCCCCTGGGGGCAGATCGGCATAATAATAGGCCGAGGGGGGGGGCAGAAATAGGCTAAAATAAATTTGCCCTCCTATCCCCCCCAGCACCCCTCCCGGGAGCGACCCTTGCCTACGGGGTCGCTCCCCCTGTGTGACATTGGCACACAAAAAAAATCCCCAGTGCCTAGTGGTCTCTGCCCCCCCTTGGGGGCAGATTGGCATAGCAAAAATCGGCCGATCTGCCCCCTAAGGGGGGTGGAAATAGCTTAAATACAATTTTCCCCTCCAGAGGAGCGACGCTTGTCCAAAGGGTCACTCCCCATCTGTGAAACAAAAAAAAAAACCCCCGGTGATTAGTGGTTTTTGCCCCCATTGGGGGCAGATCGGCCTAATCAAAATAGGCTGATCTGCCCCCCAGGGGGGCAGAAATGGCCTAAAATAAATTTTCCCCCCAGGGGAGCGACCCTTGCGTGAAATTCACGTAAAAAAAACAACTCCCTGGTGTCTAGTGGTTTCTGTCCCCCTTGGGGGCAGATTGGCCTCATAAAAATAGGCCAATCTGCCCCCCAGTGGGGCAGAAATGGCCGAAATATAATTTGCCCCCTAGGGGGGCGACCCTTGCCTAAGGGGTTGCTCCCCAACTCCAAAACAAAAAAAAAAGATCCCTGGTGCCTAGAGGTTTCTGCCCCCACTGAGGGCAGATCGGCCTAATAATTAAAAAAAAGAAAATCCCTGGTGTCTAGTGGGCGTTTCAAAAGCCGGATTGCAAGCAATCTGGCTTTTGAAACACTCAGAGAGACTTCAAAGGGAAGGAAATTCCTTTCCTTCCCTTTGAAGCCTCTCTGGGCCTCCCCCACGTGAATGCTTTGCATTTCTCTTCCGATCGCGCTGGAAGCTCAGGGAGGAGGCCCTCTGTGATTGTCAGCGCGTGATGCGTGCTGATGTCACGGGGGCGAGGGGGTTGGGGGTGGAAGGGGAAGGGCTTCCCCTTCCATCCCTGCCTTGTGGGGGTGGGTGGGGAGCAGATGGGGGGAGCGCTAGCACTCCCCCTAGTTCCCGGGTGGCAGGACGAGGTGATCTCGTCCAAGGCACCCGGGAACCGGTGCCCTGGACGAGATCACCTCGTCCAGGGCACTGTAGGGGTTAAAAGAAGTGACAAAGTCCCGTTCAGAGTGGGCACTTAGCAAACAAATCAACTTTTCTCATCCAAAAAGTGAAAAAATCCAAATTTCAGCTTTTTTAGTCCCAAAAGTGAAAAAATCTCATTTCAATTTTTTTCTTCAGAAAAGTGACAAAGTCCCATTCTGAGTAGGCACTTGGAAAGAAATTCAACTTTTTTCATTCAAAAAGTGTAAAAAATCCAAATGTCATCTTTTTTAGTCCCAAAAGTGAAAAAATTGAATTTCCATTTTTTTCTTCAAAAAAGTGACAACGTCCCTTTCTGAGTGGGCACTTAAAAAAAAATTCACATTCTTTCATCCAAAAAGTGTAAAAATCCAACTTTCATCTTTTTTTAGTCCCAAAAGTGAAAAAATAAAATTTCACTTTTTTTTTTAACCCCTTCGCTGCCAGGCCTTTTCCCCCTCCTGTGCCAGGCCTTTTTTTGGCTATTTGGGGCAGTTCGCGCTTAGGCCCTCATAACTTTTTGTCCACATAAGGTAGCCAAGCCAAATTTGCGTCCTTTTTTTCCAGCATCCTAGGGATTCCAGAGGTACCCAGACTTTGTGGGTTCCCCTGAAGGAGGCCAAGAAATTAGCCAAAATACAGTGAAAAGTTCATTTTTTTTTTAAAAATGGGAAAAAGTGGCTGCAGAAGAAGGCTTGTGATTTTTTCCCTGGAAATGGCATCAACAAAGGGTGTGCGGTGCTAAAATCACCAGCTTCCCACCTTTCAGGAACAGGCAGACTTGAATCAGAAAACCCAATTTTTCAACACAAATTTGGTATTTTACTGGCACATTTCCCATTTTTACAATTTTTTGTGCTTTCATCCTCCTTCCAGTCAGTGACAGAAATGGGCATGAAACCAATGCTGGATCCCAGAAACCTAAACAATTCTGAAAAGTAGATAAAATTCAGAATTCAGCAAGGGGTCATTTGTGTAGATCCTACAAGGGTTTCCTACAGAAAATAACAACTGAAAAAGACAAATATTGAAATGGAGGTAAAAAAAACAGCAATTTTTCTCTATGTTTTACTCTGTAACTTTTTCCTGCAATGTCAGATTTTTTCGCTCTGGTTGCGGGGATATATAGGGCTTGTAGGTTCATCAAGAACCCTAGGTACCCAGAACCAATAAATGAGCTGCACCCTGCAGTGCGTTTTCATTCTATACCGGGTATACAGCAATATATTTGCTGAAATATAAAGAGTGAAAAATAGCTATCACCTTTGTGTTTCCAAAATGGGCACAAGATAAGGTGTTGAGGAACAGTGGTTATTTGCACATCTCTGAATTCCAGGGTGACCATACTAGCATGTGAATTACAGGGCATTTCTCAAATAGACTTCTTTTTTACACACTCTCTTATATTTGTTATGAGAAAATGTAGGGAAGGACAAGGGCAATAACACTTGTTTTGCTATTCTATGTTCCCCCAAGTCTCCCGATAAAAATAATACCTCACTTGTGTGGGTAGGCCTAGCGCCCGCGACAGGAAATGCCCCAAAACACAACGTGGACACATCAAATTTTTTTAAAGAAAACAGAGGTGTTTTTTGCACACTGCCTACCTGTAGATTTTGGCTTCTAGCTCAGCCGGCACCTAAGGAACCCTACCAATTCTGTGCATTTTTTAATACTAGAGACCTAGGGGAATCCAAGATGGGATGACTTGTGGGGCTCTGACCAGGTTCTGTTACCCAGAATCCTTTGCAAACCTCAAAATGTGGCTAAAAAACACGTTTTCCACTCATTTCAGTGACAGAAAGTTGTGGAATTTGAGAGGAGCCGCAAATTTCCTTCCACCCAGTGTTCCCCCAAGTCTCCCGATAAAAATGGTACCTCACTAGTGTGGGTAGGCCTAGCGCCCACGAAAGGAAATGGCCCAAAACACAACGTGGACATATCACATTTTTTCAGAGAAAACAGTGCCTACCTGTGGATTTTGGCCTCCAGCTCACCCAGCACCTGGGGAAACCTAGCAAGCCAGCACATTTTTGAAAACTAGAAGCCCAGGGGAATCCATGATGGGGTGACTTGTGGGGCTCTGACCAGGTTCGGTTACCCAGAATCCTATGCAAACATCAAAATTTGGCCAAAAAAACTAGTTTTCCTCTCTTTTCAGCATTCCCCCAACTCTCCCAATAAAAATGGTACCTCACTTATGTGGGTAGGCCTAGCGCCCACGAAAGGTAATGGCCCAAGACACAACGTGGACACATCAAATTTTTTCACAGAAAAAAGAGGTGTTTTTTGCAAAGTGCCTACCTGTGGATTTTGGCCTCTAGCTCAGAGGGGGGGGCAGAAATGGCCTGAAATAAATTTGCCACCCCACCCGCAACCCCTACACCGGAGCGTCCCTGGCCTACGGGGTCACTCCCCTTGCGTGACATTGGCGCAAAAAACAAATCCCCGGTGCCTAGTGGTTTCTGCCCCAGAAATTCAATCTGCCATTGACCAAAAATCGGGCAATCTGCCCCCAAGGGGGGCAGAAATGGTCTAAATACAATTCACCCCCCCCCCAGGGGAGCGACCCTTGCCTAATGGGTCGCTCCCCATCTCTTAAAAAAACAAACAAACAAAAAACACAAAAATAAATTTTGCCTTGGTGCCTAGAGGTTTCTGCCCCCCCGGGTGCAGATTGGCCTAATAAATGGCCTAAAATAAATTTGCCCCCCAACTCCCACCGGAGCGACCCTTGCCTACGGGGTCGCTCCCCCTGCGTGACATGGGCGTAAAAAAAAAAATCCCCGGTGCCTAGTGGTTTCTGCCCCCTTGGGGGCAGATTGACCTGAAATCAGCCGATCTGCCCCCAAGGGGGGCAGAAATGGTCTAAATACAATTTGCCCCCCAGGGGAGTGACCCTTGCCTAATGGGTCACTCCCCATCTCTAAAAAACGAACAAACAAAAAAGAAACACAAACAAAAATTTGCCCTGGCGTCTAGAGGTTTCTGCCCCCCCTGGGGGCAGATCGGCATAATAATAGGCCGAGGGGGGGGCAGAAATAGCCTAAAATACATTTGTCCCCCTACCCCCCCAGCCCCCCTCCCGGGAGCGACCCTTGCCTACGGGGTCGCTCCCCCTGCGTGACATTGGCACAAAAAAAAATTCCCCGGTGCCTAGTGGTTTCTGCCCCCCTTGGGGGCAGATTGGCATAGCAAAAATCGGCCGATCTGCCCCCAAAGGGGGCAGAAATAGCTTAAATACAATTTTCCCCTCCAGAGGAGCGACGCTTGTCCAAGGGGTCACTCCCCATCTGTGAAACAAAAAAAAACTCCCCGGTGATTAGTGGTTTTTGCCCCCCTTGGGGGCAGATCGGCCTAATCAAAATAGGCTGATCTGCCCCCCAGGGGGGCAGAAATGGCCTAAAATAAATTTCCCCCCAGGGGAGCGACCCTTGCCTAAGGGGTCGCTCCCCTTGTGTGAAATTCACGTAAAAAAAAAAAACTCCCTGGTGTGTAGTGGTTTCTGTCCCCCTTGGGGGCAGATTGGCCTCATAAATATAGGCCAATCTGTCCCCCAGGGGGGCAGAAATGGCCGAAATATAAATTGCCCCCTAGGGGTACGACCCTTGCCTAAGGGGTTGCTCCCCACCTCCAAAAAAAAAAAAAAGATCCCTGGTGCCTAGAGGTTTCTGCCCCCACTGGGGGCAGATCGGCCTAATAATAAAAAAAAAGAAAATCCCTGGTGTCTAGTGGGCGTTTCAAAAGCCGGATTGCAAGCAATCTGGCTTTTGAAACACTCAGAGAGACTTCAAAGGGAAGGAAATTCCTTTCCTTCCCTTTGAAGCCTCTCTGGGCCTCCCCCACGTGAATGCTTTGCATTTCTCTTCAGATTGCGCTGGAAGCTGAGCTTCCAGCGCGATGGGAGGAGGCCCTCTGTGATTGTCAGCGCACGATGCGTGCTGATGTCACGGGGGTGAGGGGGTTGGGGGTGGAAGGGGAAGGGCTTCCCCTTCCATCCCTGCCTTGTGGGGGTGGGTGGGGAGCAGATGGGGGGAGCGCTAGCACTCCCCCTAGTTCCCGGGTGCAGGACGAGGTGATCTCGTCCAAGGCACCCGGGAACCGGTGCCCTGGACGAGATCACCTCGTCCAGGGCACTGTAGGGGTTAAAAGAAGTGACAAAGTCCCGTTCAGAGTGGGCACTTAGCAAACAAATCAACTTTTCTCATCCAAAAAGTGAAAAAATCCAAATTTCAGCTTTTTTAGTCCCAAAAGTGAAAAAATCTCATTTCAATTTTTTTCTTCAGAAAAGTGACAAAGTCCCATTCTGAGTAGGCACTTGGAAAGAAATTCAACTTTTTTCATTCAAAAAGTGTAAAAAATCCAAATGTCATCTTTTTTAGTCCCAAAAGTGAAAAAATTGAATTTCCATTTTTTTCTTCAAAAAAGTGACAACGTCCCTTTCTGAGTGGGCACTTAAAAAAAAATTCACATTCTTTCATCCAAAAAGTGTAAAAATCCAACTTTCATCTTTTTTAGTCCCAAAAGTGAAAAAATAAAATTTCACTTTTTTTTTTAACCCCTTCGCTGCCAGGCCTTTTCCCCCTCCTGTGCCAGGCCTTTTTTTGGCTATTTGGGGCAGTTCGCGCTTAGGCCCTCATAACTTTTTGTCCACATAAGGTAGCCAAGCCAAATTTGCGTCCTTTTTTTCCAGCATCCTAGGGATTCCAGAGGTACCCAGACTTTGTGGGTTCCCCTGAAGGAGGCCAAGAAATTAGCCAAAATACAGTGAAAAGTTCATTTTTTTTTTAAAAATGGGAAAAAGTGGCTGCAGAAGAAGGCTTGTGATTTTTTCCCTGGAAATGGCATCAACAAAGGGTGTGCGGTGCTAAAATCACCAGCTTCCCACCTTTCAGGAACAGGCAGACTTGAATCAGAAAACCCAATTTTTCAACACAAATTTGGTATTTTACTGGCACATTTCCCATTTTTACAATTTTTTGTGCTTTCATCCTCCTTCCAGTCAGTGACAGAAATGGGCATGAAACCAATGCTGGATCCCAGAAACCTAAACAATTCTGAAAGTAGATAAAATTCAGAATTCAGCAAGGGGTCATTTGTGTAGATCCTACAAGGGTTTCCTACAGAAAATAACAACTGAAAAAGACAAATATTGAAATGGAGGTAAAAAAAACAGCAATTTTTCTCTATGTTTTACTCTGTAACTTTTTCCTGCAATGTCAGATTTTTTAAAGCAATATACCATTACGTCTGCTGGACCGCTCTGGTTGCGGGGATATATAGGGCTTGTAGGTTCATCAAGAACCCTAGGTACCCAGAACCAATAAATGAGCTGCACCCTGCAGTGCGTTTTCATTCTATACCGGGTATACAGCAATATATTTGCTGAAATATAAAGAGTGAAAAATAGCTATCACCTTTGTGTTTCCAAAATGGGCACAAGATAAGGTGTTGAGGAACAGTGGTTATTTGCACATCTCTGAATTCCAGGGTGACCATACTAGCATGTGAATTACAGGGCATTTCTCAAATAGACTTCTTTTTTACACACTCTCTTATATTTCGTTATGAGAAAATGTAGGGAAGGACAAGGGCAATAACACTTGTTTTGCTATTCTATGTTCCCCCAAGTCTCCCGATAAAAATAATACCTCACTTGTGTGGGTAGGCCTAGCGCCCGCGACAGGAAATGCCCCAAAACACAACGTGGACACATCAAATTTTTTTAAAGAAAACAGAGGTGTTTTTTGCACACTGCCTACCTGTAGATTTTGGCTTCTAGCTCAGCCGGCACCTAAGGAACCCTACCAATTCTGTGCATTTTTTAATACTAGAGACCTAGGGGAATCCAAGATGGGATGACTTGTGGGGCTCTGACCAGGTTCTGTTACCCAGAATCCTTTGCAAACCTCAAAATGTGGCTAAAAAACACGTTTTCCACTCATTTCAGTGACAGAAAGTTGTGGAATTTGAGAGGAGCCGCAAATTTCCTTCCACCCAGTGTTCCCCCAAGTCTCCCGATAAAAATGGTACCTCACTAGTGTGGGTAGGCCTAGCGCCCACGAAAGGAAATGGCCCAAAACACAACGTGGACATATCACATTTTTTCAGAGAAAACAGTGCCTACCTGTGGATTTTGGCCTCCAGCTCACCCAGCACCTGGGGAAACCTAGCAAGCCAGCACATTTTTGAAAACTAGAAGCCCAGGGGAATCCATGATGGGGTGACTTGTGGGGCTCTGACCAGGTTCGGTTACCCAGAATCCTATGCAAACATCAAAATTTGGCCAAAAAAACTAGTTTTCCTCTCTTTTCAGCATTCCCCCAACTCTCCCAATAAAAATGGTACCTCACTTATGTGGGTAGGCCTAGCGCCCACGAAAGGTAATGGCCCAAGACACAACGTGGACACATCAAATTTTTTCACAGAAAAAAGAGGTGTTTTTTGCAAAGTGCCTACCTGTGGATTTTGGCCTCTAGCTCAGAGGGGGGGGCAGAAATGGCCTGAAATAAATTTGCCACCCCACCCGCAACCCCTACACCGGGAGCGTCCCTGGCCTACGGGGTCACTCCCCTTGCGTGACATTGGCGCAAAAAACAAATCCCCGGTGCCTAGTGGTTTCTGCCCCAGAAATTCAATCTGCCATTGACCAAAATCGGGCAATCTGCCCCCAAGGGGGCAGAAATGGTCTAAATACAATTCACCCCCCCCCCAGGGGAGCGACCCTTGCCTAATGGGTCGCTCCCCCATCTCTTAAAAAAACAAACAAACAAAAAACACAAAAATAAATTTTGCCTTGGTGCCTAGAGGTTTCTGCCCCCCCCGGGTGCAGATTGGCCTAATAAATGGCCTAAAATAAATTTGCCCCCCAACTCCCACCGGAGCGACCCTTGCCTACGGGGTCGCTCCCCCTGCGTGACATGGGCGTAAAAAAAAAAATCCCCGGTGCCTAGTGGTTTCTGCCCCCTTGGGGGCAGATTGACCTGAAATCAGCCGATCTGCCCCCAAGGGGGGCAGAAATGGTCTAAATACAATTTGCCCCCCAGGGGAGTGACCCTTGCCTAATGGGTCACTCCCCATCTCTAAAAAACGAACAAACAAAAAAGAAACACAAACAAAAATTTGCCTGGCGTCTAGAGGTTTCTGCCCCCCCTGGGGGCAGATCGGCATAATAATAGGCCGAGGGGGGGGCAGAAATAGCCTAAAATACATTTGTCCCCCTACCCCCCCAGCCCCCCTCCCGGGAGCGACCCTTGCCTACGGGGTCGCTCCCCCTGCGTGACATTGGCACAAAAAAAAAGTTCCCCGGTGCCTAGTGGTTTCTGCCCCCCTTGGGGGCAGATTGGCATAGCAAAAATCGGCCGATCTGCCCCCAAAGGGGGCAGAAATAGCTTAAATACAATTTTCCCCTCCAGAGGAGCGACGCTTGTCCAAGGGGTCACTCCCCATCTGTGAAACAAAAAAAAACTCCCCGGTGATTAGTGGTTTTTGCCCCCCTTGGGGGCAGATCGGCCTAATCAAAATAGGCTGATCTGCCCCCCAGGGGGGCAGAAATGGCCTAAAATAAATTTCCCCCCCAGGGGAGCGACCCTTGCCTAAGGGGTCGCTCCCCTTGTGTGAAATTCACGTAAAAAAAAAAACTCCCTGGTGTGTAGTGGTTTCTGTCCCCCTTGGGGGCAGATTGGCCTCATAAATATAGGCCAATCTGTCCCCCAGGGGGGCAGAAATGGCCGAAATATAAATTGCCCCCTAGGGGTACGACCCTTGCCTAAGGGGTTGCTCCCACCTCCAAAAAAAAAAAAAAGATCCCTGGTGCCTAGAGGTTTCTGCCCCCACTGGGGGCAGATCGGCCTAATAATAAAAAAAAAGAAAATCCCTGGTGTCTAGTGGGCGTTTCAAAAGCCGGATTGCAAGCAATCTGGCTTTTGAAACACTCAGAGAGACTTCAAAGGGAAGGAAATTCCTTTCCTTCCCTTTGAAGCCTCTCTGGGCCTCCCCCACGTGAATGCTTTGCATTTCTCTTCAGATTGCGCTGGAAGCTGAGCTTCCAGCGCGATGGGAGGAGGCCCTCTGTGATTGTCAGCGCACGATGCGTGCTGATGTCACGGGGGTGAGGGGGTTGGGGGAGGAAGGGGAAGGGCTTCCCCTTCCATCCCTGCCTTGTGGGGGTGGGTGGGGAGCACATGGGGAGAGCGCTAGCACTCCCCCCAGTTCCCGGGTGCAGGACGAGGTGATCTCGTCCAAGGCACTCGGGAACCGGTGCCCTGGATGAGATCACCTCGTCCAGGGCACTGTAGGGGTTAAAAGAAGTGACAAAGTCCCGTTCAGAGTGGGCACTTAGAAAACAAATCAACTTTTCTCATCCAAAAAGTGAAAAAATCCAAATTTCAGCTTTTTTAGTCTCAAAAGTGAAAAAATCGAATTTCAATTTTTTTCTTCAAAAAAGTGACAAAGTCCCATTCTGAGTAGGCACTTGGAAAGAAATTCAACTTTTTTCATTCAAAAGTGAAAAAATCCAAATGTCAACTTTTTTAGTCCCAAAAGTGAAAAAATCTAAATTCCATTTTTTTCTTCAAAAAAGTGAACAAGTCCCGTTCTGACTGGGCACTTTGAACAAATCTCAACTTTTTTGATCCAAAAAATGAAAAAATCAAAATTTCATCCTTTTTAGTCCCAAAAGTGAAAAAATTTAATTTCAATTTTTTTCTTCAAAGAAGTGAACAAGTCCCATTCTGAGTGGGCATTTTGAAAAAAATTCAACTTTTATCATCCAGAAAGTGAAACCATCAACATTAAATTTTCATCTTCAAAGACGTGACAAATTCCCATTCTGACAAGGGACTTGGAAGCACTTTTGAATTTTTTCAAAAGTTACATTTTTTTCTAAGTCCCATTTCATTCTGATATGGGACTTAGAAAAATATTAAAAACATTTCTAAGTTGACATGTGTGCCGCTTCCTATGTCAGAATGGGACATTTTTACTTATTGGATGGAAAGATAAACTCTTTTGATCCAAATAGTGAAAAAGTGTAAATTCACAGTTTTTGTCAAAAAAGTGACAAAGTCCCATTCTGAGTGGGGATTTGAAAAAAATTCAATTTTTTTCATCCAAAAAGTGAAAAAAAATCCAAATGTCATCTTTTTTGTCCCAAAAGTGAAAAAATCTAATTTCAATTTTTTTATTCAAAAATTGACAAAGTCCCGTTCTGAGTGGGCACTTAGAAAAAAAATCAACTTTTCTCATCCAAAAAGTGAAAAAATCCTAATTTCAGCTTTTTTCGTCACAAAGTGAAAAAATCGAATTTCAATTTTTTTCTTCAAAGAAGTGACAAAGTCCCATTCTGAGTGGGCATTTGGAAAAAAAATCAACTTTTATCGTCCAGAAAGTGAAAACATCAACATTAAATTTTCTTCTTCAAAGACGTGACAAATTCCCATTCTGACAAGGGACTTGGAAGCACTTTTGACTTTTTTCAAAAGTTAAATTTTTTTCTGAGTCCCATCTCATTCTGAAATGGGACTTAGAAAAATATTCAACTTTTTTCTAAGTTGACATGTGTGCCACTTATTATGTCAGAATGGGACATTTTTACTTATTGGATGGAAAGATAAACTCTTTTGATCCAAATAGTGAAAAAGTGCAAATTCATAGTTTTGTCAAAAAAGTGACAAAGTCCCATTCTGAGTGGGGATTTAAAAAAAATACATTTTTTCATCCAATAAGTGAAAAAACCAAATTTCAACTTTTTTCATCCAAAAAGTGAAAAAAATTCTAATTTCATCTTTTTTAGTCCCAAAAGTGAAAAAATCAAATTTCAATTTTTTTCTTTAAAAAAGTGACAAAGTCTCATTCTGAGTGGGCACTTAGAAAAAATTTCAACTTTTTTCATCCAAAAAGTGAAAAAAACAAAATTTCATCTTTTTTAGTTCCAAAAATGAAAAAATCTAATTTCAATTTTTTTCTTCAACATAGTGACAAAGTACCATTCTGAGTGGGCACTTGGTAAAATTTCAACTTTTTTCAGCCAAAGAGTGAAAAAATCCAAATTCAATATTTTTCTTCAAAAAAGTCACAAAGTCCCATTCTGAATGGGCACTTAGAAAAAATTTCAACTTTTGTCATCCAAAAAGTGAAAAAATCCAAATTTCTTATTTTTTAGTCCAAATGTGAAAAAATCAAATTTCAATTTTTTTCTTCAAAAAAGTGAAAAATGTCCATTCTGAGTGGGCACTTGGAAAAAATTTCGACTTTTTTCATCCAAAAAGTGAAAAAATCCAAATTCAATACATTTCTTCAAAAAAGTCACAAAGTCCCATTCTGAATGGGCACTTAGAAAACATTTCAATTTATTTCATCCAAAAAGGGAAAAAGTCAAAATTTCATCTTTTTTAGTCCCAAAAGTGAAAAAATCACCATTCTGACAAGGGACTTGGAAGCACTTTTGACTTTTTTCAAAAGTTGAATTTTTTTCTAAGTCCCATCTCATTCTGAGATGGGACTTAGAAAAATATTTAACTTTTGCCTAAGTTGACATGTGTGCCGCTTCCCATGTTAGCATGGGACATTTTGACTTATTGGATGGAAAAAATAACTTTTTTGATCCAAATAGTGAAAAAGTACAAATTCATAGTTTTTGTCAAAAAAGTGATAAAGTCCCATTCTGAGTGGGGATTTGAAATTGTTTTCACATTTTTCATCCAAAAAGGGAAAAAGTCCAAATTTCATCTTTTTAGTCCCAAAAGTGAAAAAATCAAATTTCACATTTTTTTTTCAAAGAAGTGACAAAGTCCCATTCTGAGTGGGCATTTGGAAAACATTTCAACTTTTATTGTCCAGAAAGTGAAAACATCAGCATTTAATTTTCTTCTTCAAAGACGTGACAAATTCGCATTCTGACAAGGGACTTGGAAGCACTTTTGACTTTTTTCAAAAGTTGAATTTTTTTCTAAGTCCCATCTCATTCTGAGATGGGACTTAGAAAAATATTTAACTTTTGCCTAAGTTGACATGTGTGCCGCTTCCCATGTTAGCATGGGACATTTTGACTTATTGGATGGAAAAAATAACTTTTTTGATCCAAATAGTGAAAAAGTACAAATTCATAGTTTTTGTCAAAAATTATACAGTCCCATTCTGAGTGGGGATTTGAAATTGTTTTCACATTTTTCATCCAAAAAGTGAATAAATCCAAATTTAACCTTTTTTAGTCCAAAAAGTGATAAAATCAAATTTTAAATTTCTTCTTCAAAGAATTGACAAAGTCCCATTCTGAGTGGGGACTTGGAAAAAATGTCAACTTTTTTAATCCAAAAAGTAAAAAAATCAAAATTTCATCTTTTTAGTCCTAAAAGTGAAAAAATCAAATTTCACATTTTTCTTTAAAAAAGTGAAAAAAGTCCATTCTGACTGGGCACGTAAACAAAATTCAACTTTTTTCATCCAAAAAGTGAAAAAATTCAAATTCAATATTTTTATTTAAAAAAGTAACAAAGTCCCATTCTGAATCGGGACTTAGAAGAAATGTCAACCTTTATCGTCCAAAAAGTGAAAACATGCAAATTTTATTTTCTTCTTCAAAGAAGTGACAAATTCCCATTCTGACAAGGGACTTGGAAGCACTTTTGACTTTTTTCAAAAGTTGAATTCTTTTTCTACTTCCCATCTCATTCCAATTCAACTTTTGCCTAAGTTGTCATGTGTGCCGCTTCCCATGTCAGAGTGGGACATGTTGACTTATTGAATGGAAAGATAAACTTTTTCGATCCAAATAGTGAAAAAGTGCAAATTCATAGTTTTTGTCAAAAAAGTGACAAAGTCCAAATCTGAGTGGGGATTTGAAAACTTTCACATTTTTTCATCCAAAAAGTGTAAAAAATCCAAATGTCATCTTTTTTAGTCCCAAAAGTGAAAAAATTGAATTTCCATTTTTTATTTCAAAAAAGTGACAACGTCCCTTTCTGAGTGGGCACTTAAAAAAAATTCACTTTTTTTCATCCAAAAAGTGTAAAAATCCAACTTTCATATTTTTTAGTCCCAAAAGTGAAAAAATTAAATTTCACTTTTTTTTTTAACCCCTTCGCTGCCAGGCCTTTTCCCCCTCCTGTGCCAGGCCTTTTTTTGGCTATTTGGGGCAGTTCGCGCTTAGGCCCTCATAACTTTTTGTCCACATAAGCTAGCCAAGCCAAATTTGCGTCCTTTTTTTCCAACATCCTAGGGATTCTAGAGGTACCCAGACTTTGTGGGTTCCTCTGAAGGAGGCCAAGAAATTAGCCAAAATACAGTGAAAAGTTCATTTTTTTAAAAAAAAGGGGAAAAAGTGGCTGCAGAAGAAGGCTTGTGATTTTTTCCCTGGAAATGGCATCAACAAAGGGTGTGCGGTGCTAAATCACTAGCTTCCCACCTTTCAGGAACAGGCAGACTTGAATCAGAAAACCCAATTTTTCAACACAAATTTGGTATTTTACTGGGACATATCCCATTTTTACAATTTTTTTTGCTTTCAGCCTCCTTCCAGTCAGTGACAGAAATGGGCATGAAACCAATGCTGGATCCCAGAAACCTAAACAATTCTTAAAAGTAGATAAAATTCAGAATTCAGCAAGGGGTCATTTGTGTAGATCCTACCAGGGCTCCTACAGAAAATAACAACTGATAAAGACAAATATTGAAATTGAGGTAAAAAAAACAGCAATTTTTCTCTCTGTTTTACTCTGTAACTTTTTCCTGCAATGTCAGATTTTGTAAAGCAATATACCATTACGTCTGCTGGACCCCTCTGGTTGAGGGGATATATAGGGCTTGTAGGTTCATCAAGAACCCTAGGTACCCAGAACCAATAAATGAGCTGCACCCCTGCAGTGCGTTTTCATTCTATACCGGGTATACAGCAATATATTTGCTGAAATATAAAGAGTGAAAAATAGCTATCACCTTTGTGTTTCC